>NC_055963.1:10376434-10498934 GCF_018492685.1 Alosa sapidissima
AACCTTGTATTTTTTAAATAATCCATTATTGCGTCATCAAATAAAAAAAAAAAACATACATTACAATCAGTGGTTATAGTGGGATTTGGCAGATGGGGGAACCCTAAAATCCAGAGTCGTTGCAACGGGGAAAAATGACTCACCGTTGGACAACATTACAGTATCGTGGTGTAGCAATACTTTTTGGACAAGAATTGTTAGCTTCTTGGTCACCTCTGTACATGCGAAAAATTTACTCACCATTTAATTTAACAATATCATTGCGCTATATCATTGGTATGAAAGAATATATTTATTATTAATTTACCTGAGGTGGCGGAACTGTGTTCCTCCCCGTTCCCCCCACTTTAACCCCTGAGTACATACAAAGATACAGAGTTTCCACCCGACAGCAGCTATATTCATTGACCCTTTTTAGTTTGGTAAAGAACATCTTTTCAGAGCATGGCCCTGAACATTTTAAAGGATGCAATGAATAGAACTAGTGCATTTGCCAGCGTCTGATTCTAAGGAACTATTGAGTGGCCTTGACAGTGCAGTCACCCTTCATATAAAGATACAAACAGACCTTAATCTGAATCTTTTCACTTTTGAGTAATACTGTCCCATATGTAAAATGATCCATGATAGCAGATAAACATAATAATGGCCATATGACAGTGAAATGACTGTGTAAAAATAACACAACACATCTTTATAAGTTTGAAAAAGATAATTTAGCATTAATTTAGCCACAGATGTCTTAAATAGGATAGTTAATAGGACCTGCATCTGAAAAAGAATGTGGCTGCCTGGCCTAATGTGAGGTTTTACTATTCGACGTATTGCTTTAGCGCCTACAGAAATTGAAGGTTAGAACAAGGCCGCGTGCCACAGTTATGACATCTTGGATAAAGGGAGACTATGAATAGAGAGTGCATCTTTTTACACTCCAGTCTTCGAGTCGTGACTCAGGCACCAATGCACTATGATTAAACACCAATGGTAATATTCCTCAGTTGAAAGTTAAACAATGATATTGGAAGGCAATTGGAAGGGTCGTGGTCTTGACATTTTTGTCTCCAAAAAGATGTAGTCGCTCAAATACAGCTGGACATGTTAGTGTCTGTTGCACTAATCTAAAGAGTTACACATAGTGTGGGTATTTAACACATTCATTTGAAGTGTTAAAGAGTAGCTCAGCACCAAAATAGCATCTTTCATCAAGCAGAATATAGGCTACATTAATAAGATCAAGGTTACAGTTATAGGCACACAGATATCAAAAGATCGGGTGGCTGATAGTGATGACTGACATGTACAGTTTCTGTGAAAAGGTATTCTGAATTTTCCATTGTAATGGTGGTGTACCTTTCTGTTCCTGTTCCTACTAGCTGGAGAACTTGATGTACTACACGGAGAACAACCACAGTAAAGTTGTCCTGCGGGATTTCTATCTGTCCAAGTTTGAGAACGGCTCCATCACAGAACCCTGTGGAACTCCAGAGTACCTTGGTATTTAAAAAAAAAAAAATGGATATATGAATTGATTGAGAATGAGACTGATGGATTTTCATAGATAAAACTGTCCAGCATGTATTTTGGATTTTTTGTTCATTTTAGGTCTACAAGCATATTCATTTTCGGACTAGAAAAGTGGCTGATTTTAAGTGACTAAGTGTTAGATTAACAGCAATGCCCCATATACCAACTCGCGTCACATGATATCTTTTGTTTGCCTTGACTATCCACCTTTGCTGAAATGCCCTCCCTCCCCCTGATGTTCCTCTTTTGTATCGTTTAGCGTTCAATACTATCTGTCCTCATCTGTGCCCTCTCATATGCCCTTAGCTCCTGAGGTGGTGGCGCGTCATAGGTATGGTAGGCCAGTAGACTGCTGGGCCGTGGGGGTCATCATGTACATTCTGTGAGTGTCACCGGGAACTATCCTTTATATCCTCTGTGCTCCTTTAAAAAAAAATAATTATATATTTTAAATTAATGTGTTCAAATGAAATATTTTGTGTGAGGTTGTCATGCTGCCTTTGATGTATTCTAATACATGGGTTTTCTGGATTAGACTTTGTTGATAAATGTTTGGAAGAACATGGTTATGTATGTGTAAAAACAGCTTAATGGCTGTTTTCTCAATTCTCTTTTTTTACAAAACAAAGTTCCTCTTTCTCCTCACACCCTCCCCATTGAACTTCTTGTGTTTGTAAAATGAGCAGATTATCAGGAAACCCTCCTTTCTTTGATGAAACTGAAGAGGAAAAGACAGACCTGCATAACCGCATCATCTTCTGCCGGATAGTGGCAGGAGACTTTGAGTTCGACTCGCCATACTGGGATGACATCTCTCCTGCAGGTACACTAGATGACCACTGGGAGGAGCTCTGATGTCTGCGCATGAAACACTGATCCAGCTTGCAGCAGCGGGTTTTATACAGAGACTTTCAGTATACACACTGACACTTTCCCTATGCTTTTGTACTCTGATGTTTTGTTCTTTAATGGTTTGTGTGCCTTAGCTAAAGAGTTGGTGTGCAGACTAATGGAGGTTGACCAGATGTTGAGGATAACAGCGCAAGATGCCTTATGGCATGAGTGGTGAGGAGACACACAGACACACACACACAAACACAAAAACACACACACACACTTTGTAGCTCTGGCTTGATTTGCTCTTTTCTTTCTTTAAAAAGGATTGCTGGCAACGGAGCTTCAGAGAAAAATCTTAAAGATGGAGTATGTGCCCAGTTCGAGAAAAACTTTGCCAAAGCCAAGTGGCGGGTAAGAGAAATCATATCATATTATGTATACTGTACATGAATACATTTATATATATTTATTTATAATTTTTTTTACTTTCCTTTCTAGACTATAAATCACATTTTAACTGTGAGGTTCATTCTAGTTACAATGGTGACTGTGTTCAGTGTGTCATCATTTATTTTTCAGTCAAATTATAATTTTGATGATGTTGATGTTGTTGATGTTCAGTCAAATTATGATGGTGATGATATTCATGTGTTGATGATAATGATGACCATGATGATGATGATGATGATATTATGATGCTCTCCTTTCCCCTTGCATGTGTCATCCAGGAAATTAAGGTACAGTGGTTCTCTGTGAGACAGTATGGAGCCAGACATGACTTTTCTCACACAAAAAATGTCTGACTTGACCACCAAACCCCCCTCTCGAAACATACTGATCATAATGTGATAGAACTCATCTGGTCAAGTCATGTTGTGGAAAAGAGTGTCTCCTTATTCTAACCTCCTGCTGTCTTCACAAAAACCCACCACTTAGCAGCCCCATTCAGCCCCAACAGTCACAGCCCTATAACTAGTCATAACCGCCTACCCATGTGCATCCATGCTATCCTTAAATTTAACCTGTTTTCTTGTCCCTTTCAATATCTGACATGCAATGTGTGTGTGTGTGTGTGTGTGTGTGTGGTGTGTGTGTGTGTCTGTGTGTGTGTGTGATAAGAGTCTGTGTGTGTGTGTGTGTGTGTGTGTGTGTGTGTGTGTGTGTGTGTGTGTGTGTGTGTGTGTGTGTGGTGCGTGGTGTGTGTGCGTGGTGTGTGTGATGAGAGAGTGTGATTTGAACCCCTATAGACACAAAGGTATGACTCATGTCATGTTATGCTTATTTATCCCTTCTGGTCTGCTCCTTAAGTTAAGACAGTACTAATACAGCAAGTATAGTAATCTGGTCATACATTAGCGTCATAGCCTGGCTCCATTGCCATATGACCATTAATACTTGATTGATAAATTTATTTGAAGATTTATAAGATTTATTATGACCTTAAGGTTGTGAATGGTATGATTTATATTGACTTTTAAGGTTATGAATGAACTTGGATGATAAAAAAACCATCACTATTGGGTAAAACGTTTGTTTTTGAAAATAGGCATACAAATGTCAATATGTACAGTGTCCGTTGATGTCAACTCTCTGAAAAGATCAGTAATAGACTCTCTCCATGTTTTTCTCCATGTCTCTGTCCCTTCACTTCACTGTCTGTCTACACTGCCTGTCTCTCCGTGTGGACATTGGGGTTTATGTCTTTCAGAAAGCAATCCGTGTGACCACGTTTATGCAGCGGCTGCGTAACTCTGAAATGCTGACTGCCCATGCAACAACAGACGACCAGACCACGGGGGTGTTAGACGACAGCCCAGAGAGCGAGGGTCCCCAGACGGACTTGGGGAGCGTTCCCACCGTGAGCGTCACAGTGGAGAACACGCCTGTGGATGATCCGGAGGACGAGGACAAAACCGAAAATGTAGAGGAGAAAAACACAGAGGAGCAGACAAGCCGAATAGGCATGATCCCTGTTACACCTTCAGTCGGTATTTCGCCCTCAGCCACAGCAGAGCCCATCGCCCAGCAAACCCCTTCCACAAAGACGCCAAGTGAGGAGCCAGACAAAGTGACCAGGAAAGGAGCTGGCGAGGGCACTCGTAAGATAGCTGCAAGTTTAGGGCAAGACAAAGTACCCGGAGAGGTCAACAAGGCCCCTGCCACACCTGAATCGACTAAGGTCCCAGAATCCGCTGGGGTAAAGGTTTCACTCCAGCAAGATGTTCCATTGTCGAGTACCAAAGAGAAGAAACCCGCATCCTCCCCTGACACCCTGAACCGTCGTAAAATGGCAGCCAATCTCTCCATGGACCCTGGCCCCGAGCCAGCGGCCAAGACAAAAGCCGTGGCCACCGACAAAGACCAGACACCGCGACAGGAGGAAAAGGCGGATTCAGGGAAGAAGCAAGAGATGTCCCCGGGCAGCTGGTGCCAAACTCAGGTTCCGGAAGCAGTGGCGGAAAAGTCCGCAGTGGCAGAAGTAGGGCCCAGGACCAGAGATCAGGCGGTAGGTAGAGCTGACGAGGCCATGGTACACGGAACGCAGGTTCAGAGCTCCTACAAAATTGTAGGTACGTCCAGTTTGGGACGGCACAAGCCAATGTATAGTCAGGAGCTGGGGGCCAGGGCTTCGGGTTACGCTAGTCCATATTGCTCCCCTTACTCTGTTGGTAGAGGGAGCTTGTACAGCACTTTGGATCACCGTGGCACTGCGAGTGCTGATTGGCAAATGGACAGTGTGATTGAGCAGATAGAAAAACAAATGGCCGCCGTTTTGGAGAAGATTGAAGGAGACATGCCCTCGCTACTCGAGCAAATCAGCGACTGCCCCGAGACCCTCCCCAGGGCAAAGAGTGCCCAGTCCTCCCCCTCAGTGCACCCCCGCTCGTACCACCACTCGACCCCGCCACCCCTTCCCACCACCCCACGCCCACCTCTGCCCAACCTACCGCACCTGACCATTCCACCACCCTCGTACCCTCCTCCCGCCCCGCCCAGTAATGTCCAGGCACATACCCAGCCAGTCACAGAGCAGGAAGACAGAGATGGACAGAGGGGGACTGCGAGGTCTGGCCAATCACCACACGGGGGGTTCTCTGGAAGGGGCTTATGAGGCAGTTTATCATTTCAATTGTGTGTACACTTTTAATGACCCATTTTTTGTGATAACTGAAGGTTATGGTAACTCACTGCTATTGATTCACACACATAGCATTATGAGTTATTTTTCAGTGGGTCCTAGCTGCACGTTTAAACTGTAACATGTACTTAGGTCCAAAGAATCATCAATGTTTGCAGATGAGATCAGTTTTTTTAGGACACATTTAGAGTTTTTCAGACTGAAAGCTCAAAACATATATAGGCTATACTGCACATCAACCCTGACTAGGACACGTCAGTCTCAGGGATACAGATCAAGTTTGTTTCAGTGTGATGGATATTTTCAAAGCATTATGTTGTTACCTCCATAAAGAAGGTTATACTTTGGTTAAGTTTATCTGTTAGTTTGATGTTTGTCTGTCAGCAGGATTACATAAAAGCTATTTATTTTGATGAAACTTGTGGGAGGGGTGGAGCATGGTAGAACCTATTACATTTTGGCCTGGATCTGCATCAAAGCCCGGATCCAGGATGTTTTATCACTCATTTTCACGTTGCAAGATGGGACATGTTGGCCTTGTCGGAGGTCTGCACTCTCCAATTGCTCTTCTGGTTACTTCTATGTTGTTGTTATTCTTCCACCATAATTTTGTCAGATTTGACAAAAAATTCTGACACTGCCGAGAATTTCCTTGGTCTTGGATTGTTTTGATTGTGTTTAACCTATATTGAAGAGATGCCCATGTTCAACACAATGCACCGTATATTTGTGTACGCCAACACCATACAGTGCTGTATATTTGATATGTGTATGTATGCCAACACCATACAGTATTGCCTAAGAAATTTGAAAACATGAAAATAGCTCAGTGAAGTCTGTGTATACAAGGAGACTAATCTCAGTAAATAATTTTACTTGTAAATATTTTGTGAATAATTGACCCATGTTTCATATGACGACAGTGATATAATTTATCTTGTACATCTTATAACTGTGTTGCATGTCCCCAATGAAATGTGCAAGGATTAAAGCTGCCATACCCATCTGGTAAAATATATTCATTCCTTTCTGTACAGAGGCTACTCTTTGTTGTCTACTATTTTGTTCCACTCACCTACAAATTCTTCTACCATTTAAAATGTTATTTATTTCTTAATTGTAAACTAATTTAATACACTGAAAATATGTATTGCATTTTGTTCAATGTCACCCATTGGTGTAAACTTTACCAACTTTACTGTAAAGTCAGTTTGTGGCACTTCACTTGTTTTAAGCTTGTTTCCTTCACCATGTCAGTGATATGACCTTGAAATATTTAAGCTTTCTGCGCTATCTGCTAGACATTAAATAAAATGTTAATTCCCATCTGATATTGGGCCTCTTGGTGTGTTATTGTGTACAATTATTATTATTATTATTATTATTATTATTATTATTATTGTACTGCTCATTCACAAACCTTTTACAGCTGTCAAACCAGATCTGATTAAAAACATGAAATTACACTGCTGAGTGTAAGTCTATTCTGACTCTGAAAAAGAAATATTAGCAGCCCTTTGTCACTTTTGTTAGACTTGACCCCGCTTGACCCCCTGTGTTTTCATTCTGACTATCAGTTTCCCAAGTATGCTCATGTAGCCTATGAATTGTGTAGACTAAACCAGGGCACTTCCAAAAGCCCTGTTTTTGTTCCATAGCTTAATGCACAGCTTTCCACTTCATTTTAAGGATCCACTAACATGGAGGATAAACAATTATACATTCTGTTAAAACTGTTTACTTCCAGAAAGCCAAGTAGCCTATAGGGTCTGAAATATAGAGTGAAATTAACATTCAGTGATCCTAGGTTAGCTGGAGTTTCTACATCTAGCCTACATTTCCCAAATGGCACAAAGTATATATAAACTCTGGACTAGCTCACTGGAAATAATGTGGGGGTGCGTAAAGGTTATGAAACTACAGTTTGACCAGTACTTTTGTAAATAAGTATCTGACTCTGTTAATGACCCCAAATATAGTATAAGTATCACATTGTATGTGTTAATTGTGCAGTTTGGTGTATTTTTTTCACAAACAGCAAAATCAGATCTTGCCGTCCTCCCACATTTCAATAGTACTCAGTCGATCTCCACTCAAAACTCTGCACATGTTGCTGCTGCGTTCTCCAAGCGGAGAGAGTATTTGCTGAAGAAGTGCTGTTAACGGTGCGGGAATAGCCGGTCAGGCAACCGTCCAGTTCTTCCCATCTGAGTGGAAAGTCACTGAGCTCCCGCCACTTTCACAGATAAAGTTAATCACAAGATTGTATAAGTCTCTGTTTTTGATTTTCTTTCTGCCGACGAGCTTAATTTGTTTTCAGTGTCGAAGAAAAGGCCCGAGTAATATCGGATGTGGTGAGTTATGCATACTTATGCCAAGCTAGCTAATGCTAACTAGTGTACCCGAGTCGAGTTGAAACGGACATGATGTTTTTTCCTGTTCTTTTAAAATAAAAATCGCAGGAGTTGGGTTAGCTAACTAGCGATGCTATGGTTTGAGTAACAAAATCCCAGCTGGTTTCCTGGCTTAGGGTAATAGCAAGACAAGGGACCATGTGTTCACAAGACCTGGCAACACGCAGATAACGTTAAACCTTCAGTCGTTATAACGTTAACGTTAAATCTAACGATAACGTTCCAGTGTTTAGCCGGTCAGATGGGTTGCTAGCCGCAGAAGTGTGTGTAAAATATATATGGAATATTGGAAGACGGTAGATTTGCTACTGCCGTTAGCCTGCTAAGCAATACGCATTTCACCAACCTCCAATAAACGTTAGCTAGCTACCCAACTGGCTGGTATATTCTTTTCAGTTAACTCAAGATAGCAGGGAGAATTGATGCCATGACTTACAAGCTGCACGAACGCCAAAGCTTTGTAGCTTGCTAGCGTTCATAGCTACCCCTTCGCATTTGCCCCACAGCTTTGTCAGTTAACCTTAGCTAGCTGACCAGTTTACCAAGCATGCCTCATCAATTCGAGTTGAGGCGGTGGTTAGCTAGCTAACTGATGGTTTAAACTACTGACTGTGCAATGGTGTCAAATTTGGTAACTTTTGTTTAGTTAAAGGTCTGTAGTCAAGAGTTAGCAACATTCATCCAGTTAGCTACCATTGTCAGTTCTTTCTCTAGAACGCAAACTGGCTGGCAGGGCTATTTTCAGTGTTTGCTAGCAGACATCGCATTATTGGTCGCTAGCAGGCTTGCTCACTAGTTAGCGTGTCGTTTACGTTATAGAGGTTGAGTCTACCCCGCTTACTGGGGATGGCCACTCACTGGTGAGTGTCGGAGTGCGTCGCGGAAAGAAGTGCAGGTAGCTGGACAGTTCGCGGGGTACACGGTTGTTGGTGGTTGATGCACACAAAGACGTTTGTAAATGTTGCTTTTGTACTTGAACCTGATTATTTTAGCGAATAGGGAAGCTCGAACCCTCAACCCAGCCTCCCTGCTTCTGCACCTTAGAATGAAAGGCCTGCTTGGGCCTTTGTCATTACCCCAACCCCCCGATCTTGGCTTCTTAACAAGACCTTCAAGTAAGCTGACCTCCTATGTTGACTTGTGGCTATGGCACAATTACTTTAAGTAAGGTGTTTCAGGGTCAGCTTGAGTGGTTTTATGTTGTGCAAATGAATACAGTCATGTGAAATTTCATTTGATATTCATTTGTTTTTGTTTGGGATAATATTGGGCCTGCCTCTAACAGCATTTGCACTTGCACACCATTAGTCTATATTCCTCATGATCACAATTGTCGGTCTTACCAGACCCAAACAACACCGTACTCTTGAACTTGGCCAATTAACAATCTGACTAACAACTCCGAATGCAATAGTGATATAAACGGGCCATTGTATAAGCTTTGAATAGGCCTAGGCGAGCTGTTTCACACTGGTTTTACTGTAAAACGTATACCCTAACATAATGTTCAGCGATGCATTGCATTTTGCAACTTACTTTCATATAAAGCAGCAAGCTCTTGGATGCGGTTGCAGCTGGCAGCAATAGTACGGTTATTGTGGATTTTAGAGTTAAGTATATAATTGTACAATGTTTCCCACATAATTGAATACTATTTGTGGTGGTGGGTTTGCAGAATGAACCTGAATGCAACAGTTCTTAACAAATTAGTGCAGTGTGGTTATGATTCTAACCAGATTTAAGCACAATTTAGTACAACCAGGAAAATCATTGTGTGGTGGTCAATGTTGATATTGTGGTGGGCCGCCACAAATAAGTCAATGTATGGGAAACACTGTTGTATAAGGTTTGCCTTTACTTAGTTCATATCTCAGTCACAATACAAGACTATTCCCTGTTGTTGCTGTTTGTATGAGTTGATATTCCACATGTTGCAACATGCACCTTCGTTTATGGTGATGGCAAAACCCTATTCATTCTGTGAATGAGTGTCCTTAGGATTATAGTTTCATGTGTGCATTTTGCATGAGCATGCAGTGTAGTATTTCCCAGTTGGGGTTGTGTGTGTTAATTAGATGAGTGTATGTAGCCCATTTAGGAAAAGTTTTAGTAAGACCATCATGAATTGATAATAACAAAGATCCCGAAGACCAACAAAGATCCCAAAGACCAACACTCATATGATACAATTAGTTAGAAGGCGGGTGTTCCTTGATTTTATGTTCAAAAGCCAATGAGCGAGGTTGTTTGTTGCAAGTATACCGTGGACAACCCTTTCCTGTTGAATATTTCACCACTGTCCCCGCCCCCTGTGCCTTAGCTGCCATTTTGGTTTTGTTCCGTCTGCTTTAGCCAGCAAACCCTGAAACGCGAATTACAGGACAGAGGGCTGTCGATACCGTGACTCGACAGTATAGCTTCAAGACTTTCGCACAGCATCGGTCTGTAGGCGGTGGTCGTTGTGGTTTTGAACTTCAGTTTTTAGACTCGCTAGAAATACAGTCCTCGTTGTTATCGACGAAGTTTGATAAACACGAGGAGCGGTTTGCTGACACTGAGAGTGGACAGAGAAGGATTATTGGTAAGCGAAACCATTCAACTGGCGAAACTGTGTAGCCCATTGATTGCTATCCAGTTAAACACAAAGCTGCATTGACTATCCGAAATACATTGCAGGCTAAACTACTCTTCTTTTTATACAGATTAGGTTTAAAGACCCTAAACGCTAACACAAAAGCAACCAGTTACTTTTCTGTGACTAGTTATACCGCAGGGGCGCTGTGTAGCAAGCTAACTTCAAAGCTAGCTTGCTAACATCAGCTCGACAGGCCTCATTTACGAGCTAGAGCAATGTGCTTATAGCGTTTAATATAGGCCAATTCTGTCTTCCTCAGAAGTGACATGCATATAGCAATATTACTTCTTCATTTTATTAATCTTCGTATGTCGTTTACTAGTTTATAGCTTACAAGAGAAGGCACTCGCTTTGTATGAATGGGCCTCCGCAATGGCAGTTGCGGCTTTATGTTTCCCTTGTAGCATTGCTAGCCCGATATGTAGTTAATGTTAGCCATCTGAGCTTAATATACTTCACCGAACTGTCAATGAAATGCTTGATAAAATGTTGAGCAACCACAGAGCCCCACCGTATGCTTAGAATAGATCACATCTGACTGGTGTTTCTTGCCATGCAATCCTTGTGATGAAGTGTCAATTTTATACGGGGGCATATGTAACGTACAGTAAGGAAAAGTCAATCTATTTACCTCGTTTAGGGCGTTTGTGGAATGGTCGGTGGTACTCTCGGTGGTAACCTGTGTTCACCGTAATCAATTCACTCCCACGATTAAATTAGTTGCATATATGTTGTAGGTTCAGGTGATGTAGGCTATTCTATTTTTTCCGATGGAGAGCCACTGGACATTCTAGAATTTGCGGCCCTTGTCCATCGACATGGTAGTTATGCACGGGTGGAAGTAAACCGCCATGGCCAAAAACTATGCACAGTTACCGTTTATGTATTTTGTAGCAAGCCAGTCTACAATGAACACGGTGTGATAGTAAAATTATGTTACCTATCAAGTTAGCTCGTTAGCTTGGTTTACCGCATTTTCGTTTTGTCGCACTGATGAGCGTCGAGAAATAACACGTTCTTTTCAGGGATGGTGGACGGTGAATTTGTTTAAAATATAACCTATGTAATTAACCCGTTTAGTTATTGTCTTTATATTTTTTGTAACCGACTGATAATAGTGAGAAACGGTTAAGTATCGCACTTCACTCACTGCAGTTTGCTTTTAATGAATCAGCGTTTTTGTTATTCCACTATGGGCGAGCCCTTCCTCGTAAACCACGCGGTCATTTCAATAAACAATACCTGTCCATGTAATGTGATTGTTGACAGGAGGTTTAGCGACTAAGAATGGGGGGGAAAAGCTTTTATTTGACCGGGTGGTGACCGCAATGTCGAAAGACATACACCTGCTTTGGTCAAACGCTTTAATTTTCGTTACAGGGAAAGGAAAGTAAGTTCCTATTTGAGGTGTCTGATCTCCTATGAAGCCACTTTACTATGTGTGACCTTACATTCTGGCAATATACGTGTGGGTATAACATTTATTATATTTTTCCTTGACAGTAATCAGGAAACTTATTTTCTTGCATTATTTTATGCAAACGTGCTGATATGTCTCAGTTCAAGTAAGCTTTTGATAACATGTTATTCAGCTAGTGGAGATTTACTAGTTAACAGTAATAGGAACTGTCCAGTGCTGAATCAAGTCTTTAATATGATATTTCATCCCTGAATGACCCTGATCTCACAACACACATGAATAAAATTATATGGCTGTAATAAAACAGAAAGGCAGTCATTTCCTGATATTTGACCAAAGGAGGAACTAAGTCTAAATTGCTAATCATTGGTGTTTGTGAATTGAGAAGGAAAAAGGTTGAGTGTAGAAAACTGTATGAGTAAGCCATATCTGTTAAAGTGATTAACTGCTGCCTGAATGCTCTGAAACTAGATGATTGCTCACTGTACAATGCATTAAAACATCTATGTATCTTGTCTACTACTCACTTCTGATTAAGAGTTAACATAAGCAATGGCACATTGGCCCAAGTAAAACCACATGTTTTGCAAGGTGGTTGGCCAGTTATTGGCGTCCGTTTTTCTGACAGTCACTATCACCAGTCAGCTCAGTTCACCTGTGATGCTAACTGGCTGAAGCTGAGCATAGGAGGGAACTAAAATAGAGAGAGAGAAAATTGGCAGTTTTGTGTAAAAGTGGTTATTCTGGGACAGTAACTATGCACAAGGCATCAGCACAAATCGCATGGGGAAAATGTTCCGTTGGACCCTGCTAATACAGTACATTAATGTGTTGGCCTGATCAATAATTTGCTCATACAGGCACAGAATTGTGCATGCCCTTCCCAGCCCTCTATTTTTGCTGAGGGGCGGATAAAACTGCACCTTCAGCTGCTGTAGCACCTGCAGTGTTTGCACTGAACAGTAGGAGCTCTCCAGCAACTGGGCTGACTGCCTTCTCAAGGAGCATGTGCAGTCGGCATTGACGACCATAAAATGAAGATTAAAGGCTAAGTTTAACCTTGTTAGTCACGAAAAAGAGCTTCCGGAACTAGGTAATCTGGGTCATTTTTTTTGTTAGCAGTTTCCCAGATTCTCAGATGTACTGTATGTCTAATGTTTTGGCTGGAAATAGCTGTTGAGATAAGATGGGGGAGCCCCATGTGATAGCCTACACTCAAGTTAATTGAGCTGAGAGGAGCGAGTTCTGTGCTGTCTGTTATGTTGTATGCTGTCCTCTTTACACAGTGGTGCCTGTCAGCCTTGTTTCGGGTTAATCTTCTTCCCTTATCCTCAGTGATAAGGAAGACTACACTTTAAAAAAGCTGTCCACTTCAAAACAGAGCCACAAGGGGCATACAGTCTGGTGTTGGCAAAGCAGGGAGTTTGATTGGTGGCCAAACACTGCATTGCCATTTAGCCTTGCATGCAGTGGTGGAAGTCACACTTTGTTCGATGAAACACAGGATGGGTAATTGGATATGGCTGCAATACTAGCATTGTATCTGTTCAAGCGTCGACAGGATTGAGATTATGGGTGACCTAATATTGAAGCAAACTGAGGCTCTTTTAAGCTCTTATTTATGGCATAACACTGAAACGATCAAGTTGTATTAAGTTTATGGGCTAATGGTATTGATCCTGCTGTGTTCACGTTCTTGCATGTTTGCTTTGCCAGCAGTTTATGGACCATTTGATAAGCACCTCCTAAAGTAGACCATATTGTGTAGTTGGTGTTATAATAATGGCTGGTTGTTGCTATGCTGAGGCACCTGCTGTGAAGAAGTTAGGCCTGGCAGAATGTAGCAGTTAAAGCCCTTTAGTCCAGCTGGCACCATTAGGATTGCACCGTTGATTCTGATAGAGCTGTGTTAGCCATTAGAACCTCTGGAAGGTTCAGGAGTAGGACCAGCAGTCTTTTGTTTTTGTCAGCTGCGGTGTCTTGTTGAACATTGCCTGTTCTAGGAAAATAAACAAACACCTGTGTTTCGCAGATGTCCAGCTCGCCGCTGTCCAAGAAGCGTCGCTTGTCAGGATCAGAGACGAAGACGGGATCCCACTGCTCCTCCTCTAACTCTGTCAGAACTGAACCTTCCTACACACCCTCTAACGTAAGGACCATTTCTTCCTACACACCCTCTAACGTAAGGACCATTTCTTCCTACACACCCTCTAACGTAAGGACCATTTCTTCAAACCTCTATGGGCAGAAACCCATTTATCATTAACCCTTAATTAATAGAGTACCGAAGTGTGAACGTATAAGTATATATACTCTTTTGATCCCGTGAGGGAAATTTGGTCTCTGCATTTATCCTAATCCGTGAAATTAGTGAAACACACACAGCACACAGTGTACACACAGTGAGGTGAAGCACACACTAATCCCGGCGCAGTGAACTGCCTGCATCAACAGCGGCGTTCGGGGAGCAGTGAGGGGTTAGGTGCCTTGCTCAAGGGCACTTCAGCCGTGCATACTGGTCGGGGTTCGAACCGGCAACCCTCCGGTTACAGGTCCGAAGTGCTAACCAGTAGGCCACGGCTGCCCCCTGAAGTTGCATTTCCATGAAGGCAGAATCACTGGATCTAAACAAACTTTCGAAGTGGCTTAAATGGCATTGAATGTAGACATGTGGCATCATATAATAAATATAGCCATTTAAACATGTTTTACCTGCTACGGATTCCCTGGCAGGTGTAATAGAAAGAAACAAAATTCCAGTGGATATTTCACGTCTTCTCAAAGACTGGTTGCTGTTAAGAGTGACGTTTTTTGCCAAAAAAATAAAGCTAAAACACGTCCGTGAATTTAAGGGTTTTAAACGCATGCTGTGAAGTTACATGCAGGTCTCTTTTACGGAGGAAACCCATGCTAAAATAAAACTCTGTAGTCACGAATTTGATTGTGTTGGTATGAATATAGGTTGTAGTATGTGAAAAAAGTGTGAAAAAATATATACTAACGTCGAAACGTTGTTAAATTATTGAAATAGATTAACCCATTTAGGCCTAAAACGCCTGGAAAAAATGCCTGTAAAACCTATGGGTGATTTCAGAAACCCCGCCTAAAACCTGAAGTTTTTCTGGAAATTCAGCCATTGTGTCAACGCCTACTAAACGATTGATTTCTCAGCCCCTGTAGCAGATAGGAACAAAATTCAAAAAGTATTTGAGCGCCTACACCTGTGGCTTTGCTGGGAAATTGGGTTTATTGAGTTACACCTTCACAAAAATAAG
Organism: Alosa sapidissima; assembly: GCF_018492685.1. NCBI lineage: Eukaryota > Metazoa > Chordata > Actinopteri > Clupeiformes > Clupeidae > Alosa > Alosa sapidissima. The sequence continues at coordinate 10,391,679 of NC_055963.1, forward strand.
ATATGTAATGCGTCAGTGCAGGAACAGCACTATTTTATCAGAAACCAGTGCATTTTCCACAGCTTGTCATTCTGGTTGACACCTGCTGCCTGGTTATATGTATTATTGGTATGTTCAGAAATTAATATTAATATCACTTCTTATTGCTTGTTTTGCGTCAAATGCCATATGTGTCGTTAATTAGAGTAGCCTGGACTGTCACTGTATGATTTGTCAAGTCAGAGACACATATTCTGAAGTGCTTTGTGTGTGCCTCTTCTGTACACAGCCAAATTAAACTTATTAATTACAAATTAATTATTTTTAATTAATTGTGCTACTTCTCTGTGACTGGATCTCATGTCTCACTTTGGTATACCAATTTATTAGCAGCAGTACTGGTGAAAGAAATGACATGTTCATTTAAGTTGCCTTTTCCCCCTAAATATGTTGGTTATAAGTACAGTTTTGGTTCTATGACTGGATTAATATGTGCTCACTGCCTTTGATCTTCCACAGGGCATGGCTAAGAATGGCAGTGATGCTGAGATCGATGAAGGCCTGTACTCCCGACAGCTGTAAGTTCTTATTTTATCCCTGTGATAAAGCAGCATGCCTGTTTCATTGAACCACAGAAGACTCTTCGCTTCTCTGGTCTGCTTGTTGAACAGAACGGTTTGGTTACTTTTTGCAGACACTGATACTTCCCAGAGGATTGCTAGAGAAGTGAATTGAATTTCTTTTTTTTTCTGGAGATTGTTATTGATTTGATCTGCTGATCAAGTGTTTGGCTGGCATTCCTTTTTTGAATCTTAAAGATTGGTGATGTGCTCAGTTAAATGAGATTTGTTATATGATATGTTGATATGTGTTGATAACTTTTGAAATGGTAAACTGAATTAAAAAAAAAAAGAGATCATGCAATAAATGCTCTGTCTGTGGCTGAGAAAGATTGGCCTGTGCCTCAGTGTCTCATAGCGGATAGTCTGACCAATGGAGTTTATCTCTGTAGCCCCCCCCTAAAAGATTGCTTTCCCACTGAAAACATTCATGACTGCACAATAAGACGCATATATTTACTATGACGACGCATATTAGGGGTGTGAATCTCTCATGTAAAAGACGATACGATTCGCATCTAGATACATGGGCACGATTCGGATACAAGAAAAGATACATGTTCATAAAAAGTGATTTAGTACGATTCGATTCGATGCAATTCGGTGCAGTTCAAGAATGAAAAGCATTCTGAAAGATGTATCATTTGCTCAAGGTGCACATTCATTTTATATTATCAATTATCATGGTCATGGTTGTCAATTAGGCAAAAAAAAATGTGTGAATATGATTATCTAAACTGAGGTTTGTATCATATACTGTATTGAAAATGAAAAAAAGAATAGTCTACATTTCAGTCAAACACAGCAGCCAAATACAACATAAAAATATAGCTGCAAGCAGCAATGAGGGGGCCAAGCAGAATAGGCCGGAGTAGCTACGGCGACAAGATAGAACTCAGCAGACACCCGCGATCAACAGGGCTGAAACAGGGCTGAGTATTGCCACGCCTCCGCCATCCAGCCCCCCCCACCTAATCACCCGAGCCCGTCCCACCCCGTCCTGCCATGCCCTTGCACGCACGCATTAGAATTAACTGGATGGAACATGATGTCATCAGTTTCACATCAAAAAATAAAAGATTGATAAAACACATCAGCAACTACACATCAAAATGCAATATTGCTAATTGCAGCACCTCCTACAGGTCAAAGGTCACCAAATGTTTTGAGCGTCCTCCTAATGGGGTCATGAATCCATATAGTAAGTTTGGTTATGATACATGGCAGGGTTGTTGAGATATGAGCTCACTTCCTGTTTGGCGGCTTCGCCACCAATTTTGATTGACTGTTACAAGCGAATGCTTTTGCCAATTGTTCCAAAAAGCAATATATTGATAGATTATGGTCTGAAGATGGTCTCTGCCAATTTTGGTGAGGATCCGCTGAAATTTGTGACCTGCGAAAACTTGTACGTGTTTTTGATTAAATCCAATATGGCGGCCGAATCAATTACAATGACATCACAAATTCGCTTGGGTCGGCCTAAGGACCTCCAACAGTATTACCAGACACCACTAGTGCATTTTAATTCCAAACACAACAGCAGCTACAGGCCAAAAGGCATGTTTCTTAATTACAGCGCCCCCTAGAGGTCAAAGGTCACCAGATTTATTGAGTGTCCCCCTGATTGGGTCCTGAGTCTATGCACCCAGTTTGGCTGTGATACATGCAAGGGTTGCTGAGATATGAGCTCACTTCCTGTTTGGCGGCTTCGCCGCAAATTTCGATTGGCTGTTACAGCCGAATGCTTCTCTCAATTGTTCCAGAAAGCAATGCACTGATAAGGCATGGTCTGAAGATGATCTCTGCCAATTTTGGTGAGGATCCACTGAAATTTGTGACCTGCGAAAAATTTTATGTGTTTTTGATTAAATCCAATATGGCGGCCGAATCAATTACGATGACATCACAAATTGGCTTGGGACGGCCTAAGGACCTCCAACAGTATAACCAGACACCAGTAGTGCGTTTTAATTCAAAGCACAACAGCAGCTACAGGCCAAAAGGCCTGTTTCTGAATTACAGCGCCCCCTAGAGGTCAAAGGTCACCAGATTTCTTGAGCATCCCCCTGATTGGGTCCTGAGTCCATGTACTAAGTTTGGTTATGATAGATGAATGGGTTGCTGAGATATGAGCTCACTTCCTGTTTGGCGGCTTCGCCGCAAACTTCGATTGGCTGTAACGCGCGAGCGGTTTTAGTTCTGAATACAAAAAGCAATACATTAATGGGGCATGGACTGTAGATGATATCTGTGAAGTTTGGTGTCGATTGGACCAAATTTGTGACCTGTGAAGACTTATTAGTGTTTTTGATGAAATCCAATATGGCGGAAAATCCATCATGGCGGAAATTGACGTCATAGGCTGCGTTGAACTCGGCTTGGTCCAAGGATTCCAACGATACCTCATTTTTGACAATCGGCCATACGGGTCAAAAGTTACGTGCGTGAACGCAAGTCCAACTTTGGCCTGTTGGTGGCGCTAGAGTGCTTGAGGTGCCATCATGAAACTTGGTGACATTAATCATGGGACTGTCCCTAATCAGTGTGCCAAATTTCACAACTTTTCACCAGACGGTTCTATGGGCTGCCATTGACTTTAATGGCGGAATAATAATAATAATAATAATAATAATAATAATAATAATAATAATAAGAACAAATATAGCTGCAAGCAGCAATGAGGGGGCCAAGCAGTGAGATCAGCAGGCCAGATTTGCCATGTAAGTCAATGCCGTTGCATCAGACATATAGCCTTAAGCAGTCACAGCAAGTTCCATGCCATACAACCCAAGATTGGCTGAGTTACAAGGTCAAGTTTCACATCAAAACATAACTGATTTTGTGGGGCTGAACCAGGGCTGAGTGTCGCCGCCCCCTCCCCCAGCCAGCCCACCGCCACAACCGCCCCTGCCCATCCCGCCCCACCCTTGCACGCACGCATTAGAATTAACTGGATGGAACTCGCTGTCATCAGTTTCACATCAAAAATAAAAGATTGACTGAGATATGATCACACTTGCCGTGATTTAAACATAGAGGTCAACAATTGACGTCATAGGGTGTGTTGAACTCGGCTTGGCCCAAGGATTCCAATGATACCTCATTTTGCCATTCGGGTCAACAGGTCAAAAGTTACGTCCGTAAACACAAGTCCAACTTTGGCCTGTTGGTGGCGCTAGAGCGCTTGAGGTGCCGGCATGAAACTTGGTGAAATGAATTATTGGACTGTCCCCAATTAGTGTGCAAAATTGTATAACTTTTTACCAGACGGTTCTATGGGCTGCCATTGACTTCCATTGCAAAATAATGTGCATCAGCAACTACTGGCCAAAATGCATTTTTGTCAATTACGGTGCCCCCTAGAGGTCAAATGTCACCAAATTTCTTGAGCGTCCTCCCGATGGGGTCTGAGGTACATGTACTAAATTTGGTTTTGATACATGAAAGCGTTCCTGAGATATGAAATCACTTCCTGTTTGGCGGCTTCGCCGCATATTTTGATTGGCTGGTACAGGCCAAAGCTTCTGTCAATTGTTCCAGAAAGCAATGCACTCATCAGGCATGGTCTGAAGATGGTATCTGCCAATTTTGGTGAGGAACAGATGAAATTTGTGACCTGCCAAAACTTTTTTGTGTTTTTGATTTAATCCAATATGGCGGCCGAATCAATTACGATGACATCACAAGTTGGCTTGGGTCGGCCTAAGGACCTTCAACAGTAGTACCAGACACCACTAATGGGTTTTAATTCTAAGCACAACTGCTGCTACAGGCCAAAAGGCATGTTTCTTAATTACAGCGCCCCCTAGAGGTCAAAGGTCACCAGATTTCTTGAGCATCCCCCTGATTGGGTCCTGAGTCCATGGACTAAGTTTGGTTATGATAGATGAATGGGTTGCTGAGATATGAGCTCACTTCCTGTTTGGCGGCTTCGCCGCAAATTTCGATTGGCTGTTACGCGCGAACGGTTTTAGTTCTGAAGACGAAAAGGAATAACTTTTGTGCGGCTTGGTCTGAAGAGCATGTGTGTCAAGTTTGGTGACGATCGGACAAAATTTGTGACCTGTGAAGTTTTAGTTTCACTTTCACTAAAATCCAATATGGCGGAAAATCCATCATGGCGGAAAATGACGTCATAGGGTGCATTGAACTCGGCTTGGTCCAAGGATTCCATCGATACCTCATTTTTGACAATCGGCCATACAGGTCAAAAGTTACGTGCATGAACGCACGTCCAACTTTGGCCTATTGGTGGCGCTAGAGTGCTCTAGGTGCCATCATGAAACTTGGTGACATTAATCATGGGACTGTCCCTAATCAGTGTGCCAAATTTCAAAACTTTTCACCAGACGGTTCTATGGGCTGCCATAGACTTCCATGGCGGAATAATAATAATAATAGGGAAGAAAACATAGAAACACAATGAGGTCCTCGCAGCTTCGCTGCTTGGCCCCCAAATAGAAAAACAATGGGTGCCTTCGCAGCTTCGCTGCTTGGCCCCCAAATACATTTTTAGAGACTTTATAGATTTTATAGAGTTATATCTGATTGCTTTCAAGGAGCTGTAGCCTATTGTTGAGGTAAGACAATACCGAAATAAAACAGTGCTTAAGACACTCTTGGCCTTTTCTCATATAGCCTACAAGAATAAAATAGGCCTACATGTCAATGAACTCTATGGGCTTATTTTGTTCCAACGGTAGACCTAATAAGCAGAAACCTATAATGCCACAAGTCTGAGTGAATATGAACAAAATAATAATAATTTGTGTTCGTTTTAGCAGCAAGGGCCAAATTATTCTTTAACATTAAGGAAATCCCTTCATCAAACGTAAGGCTACTCTACAGACTATCATTGCGTTTTAGGAATGCTATAGTAAGTGTTTAATATCGCGCTGGACTTAAATTAGTCGAACAAACGACCGAGTGCGAGTTGTCACGTGCTTAAATTGCAGTAGATGTATGGGTAATGAGGTCCTTTGACAACTTTGGGCAATGAATGTAGCAAAAAACGAACTGCATTACCCACAAATCCGTGCTACGTGTAGCTTCAAAACAGGAAGTGGGATGAACGCGCTGCTTGCAACGTAAATGAGAGTCTGAGCGAGCAGAAAAGGTTGTGAACCGATTCGTAACAAGTAAATCGATATAGCGACCGGTTCATTTCAGTTTTATTCCGACACGGGGCTTCACGTATCGATGTAGCCGTATCTTACACGTTAAAAACGGATACCAATACGTATGGGTTAATCTTTACACCCCTAACGCATATATTTACTATGACGACGCTTATATTTACTATGACGACACAACAATTAGAGAGATATCTCAAGAGTCTTCAATGTTCAACATTGTTGCCTGTGGCTCAATTAATGTTTGTATTTCACTCTGCCTGCCTGCCACTAGTTTGTGTCTTTGCACATAGACAGCTGCAGATACCAAACACGTAGTTGGTCTGATACTCTGTAGTCTGTTTTGAGTCCATGTGTAGGTGCAGTTGGTGCCCTTGTAGCATAGTCTGTGGTTTGCAAAATATTGGATGTTCAGGCATGAAAACTCCTCACCTTTCGGCAAAATTAGCCGTTTTGAATCCAAAATAGGGGACTTGCGTGGTTCGCGCAGATCCGATGAGAAAATATTGTGGTGGGGGGGGGGGGGGGGGGGTTACAACTGAGTTTACAAATCACGCACAGACACATCTTGATGCGTTGTAAGACAATAGCCCAATTAAAAACTTGTCTGATCCAGCAATGATTATGTGAATGCAGCCCCTATGCATTTAGCCTATTAAACAGTGGAAGCTAAATGTTGCTGCGAATGCAACATGAACAGAACGCTTGCGCTGGAATAGCCTCCCTGTCTGTGTGACTATATAGTATGCGTCCGAAATGTCAGCTGGAATGTGAGCCCGGCGAGGAGAGATGCTTATTGATGTCACAGGTGGGCTAGTTGAAACTTTTAACTTCTGTCAGAAAGACGTTGAGATTGGTGTAGCAACGTAGCATAAGTTGTTGTTAAAGTTAGCGATATTGGACAAAAATATAGACATAACGAGTTCATTTGATGAAGAATACGTGCAGTTTGAGCCATCTAGATCGACAAAAGGTGAAGCAAATAGGCATACTTTATCAGTATAGCAAAGGCTAATGTGAATAACTAAATAGTTGAATGAAATGCTCCTTAACTGAGCTGGTGCGTTTTGTCGAGTTCAGAGACAAAAGCAGTGTTTGACATGGTAATGCTGTCTTTTAAGAAACGTTCAGTGGCATCCTTCCTGTTCTGTCTGCAGGGTTGTGTTAAGATGTGTTTGTGTGTTTATAAGATATTGTGAGTTGTCCCTGCCTAATCAGCATGCTGCCTAGTCAGCTTGAGATGAGCTCTGTGTGTGTGTGTGTGTGTGAATCTGTGTGTGAATGTCTCTTTCTGTGTGTGTTTGTGATTAATTTTGTCTTTTTTTTTTTTTTTCGTGTGTGTGCCACAGAGGAGCAGGTAGTACCTGTCTAGTCGACATGTTTAGGATGAAGTGTGTGAATGTGTGTGTGTGTGACTCCTCCTCCGTCTGCCTCCTCAGGTACGTGTTGGGCCATGAGGCCATGAAGCGCATGCAGACCTCCAATGTCCTGATCTCAGGAATGCGTGGCCTTGGTGTCGAGATCGCCAAGAATGTCATCCTGGCCGGAGTCAAGAGCGTCACCCTGCACGACCAGGGGGTGGCTGAGTGGCGCGACCTCTCCTCTCAGGTCAGGGGACACAAACAACATCTCTTGCACTGCTGTTGCTTCATGGCCTGTTGCACAAGGACAGGGTGTTGTATCAAGTTAACTCTGCCGTCACTCCAATATCAGCACTTCTCTGGAGTTACCGTTAATTTACGATTTAACTCTTGTTGGTTGACGAGTTACTTCCCGCTTTCAATGTTGTGGTGTTTTAAAGCTGCCAGTAAACCGCAGATTTGTAGGAACCAAAGTGGAACCAAACCATCCTTGTGGTAGAGCAATGTTGGTGTATTTACTTGCTGGTGGTTGATGACACATTCATAACTAATTGTTATAAACAGCCTACACTTACTGTCTGCCAAATGCTTTAGAACATGTAAACTGTAATTCTGTCATCTGGTGGCACTCCCACCTGAAAACTGAAAGATTCCTTTTTCGACCATATTGCCAAGCCCTATGTTTGCACCTTGAGAAATTCCTGTGAACGATTTGATTGTGAGAAGACCTTAAAACGCTAAAAAGCAAGTTGTATCTGCAGGGTAAACTCGAATGTAATGTATCTAATGGCCAAGAGCTCCAGGAAACTTTAAAATGAGCTGTCAGTGTACAGCATCAATTGGTGATGTATGACTAGGTTTGCATTTGACCTACTTTACCCACTAGAGGTACACATGACTATGGTACATGCTGTGTAGTGTTGTCTTATTCAGCTTTGTTATAATGAGCCCTTAGAGAGCTGTGCTGTGGCATTGGTTAAAGTTCAAGCCGTTGACGTGTATGTGTGTGTTCATGTATGTTCTCTGTTGTCTGGCTTCAGTTCTACCTGCGTGAAGAGGACCTGGGGAAGAACCGTGCCGACGTCAGCCAGCTCAGGCTTGCCGAGCTTAACAGCTACGTGCCTGTGGCCTCTTACACCGGAACCCTCACCAACGACTATCTCACCCAGTTCCAGGTACACCATTTAAAATATGTTGATGTTAGATTCCGAGTGCTGTAGATAGGAGATTTCACACAGTGGCCAATCAACAGCTAAGCCTATTTACCGTCAAAAACAAAATCATTAGCAAAGCAACCTTTGTGGGCAAAAAAGAAAAGCCTTCAAGAGCATTTCACTGGGGTTATCAAGCAGGCACCTTCATTCAAAGATTGTCTTTATTACATCTCATTATACGGGTATAAGAATACAATTATTGTGTTTTTGTTGCTCCTCAAAAATAAATAATAAATAAATAGTATTGTGTGTGTGTGTGTGTGTGTGGAAAAAAAAAAAGTGTTGTAGTGCAAAAACTGACAGGCTCAGGCTGTCTTTGTTTCCATGTTCATAAGCCTAATTTAATTATTTAATTTAATAGGTCACTTTGACACTAAAGTATGCTCCTACTTAACTTCTTTGTATTATATTTGTACTTGGCGTCAAACGCCATGTACGTCAGTGATTACGGTAGCCTGTACGTCTTCTGACTGCCACTGTCACTATAATTATCTATGCTTTGCCACGATCTAATATGTATTTAATCTCTGGATAGTTCTGTGTGAAGTCAGAGGGACATATGCTGTAGTGCCTTGTGCTTCGTGTGTGCCTGTTCTGTATACAGCCAAATTAAACTTCCATCTTGATTGTACTTCTTCTCTGTGACTGGAACTCTGGTCTCTTTTTTTTATACTACATTTTTACGAACACGTTAAATTAGGCCCACAACACCTCCAGAAGACTTAACAGTAGTCTTACATACATACCATACAGTATTTCCAATGCTCACTTAAGAGCATCATGGGACAAATAAAAGTATGTTCTAAAAGGACGCTTTTTTTGGGGGGAAGAGGTAGTAATGCACACTGAATACTTCTCAGCCGAGTGCTGGTCACGGATGTGTTATAAAGTAAAAAGGAAGAAACTGCACACTTGAAAAACCAGATTTGAAAAAGGCAGCGTGGCTGCATCTAGAAACAGATGTTTTCACTAAAAAACAAACAAACAGTGCAGTGTCCCTAAAGTCTTTGTAATTACGTTGGCCCTTTCTTTTTGTTTTCCATGTTGTGGCTTTGTTCTCCGTGAAGATAGCAGTTTAATGGCTGTTTTTTCCCGTGCAGGTGGTTGTGCTGACCAACTCCAGTCTGGAGGAGCAGATGCGCTTCGGGGACTTCTGCCACAGCAAGGGTGTCAAGCTGATAATCGCAGACACGCGTGGCCTGTTCGGGTAAGAGGGCTAGCCGCTTCACTACACCCTCAGCCCATTGGGCAGCAAGGCCACAACATAACACTGGGCTTGGGCCTGTTTTGACTCTCAGCCATTGTGTAACTTCATTTTTATGAAAGTTTTATGACCAAATAAAAGATTAAAATTGAGTTCTCACCCCTTTGTTATTGGGGTTCTTAAGGCAAAGTACTCAGAACTTGAGCATGACAAATTTTGTTTAGATGGCAGCATCTTGGTTCAAACGTTTTTGACTGATATTTTTGACATTAGTAGTTTCTCTCTGTTGGAAGCCCAGGTTGTGAATCTGTTTTGTCTTGTCTTGCAGGCAGCTGTTCTGTGATTTTGGGGACGAGATGATGGTTTTTGACACCAATGGTGAAGAGCCTCTCAGCGCCATGATCTCTATGATCACCAAGGTCAGTGACTCACCACTCATGCCTTAGTGTAGAGCAGTGCAATACAGGGCTAGCCTGCTCATTGTTACTGATGCATTGTGGTCGTGCAGTCACTTCTGTCATCTTTTATTGCTGTTACTTCCTCCTCAGTACTATGCTCACAGTAAGCTGTTGGACAGCATGCAGGTGAATTCTCAAATAGCCCTGTTTGAAAGGGTGATGGGGCGATAGGGCGTCCAGTACAGTGGGTCCCAGTTAAAAATTGACACTTCATTCACGATCATGGTGAATGGTGAAATGTAAGTACAACTGCAGCCGCTTGGGGGCAGCATAGTCCGCTGTGGAGTTCCATGGTCGAACCAGATGGCGCATTCGACAGCAAGGGCTGTGATTGGCCGAGTTTTCAGTGCGTTTCTCTGTGTTTTTAGCAGCCCCTGCAACATGCTAGTCCACTGTAGCCTAAGCCTTGTACATAATGTTAAACATAGTTTTGGATTCAGTGGCAAGATTTCTTGATTGTACAGTGTCTGTCTCTCATCTCTGTAATGTTTTAAAATGAGAGCTTCGTCAGCTGGCAGTAGGCTACTTTGTCGGTAGTCATGAGAAGTTCGCTTGCTAACAGAACATAAATATGCTGCCCAGAAACCTTGTGAATAGTTCTGATTTTTTTTTACTACACTAACGAGGTTAAAATATAGACTTTGCCTACAGCATCTCCTTAACAGTAATGTTAACAAAATGACAGCATTCATATGACAAAGAAAAACGAATTCGGTCACTCAAGACTGTGCCACAGCAACCAGTGTAGGCTACAGTCCTACCCAATAGGCCTACTCGAAGCAGATAGCGTTGTCTGACGGTCGAGTGGATTAATGCAGTGTTTCTCAAACTTTTTCAGATGGAGGACCACTTAACCAATAAAAAATGCATGGACCACCTAGCTAAAAAAAAAATAGATTAGACCTACTTCAACAGTATATCAGCACAATAGGCCTACTCACTGAACCACCTTGCTTATTGTATTTTCATTTTGCTTATTGTGTCAGGATTCATATGATTTAAACTGGCATATCTTACATAGACAGTGTTGCAGAACTGTTTGGATTTACATACAAGTTGGTTCAATATTGCAAACAACTCATCTATATCATATTTTACCACGTCTGCTCGCGGAACACTTGGGATAGCTTGCGGACCACCAGTGGTCCCAGACCACACTTTGAGAAACACTGGGTTAATGCACGTATTTCCAGAACAGGTCTGCAACTTTCAGGCAGTTCTGAGTTCGAATCTAGGCAGGAGCAGAGCCAATACAAAAATATGCGCGTGTTAGTTTAGTTAGTTTTGTGATGTTTTGCACTTTTGCCTCATGTGTTTTCAGGTTTGAGGGCTTTTTTGGCAAGATTGACCTTGGTTAGACTCTGCATATGTTATTTCTCCGTATGGAAAATAAAGTCAATTTTCGACACGTCTGTTATTAGTTCAATAACAAGTGTTGCTTGTTAAAACATGTGACTAGTGAAACTCAAATGATTTTAGAAATATTTAGCCAAAGCCAAAAAGTGTTAGAGAAGGAGAGACGCCGGTGCAGCTCAGATGTCTTCTTAATTTTCTTTATTCTTTAGTAAAAGGTGCAGAACATTATTAAACTTTGACTAACGTTTCGATGTTCGTTAGTCAAAAACATCGACACATCGAAATGTTAGTTTCGGTTGTTTGTGTCAACTGCAGTTTGTGCCATTTCTGCTGAGAAAATGGGGTGCGTGATTCATGAAGGAACCCGTCCAAACTTAACGGGTACCCACTGTATATACTAGAGAAAAGAGGTCAATAGAGAAAAGAGGTCAATAAGAAAGAGTCCCTGGTAAGAACATTTTACAAATACAGATGACATCTGTCAGGAAGCAAAGACTGACCTTGGGTCAGAATGTCTTGGCCCGCACACACCTGGCAGAACATAAGAGCATAAGAACATAACAGTATCATTCTATTGCAGTAGGCCTTCTGAGGTCCCTTTGCCATTAACAGTTCTATCTTGTTTTTTTAGGACTCCGCTGGTGTGGTGACTTGTCTCGATGAGGCTCGTCACGGATTTGAAAGTGGCGATCACGTTACCTTCACAGAAGTCCAGGGCATGACTGAACTCAACGGCTGCCAGCCAATAGAAATCAAAGCCCTTGGTAAGTCTGAAACAGGTGTGCTCAGTCTCACCTGCATCGAGCTGCTGTGGTGACAGTTTTTTTTCTCCAAACCACAAAGGATCATCTTACAAAATCAAAGCAGCCATTTGAAAGTTGAACACCGATGCACTCCTTTGTAACTGTTAGAACAGCCATCAGCTACATTGGGACTTTATCTTTGACATCCCTATTCTCAGCTGTAGTTAATATGCTATGTTTGGGCAGATGTAATGCTGCAAAGGCATACCTGAATATGCAGTCATTCCGATGCTTAAGGCCCATTCACACCAAGAACGATAACAATAATTATAAATAAATATTGTTCTCGTTATTATGAATGATGACGTTCACACATAAACTATAACGATAACGACATGAAGAACGATATTGTTGGGGATCACTTTCAGAGCGATTTTCAGAACGTATAGAATAGCCAATCAGAACCCATCAAATTTTAAGTCACATTCATTAACACAAGGAGAAACGCTTTTATCGTTATGGTTATAGTTATCATTCTTGGTGTGAATAGGCCTTTACTGTCTGATCTGCTTTTCACAAACCCACTTTTATTAATAATGCTCTTCTCTTCCAGGGCCCTACACTTTCAGCATCTGTGACACAACCTCCTTCAGTGACTACGTACGGGGTGGCATTGTCTCCCAGGTCAAGATGCCCAAGAAGATTTCCTTTGTGAGTCACAACCCCTCCCCCTCTTTCCTGTTCTCATTACGATGTCCAATTCCCAAAACGAGGTCGGTGTCTCATCTCTCTGTGATTTGGAGTGATGAGACGGCACCTGAACAAATGAGCTTCTCCTGACACGGACTCCCAAAATGGAGAATGACTCGTCAGAAATGACAACTGGAAATCTTATTTTTTGTTGCCTCTGCAGAAATCGCTGTCGTCCTCCATGGCCGAGCCAGAGTTCATGCTGACAGACTTTGCCAAGTTTGACCGTCCAGGGCAGCTGCATGTGGGCTTCCAAGCTCTGCACGCCTACGAGAAGAAACACAGCCGGCTACCCAAGCCCTGGAACCAGGCAAGTCTCCTGCTGCCTTTAGGTCCAATAGCATAGGGATCAGACATGCAGGGGTCAGGATGAATCAACATCTCTGAAACATATAGTAGGGTGTTTACAATCATATCCGTTTCTTTTATCCAGAGGGGTTTGGATATACAAAATGCCTTTTGATCACTTTATCTAGTTCTGTCCTTTACTTGACAGAAGAAGCGCTGTCATAAAAGAAGCGAGCAGAATCTCAGTTTCTGCCTGTCATTTTCTGTGATCTGTAGGTGATTGGTAGAGATGTCTTACTTAAAAAAATAAATAAGTATATTATTATTATAAATAGTATAATATCTCTGTACCATATAAATAAATCAACTAAATAATGTCTTGATGAATTGCAGTTACGTAGTTGTTCAGGTATCATGTCGAAGCATCATGGACATGAACTAGCTTACAGTCCGTAAACTTAGAGACCAATAACACATTTGCTAAAAACCTAGTTATATACAGAACGCATAACCTAATAAAAGAAAATAACCAGTCATCTCCCCTTGCTCCCACTCTGACTTGAGCTTCATTTGAAAACCTTCGGTGTGTGTTTGTGGGCAGGCGGACGCAGACGAGCTGGTGGCTCTGGCTGGAGAGGTGAACGCCGCTCAGACTGGCTCTGCCAAGCAGGATCAGCTTGACGAGGCGCTCCTGAAGAAGCTGGCCTTGGTGTCCGCTGGAGACCTGGCGCCCATCAACGCCTTCATCGGTGGACTGGCTGCCCAGGAAGTCATGAAGGTGAGTGCAACTGCTGGCCCACTGCTGCAGCTTTCTAAGTGCGAGGTGTTGAAAAGGGTGTGTGTGTGTGTGTGTGTGTGTGTGTGAGTTGTAGTCAGTGTGCGAGAGATACCAGACAAATTGGCCCTAATTGGCTTGCAAACTAGATGTACCGCATAGCGGTACAAAATATGACCGCCGCTCAGTCCTGTACATCCGTTCCGCGAAAAATAAATCACACTTCAATTTGTCTCCATATTTTACTCCATCCCCCACTCTTGAAACTTTTGTGTATGCTTGTTTGGCATGCCTGAGTGTGTGTGTGCGGCTGCACAGAAAGTAGCCTACTGGTGCTGAAAAGGTGAATAGATTGTAGAATAGCCAAAGAAGATGTAGCATTGTTATAAAACCTTTAAAATCTCTAAACAATCACAAGTAGGGCAGTTCATCACAGTTCATCCATTGCAACTGGATTGATGAAAGGTCACTTACACCTGTAGGCTACATTGTATTTGGGAAAGGCAAAAGGTATCAGCATAATGTTGTTTATTTACTTATTTATTTATTTTGTATGTATTTATAAACAAAAACATCTCTGTCAGTTCCATGCCGTTTTCAACAGCTATCAAAAACAAAGGTCATTTTTGAATGGATGGATTTTTTGTGAATGTTTCTTCTTCTACATAAGATTTTAGTCATCTTTAGTTCATGTAATACTTTATTGTCAATGCACAAATTAAGTAACAGTAGTCTGAAACGTTATTGTTAATGCACAAATTAAGTAACAGTAGCTGAAATGAAATGCTGTTTTACATCTAACCAGTGGTGCAAATAACCGACATGTCCAAATGGGCCTTGATGAAATGCGTCGCTAGACTGTTCATACACATTTTAACGGGCCAAAGTTGAAGAGCTTTTGTCCGTTATTGTTCGTGCAAATATAGGCTGATTCATGTTCACTTGCATTGTTTAACTGAGGTCCATGGCTAGTCTGGCTTTCATCAGACCAAGCTCAATCTTTTAAGCAATCAAAAAATTAATAGCGGGCAGATCAGGCTGGGTTCACACAGCCTAGTCCATAGGCACCCGATATTGTTTAATTTTCCGATTGAGATATACACGCTCTGGCTATTCTAAATGCAAAAATGCATCAGGGAGTTATGACAAAACGGTAACTAACAAACTAGATCCTAATAGAAAGCTGTTAGCTTCCCTAAGCTACAGGTAGGATTATAAGGTAGGCCTATTTACAACATAAATTGTCAATAGGCTATGTTGGCGACACAAATAAAATCTCCTTTGGAAACCAAAGGCTTACGCCTTACAGTATCAAGCGGAAAAGTTGTAATAACATTCACGCAGCTCCATGAGTCAAGGAAAGCGCGAATGAAGTAGCCACTTCTAAATGGGACCCACTACACAGTAGCTTAAGGTGTTTTGCTAAAGCAGCCAATGAAATGAAGGTGTCATTGTTTGGATACTTCACACACACGTGCTTTTTTATTTCACAGACTACATCTACCAAGCTGTAATCAAAGCACATCGATTCCCCTCTCACACCCTGCACGCACTTAAAACAAAATAAACAGGCGTCTCAGTCTCACGCATGTATAGGCAAAACTGTATCAGACCGGTGTAACGTTGGTAAATCTTCCATTGCACAGAATGATTTTGTAGCACGTGCAATAAATGACAGTCGAAAGATACAAACAGTGCTGCTATACATTTGCTTGGTATAACCGCATTTATAGTTTTCTACAAATGCAATCAATCAAATGCCTCCATCACTCAACCAACGCTAACGGTAACATTACCTAGGTCCTTATTGATATTACAAGATTAACGTACCTGCAGTAAAAACCAAGCATGTCCGATAAACCTCCTCAGATTTATTTCGGCTTCAAGAAGAAATGGGAATTACACTTCATGTGAACATCGTCCTATCCTTATTAGATGTTCGCTGCGGTAAATTACAGTCCTTATAGGAAGCGTCCATTGTTTTTTCCAACCAACTTTTAACTTCCAACAAAATTACGTCTCACTGCAACGATGCGCCATCTAGTGGACAAACGACTACTTCTCGCCAATACTGAAAATGCAGCCATGATGATGATGATGATGATGAATATTTATTTTGGCTTTCTTTTAATCCTACTGAATTTGTAATTATGTATCGGCCGTTCTAATACTGATAGTATGTGGGTGCCTGTGCCACATAACCTAATTTTTTTAGACCCCCCCCCCATGGATGAAATTCTACGAAACTTGGCAATAAAATTTGGTGCAGTTCTGAACATCTTAACTGAAGATGGGGGCGATTAAAGCAGAATAATATTACATTTTCATTTTTTACCGAGGGGTGGGGGTGCAAATCACAAATAAGTGATTATGAGCCAGGTTGATGTGGGCCCTTGAGACCAACATACCATAAAAGATTCTTCATCCTCAGTGCCACGGTTCAGGTAGTTATTTAGGAAAAACTGTGTTTTTGTTTTTTGCGGTTCGGGGGGGTACATACCCACCAAATTTCATGTACCCCGGTGGTTCGGTGTCCCGAGTATCAATGACCAAAAATTCAGGGAGTAGATGACGGGAAAAATTCTTGAATTGTGTGCATGTGTGCGTGTACAAATTTATGTTTATGTGTGTGGGTGTGTGTGTGTGTGTGTATGTGTATGTGCGTGCTTGTGTGTGTGTGTGTGTGTATGTGTATGTGCGTGCTTGTGTGTTTGTGCATGTGCATGCATGCGTACATATGTCTACTGTGTGAGTGTGTCATACGTATGATTACTGTAAATGTATGTGTGTGTGTGTGTGTATCTGTTTATGCACATGTGTGCACATGGAATGGGTTAACATGACCCCTGGAGGCAAACATACGGAAAAAATTGGTCATCCTAGGCCCTACAGTTCTCAAGATATTCACAGAGAACTGTGTCTGCCCTACCCTCCTTTCGGGGGGTCCAGTCCAGCGGGGGGGGGGGGGGCTACAGATCAAAACGAAGAATGAAGGTTCCATGCTATCCATGTGGGGGTACATGCCCACCAAGTTTTGTGTACCCCGGTCTTTCAGTGTCCCGGGAATCCTTGTTGGTGTACGTCACTAAATGTACACATAAATTATTTTATTGTAAGGCCCCCCATGAACGAAAGTACACAAAACTTGGCATGCATTCGGAGGGTGTCATAATGATCCTACACTTTTAATTTCGTGCAGTTTTGACCATGTCAGCCAGAGATATTGTGATGAAAACACCTAATTTTTTGCTTTTTAATTTTTAACTAGGTGGCGCTATACATGAAATAAGTGGTAATGGGATGGGTTGACATGCCCCCTTAAGACCAACATACATAAAAAAGGTGGACCTCCTAGGCCCTACGGTTCTCGAGATATTCACAGAAAACTGTCTCCGGCCACCTACAGGCCAGTTGGTGTATAGTAACATAAATTAATTTATTGTGTGGCCCCCCATGAATGGAATTCCACAAAACTTGGCGTGCATACAGAGGGTGTCATAATGATCCTACACTTCCAATTTCGTGCAGTTTTGACTATGTTAGGTCACAGATACCTTCAATTACAACACCTCATTTTTACTTTTTTGTGTTTAACTAGGTGGCGCTATACATGAAATGAGTGGTTATGGAATGGGTTGACATGGCCCCTTGAGATCAACATACAAAAAAAAAATGGTCCTCCTAAACCCTACGGTTTTCGAGATATTCACAGAAAACTGTGTCTGGCCTACCCTCCTTTCGGGGGGTCCAGTCCAGCGGGGGGGCTACAGATCAAAACGAAAAATGATGGTTCCATGCTATCCATGTGGGGTTACATGCCCACCAAGTTTCGTGTACCCCGGTCTTTCAGTGTCCCGGGAATCATTGACGGAAATTTGGGCATGCGAAAAAGAAAAAAAGAAATCTGACTAAACCTATATGACCGCCGCTTCGCTGCGCGGCGGTCATAATAAGTCTTCAATATCTCTTCAGGAAGTTATTGTTACACCGGTGTGATTAAAATGATTTAGAATGAATATTCTGAAGAATGTTTTGATCCATTGAATGTAACATGGAATTTTAGAGTTATGTTGTTAAATGAACACATTCTTTTATTAGAATGTTCAAAACTCCCCTGCTGAAGCGATATCTGTGGGATATATGGAACATAGCCACTCTAATCTGGTTGTGTTCTCCCATTAACATGCATTGTGTTGGGCTCCTGCAGGCCTGTACTGGGAAGTTCATGCCCGTCATGCAGTGGTTGTACTATGATGCTCTGGAGTGCCTGCCTGAGGCCGAGGGAGTCACTCCCACTGAGGAGGAGTGTGCACCTGTAAGTCACCTGGAAATTCAATAGAATAGAAATAAATTCTCCCACTCTATCTAGGTAAAGGAAGTATTTAAGATGTCTGAAGTATTTTCTATTTTATTTTTTCAGAGGAATTGTCGGTATGATGGACAGGTTGCTGTATTTGGAACCAAAATTCAGGAGTTGCTCTCCAAGCAGCGCTACTTTCTGGTAAGGGGTGTCCCATTTCCTTTGCTGAATAATGAATAGTGCAGTGGAAGGTGTTACAATTAATGGGTAGTTCATCTGTAGGTGTATCACATGTGGGGGGAAGGGAGCTTTAGCTTTGAGTCCGATTTCATCTGACCTCTGATGTAAAACCTTTATCACCGGATAAAAGATCTTGTCGAGTTTATCTCACCTCATCAGGAATCATTAAGTTTACCGTTAATGCTCTGAGATATGAGCTGACTTGTGGTGTTCAAGTGGCCGTTTTCTACCAACAATCCTTTGTAACAGCCTACAGCCACATGGACATCTGGCCTTTCTTTATATCTTTTTCGGCATGAACATTGTTTAGTTAATGCTTAATTTAGCAGGTGTTTACATGTATATGTTAAATTGCTGTTTTCTGCTGTCACCAGGTTGGAGCTGGAGCCATTGGCTGTGAGCTGCTAAAGAACTTTGCCATGATGGGCCTGGCTAGTGGGGAGGGTGAGATCATCGTCACAGACATGGACACCATCGAGAAGTCCAACCTAAACCGCCAGTTCCTCTTCAGACCCTGGGATGTCACGGTGAGATTTAGAGATCTCGAACTGAACTGAAGCTTATGGCAGGCTAACAAGACATCCACATCCACATGAAGTTAACGTTAGCCTACCACTAACGTCATGTAAACCACACAATAACAATACATTTCTGATAGGCCTATTTGACAGAGTAAGCATATTAACAGAGAGGTTTTATTTTAAATTGTATCATTTTCAAAAAAGTATAATTATTGCAAGTTGCACTACTTTTTGTATTGGTTTTATACAAGATGTAGATGAAATTTGCACAGTAAAAGTTCTGTATTTTGACTGCAATTGTCTTTGCATTCTGATTAGATTCTTCATTAGAATCATGAGTGGCTCTTTGTAAACAGCATAATTTTTTGGGGCCATGCAAAACTGCATTACCACTAGTGTGGAGTTATTCTACATCATGACAGTAAAATAGACCATCCTTAGTCAATGTACTGCAGCAATTCCTCTCTCAACCTGTAGAAAATGCTGTGAACATCTGATTATGCATGGAAAAAAAATACCGTCATATACCGTGAAACCGTAAGAATTTTGAAAAATACCGTGATATACATTTTTGGTCATACCGCCCAGCACTAGAAGCCAGTGTCTGTACCAACTGATTTCTTTGGTAGCCAAGTAACTTCTAAAATATATTTGTTATTTAAAACCTCCAGAAGAAATTTTCAGTCCACAGTCACCAATCCATAGTGTTGTTTTCCACTCTTGAAGTAGCCTGTTAGTAGTTGCAGCAGAAATGCACACGACCTACTTCTCCTCAACCGCACTTCTCATAAAGCAGTTCTACTTTCACTTCTTGCTGCACTGGTCCTTGCCAGAGAAGGGGTCTATTTTAGTTTCTCACCTGTCTTGTCCAGTGTGTTTAATTGTGAACACACAGTAATTTGTAAACACACACGGATTACACACAAGGCAAACTGGCTAAGCTGCATTACAGGGTGACTGATATGAGGAAATAAGAACACATAGTCTTTATGGTGCTGCTTCACCACCTGGTTGCGAAATTGAAAACCTTAGACACAACATGTCATGTATGTGTAAAGGGCAGTATTTCCTTTTTGCTGTTCGTTCTTGCTGAGGTTGTGTGGTTACACTAAGGTTGGGTACCTATCACATTTGAACCGATATCGGTGCTTTGCGGAGGTTTGGTGTCGGTATTCAACGGTTTGGTTTGATTTTGGTACCTTATCCTTACTGAATCTGTAACACCTTGTTTGTAACAACTACAACATTTAATTGAAGTTGCAATTTACTCAATTTATACATTGAAAACATTTTCGGTTTGGATATTCTTTGACAAATAAAAATTCTATGCCAACGTGAATTTGAACTTAGCTCGTTTTAATGCAGAGCATTGTCCCACCTTAAAAGGCTACGCATAGCCTATCAGGCTATCTGCATGTGTAGGCTAAGCAGCTAACTGTAGCCTACAAAATGAACGGATTCCGTCTTTAGTTCATGTTGTATTTCATAATCAAATCGTAGCATTACATCGGGGGAAGCAAAGACACATGTCTCACACAGTCAATGCATGAGACTTGAGAGCCATTAGTGCTGTTGACTTTGATGCTGGCTGCAGGTGTTGTGCTAATTTCTGCAGCTGTTGATACATGAACTCTCGGGCTATTGAACATGGTACTCCTCTGCTCTTGCATATATTTTACGACCCTCTTATCTGCTAACCGCTTCTAGTCAGCATGGCACAGCGGAGCGAAAGCATGTGGTTTCTTTCCCTATAGCAACTGTCACGACAAATCTAACATTACAGCGAGTAGTTGGCAAATAGCCTAGATATTATTAATGCTATTAAGACATCATTTCCATCTAGCGTGGCCACGATACATTTTAATAGCATTAAAACGCTGTGTTCCTGTCACATATGCTTTGAACTGTTTTAAAGTCTTGTTTTACAGTTTTGAATGGATTCAGCTCACTCATGATTCAGAAAGATGGGTGCATTCCATAGCTCTGTCAAATGTCACTATTATTTTAAGTTCTTACCAGGGGTACTATTCTGATTCATAATTTATGCCCGCTCCTCCGCAACGTATGCAGATTTAAATGGGGCATATTAAGGTTCGCTTAATAGCCATAATAACTTTCGCTTTTGAGACAGACATAGGCTAACGTTACACTCAGGCATGAGCTCAGCTGGTGCACTCCGCTCCTGATGCACACGAAATTGCTGAAATTTGGCACCGTTTGATTTCACGTAAACTCGGTAATAATACCGACCTAATTAGTGTAGTGTTCGGTACCCAACCTTAATTCACACTCAATAGAACTTGTCATGTACAAATGTGTTATTTTTCCTGTAGAACTTGAAGTGATGACTGTGATGAATCACAGTGTATTCAGTAGTCAGTCCAAGTGAGTTCAGCAGCAGCCCGGATTGTCTTGTGGGTTGACGCCATGTGTCTGTTCATTGAACAGAAAATGAAGAGTGAGACAGCCGCAGCTGCCGTGAAGCAGATGAACCCGTCTGTACGCATCACTGGCCACCAGAACCGGGTCGGACCTGACACAGAGAGGGTCTACGACGACGACTTCTTTGAGAGCCTCGACGGTGTGGCCAACGCTTTGGACAACGTCGATGCCCGTAAGCATATGGAGGGGGGGGGGGGGTGACATAACTAGAACTAGTTTAAGGCTGATGTTACTGTTTGTAATTGGTGTTTATTCTTGGGCCATATGGCATGTTTGTGCCAACGGCATTGAAGGTTAACTTTTTTCTTTTTTTCTTTGCTCTCCATTTCCCTCCGTGCATTTCCATTCATTTGTCCTTATCTCCGCCCCCCCCCCCCCCCCCCCCCCCCCGCCCCCCCAGGTATGTACATGGACCGCAGGTGTGTGTACTACCGTAAGCCCCTGCTCGAGTCGGGCACTCTGGGCACCAAAGGGAACGTACAGGTGGTCATCCCCTTCATCACAGAATCCTACAGCTCCAGCCAGGACCCGCCAGAGAAGTCCATCCCCATCTGCACACTCAAGAACTTTCCCAACGCCATCGAACACACACTGCAGGTGACTAATACCTACACACAGTGTCTGAACTATGCAGGGACAGGCCATAGAGCCTAGTGTACAACAATGCACAGTAGTGATGTCCTGCTATAGTGATTCTGAATCATTGAAAATCATAATTTCTGAATAATATTACTGATAATTGTCTTAGATGTTAAACACTGCCTATAAATAGATATTACTGATGTAAATTGGGTATAGTATGTTGTCAACATTAACTACTGAGACATGCCTGTGTATTCATCAGTAGCGTTTTTGGTTTCAGTGGGCACGTGATGAGTTTGAGGGACTCTTCAAACAGCCGGCAGAGAACGCCATGCAGTACCTGACGTGAGTTAAGCTCTTTTCTGCTTGATCGAATCTCTAAAATTTGAATGCCAAGCCGCCGCAATTGTATGGTGTCACTGACAAAACTGAAAAAGGTCTCAAGTTGACACTACATTCAGAACACTTCATTAGAACAAGTAGAAACTCAACTCGTTCCTCTAATACGCCCAGAAGTCATTCTAGACACTGCAGTAGATGTTCATGGAGAGCATCAACATATCTAAACATTAGCCTGGGGCTAAAACATGTAGACCAAACAACATCTTTGAACGTCTGAATTCTGGTGCCAAAACTAAGGTCATGCAGACCTATTGCCTAGTAAATGAGGAAAGAAAACTCAAGGGATGCCACACAGAGCAGGCAATAAGCCCACAGATGGAAGTGTGTCCAGGCCTCATGACCGTCCCTGTCCACAGAGACCCCAAGTTCATGGAGCGCACTCTGAAGCTGCCCGGTGCCCAACCCCTGGAGGTCCTGGAGGCCGTCTACAAGAGCCTGGTGACAGACTGCCCTCGCAACTGGGAGGACTGCATCACCTGGGCACGCAACCACTGGCAGTGCCAGTACAACAACAACATCCGCCAGCTGTTGCACAACTTCCCACCTGACCAGGTAAGAGAACGGCACATCTGGCAGGGTTGAAAGGACACTAACTTTGTTATTCAGCTTCATCCAGAGTAACATAATGTTACTGATTTGGATTTTCAGTGTGTATGCCAATGAGGTCAAAGCTGGAGGTATCTTGCCTTAATAATAGTTCAACTACAGGACAGTTCAGTTTCAGTAAGGTGTTTGTGTGACAATTTCTAGTAGATGCTAAAACAATTACCTTGTCATAAGTATGCAATGTTTCCCAGGGAAAGCTTTATTTTAATATCACTTCTAAGCCAGACATCATAGTACTGTCTGAGGAAGACCAGTATAAAGGCAATTTATGTTTTTGTGTAACTGCTTGTCTTTACTCTAAAATTATTCAAGCATGATTGGGTTGACAAGCTACTTATTTTGCATGTGCAAACCCTGACAATATCCACTGGAGCTTTTGTCAGAGAGAACTTGGTCACTTAACTGTAAAACAACTTGAGAGTTTTTAGCCCAAAATAAAAATAATAGAATTTAATTGAACATTCTTTGCCGTTTTCTTGACAGCTCACCAGCTCAGGTGCTCCATTCTGGTCTGGTCCAAAGAGGTGTCCTCACCCACTAGAGTTCGACACCAACAACGTAAGCGTTACTTACACTTGAAAACATTTCCTACGTTATATCTTGTTTCTTTCTCTTTTTTTTAAAACTCCTGTGCTTTGAAGGATTATTAATAAGGTGCCATGCATTGTTTTTAATGTTCTTTTACAAGCAATCCATGTAAATTAAACCAAGTTGTGTTTGTATAATTGATCCCTAGTTGTGATGAACGCAACCATGCTAATATAAATCACTGTGGTATTCACTCCAACCACACAGTAATGTCCAAGGCAGCCAACGTGTTTGTGTGGATGATGTGTTGGAAGTCGGTGAACTGATTTGCACTGCTTTGCCTGTCTGCTGCTGTCTCATAGGAGCTGCACATGGACTACGTCATGGCTGGAGCCAACCTGCTTGCCCAGTCCTACGGCATGCCCGTCTCCAGAGACCGCGCCAACGTTGCCCGGTTGCTGCAGGATATCAAAGTGCCCACGTTCACGCCCAAGTCTGGGGTCAAAATCCACGTCTCCGACCAGGAGCTCCAGAACTCCAACGCCTCAGTGGGTGAGTGATAGACGAGGGCTTATCAAAGAGGCCGAGGGCCAAAACGGCTGGACCTCTAATGCTGTCCGAGCACCATCTGTCAGGTTTTAATTCGGATCTGTGTTTTTTTGTTTTTTTTTCCCCCAATTCTGATTTGCTTTCATTACTAATTGGTTTTAGGTTTAATCTGTTTCATCTATTTTAGACCTGGGTTACATCATGTCTACCACCAAGTTTTAGGAAACTGCAGATCAGCTGCTACCATGACAGTGACATAATTTCTGTGGGGAGGGGGGGGATTACTAGTATAACCCTACAGCATGTGTGTCATAAACAAGATCATCAGTTGCTGTTTACAACGGAGATGTGTAATGAGGCTGAATGTGCTAGGGTTTTCCTCAGATGATTCCAGGTTAGAGGAGCTGAAGACCCTGCTGCCTGCCGCTGAGTCTGCGTCCCAGTTTAAGCTCTGTCCCATCGAGTTTGAGAAGGTACGTGAAGACTCTCTGCTGTAGGGAGCCCAAGCATTATGTGCAGTGGATGAGCTGTGTATTAGTCAGATTTAGGTGTGACACTGCTTTCTTCAAGTACACTCCAATGTACAATCTGTCTTGCAAAATGTGTTAGGAAAGCAACATTTCCTTCAAGATTTATGTGTGACCTAAAGACTAAAACTAGTATGTTAACGAAAAGCCCTTAAGTTATTTTTCTGTAAGATGCAGGAACATGTGATTGTGTGACTCCTGGAAACAAGTGGCTTTTTTAACTCGTATTTGACATGACCTGATTCTGAGGATGTCGATATAAAAAAATGCCAAGGCCTTTTCCACTTGATAATCGGATTTGAACATTTTACATGTATTCATTTAGCAGATGCTTTTATCTA
This sequence comes from Alosa sapidissima, assembly GCF_018492685.1. Lineage (NCBI taxonomy): Eukaryota > Metazoa > Chordata > Actinopteri > Clupeiformes > Clupeidae > Alosa > Alosa sapidissima. The sequence continues at coordinate 10,416,600 of NC_055963.1, forward strand.
AAGCAACATACAGTGTAAGCTTTAATACAGATGTAGTATTTAGCAGGTGTGTTCACTGAGTATCAAACCTGTTTTTATTTTTGTTTGTTTGTTTTGGCACCACACTCTAGTAGTTGACACATTATTTTCGTAAGTAACGGTTTCTGTTCTTTTTGTAGGATGATGACTCCAACTTCCACATGGACTTCATCGTAGCAGCGTCCAACCTAAGGGCAGAGAACTATGACATTCCTCCTGCAGACAGACACAAGGTAGGCAGCCAGCTGCAGTGGAGAGGACGGGCAGCATCAGGCTGATAGATGTTGCTGTGAAGTTAATTCCCCCGACAGATAGAATTGCAGGAGAACAACATGTTCTTTTCTTTTTCTTTTTTTTCCCCCTCCCAGAACAGTGTGAGAACTTTGGTCACTAAACCCCAATATCTTTATTCTTTTTCCTAAAGCTGCCATATAATGGAATGCCTGAATAACTAATATTGGACATGGACAATTCTTTTTGCCATGTTCAAGATTTCATACTGCATCTTTTGAAATAGATTATATACGGTAGCTCTCAAACTAGCATTAAGGTGCAACACTGCCACCTACTGGAGTGTCCGAGACTGTTTCCAGTGTTTGCCGTATTAGCCTATCGCATCACATACACTATTACACTTGGATTGATGCCATTACATGTGTTTTTGCATAACATGGTACAGGTGTCATCTGGGCACCTTGTGTCAGATTGCTAACTACATGTATCTGTCTGTTTCTCCATGGCCGCAGAGCAAGCTCATCGCTGGAAAGATCATTCCAGCCATCGCCACGACGACAGCAGCCGTGGTGGGCCTGGTGTGTCTGGAGCTGCTGAAGGTGGTACAGAAGCACAAGAAGCTGGAGACCTTCAAGAACGGCTTCATGAACCTCGCCCTGCCCTTCTTCGCCTTCTCCGAGCCCATCGCAGCACCCAAACACAAGGTAGCTGGAACCATACCTTGCCTTTTCCATCCCAGAGCATGCACAGCTGTCTCTGATATAACCATCGCTTGTTACTTCATTTGCATATCGTATTGTATAAGTTAAGATGATTGAAAGTAGTGTTAATAGCATGAACTACGTAGCTGTGACTCATTTTTATATGACTATGCATAGCAACGACTAACAACAACGGTGCTTTTCCTTCGGCAGTATTATGAGATTGACTGGACGCTGTGGGACCGCTTTGAGGTCAAAGGTCTGCAACCCAGTGGGGAGGAGATGACCCTCAGAGAGTTCCTCGCCTACTTTAAGGTACACCGGCTTACTCACGGTGTTGTCGAATTAGTCTGCACACCATTTTAAATGACTGCCTTGTTTGGGAGATTGATAATTTTCCTTTCAAATATTACTTTTCTTTTGGTGGTAGTGTTTCTGTTTCTGAAATAGCTTAATGGGTCAGTTTCCTGTGCATGTATTAGTCCTAGACCTAGACTAAAAACTTTTTTTTCTCTCATTGAAATTGCCTTGAATATATGTCTGGGAAACTGCCCCTTAATGGTTTTTAATTTAGCATGTTTAGATGTGGTAAGACAGCAGATTTTATATTTTTGTTGTTCAATTGTAGTATTGTGTTTAAAAGAAGTGTTTAAGAAGTGTTGCACATTTCTCATTGTTTCTTGTGTTGTGACCCCTGAGCAGGATGAACACAAGCTCGAGATCACCATGCTGTCCCAGGGGGTCTCCATGCTCTACTCATTCTTCATGCCTGCTGCCAAGCTCAAAGAGAGGCTGGACCTTCCGTAAGTATCCAACATGGCGACACCCTATCCTAGAATCACTGACAATGACTCAGGAGCTAGATGGAAATAATCAAAGTGAGCCATCTTGAAGTTCCAAGCAGACTTTTATGTAAGTTAGCACATGACACCAGTCTAATTTTATCAACAAAAAAAAGTAATATTGAGAAGTTGTTTCCTTTGCTTAGCTTGAAGGTGTGTTCTTTGGACTTCATATTCACCTTGAATTTTGACTTGATCTGTCCACTCTCTTGTTTGCTTACAGCATGACTGAGATTGTGACCAAGGTGTCCAAGAAGAAGCTGGGCAAGCATGTGAAGGCACTGGTGTTCGAGCTCTGTTGCAACGACGAGACGGACGAGGACGTGGAGGTGCCCTACGTCAGATACACCATTCGCTAAGCAGCCCTGATGGAGACGGGACGGGTGGGGGAGGGGGGGGGGGGTCAATGGAGCTCGGGGAATTCACAAGACAAAGAGAACCAATCAGCATGGATATAGCTGGGAGAGCTCAAACGACAATTTTGGGGGATGGAGGGATGGGAGGGGGTGCCATCAAAGTTCGAGGGTTAGTCTCCCTTTTTTTTTCTTCGCTGAGGAAAAAATAAATATCGGTTATTGTTCTAATAACAAGGGTTTCCCCCTCCCCCACAACCCCCCCTTAGAGCACCAATCTCCACCCCCTGTTACTCATTAAATTGGGGGGCACAGAGGTTTTTATAAATGCATCAACTGGTTGGCTGGTAAGGGAGTCACAGGGTTTGAATGAGTTCAGGGTTTTGTGGGATCGGGGGAGGGCAGCATGTAATTTTTTTGAATCTTTGACAGTAGCTGTTGTTTAAACTCTGGTCATATTAACGCAATGCTTTATATGTACGACTCTCCCAGTTGACTCGTTGGCACTCCTGTTCTGCACAGTTTCCCTCTGAAAGGCTCCTGTCTTGTTAAAAAAAAAAAAGAAAAAAACGAAAGAAAGAAAATGTACAAAATGAAAGCGGTTTCTGTATTCCTCCACGCCTCTATCTAAGCGCTCCCCCACCATCTCCAGATGAATTTTTTTTTTTCAGGCTCCCTCTTCCCTTGCATTCTAAACAGAGCCCCCGAGTGCTTAATAACGTGCAGTTAGCCATCGACTGATGCCAAAAAAGAAAATGATGCACTGGAAAAGAAGAAAAATGCAAAATTGAAATGTATGAGAATTTCTTAAAGAAAAAATAAATATTTTTTTTGCCCATGTCACTGCCTTTATTTGTCTTATCTGGACCAGATTGGGAATCTTTAAAGTACTCCCCCCAAACCCACCCCATCCCAACAACACACACCTCCTCCCCCCCTCTGGTCAGATGAAGACCCCCCTTCTTGCCCCCCCGAGGGGCAATTTAAAGGTGCACCATCCAGAGGCAGTGCAGAGTGACCTGATCTGTTCATCTCACCCCTCCGCTCTCGTCTCGCGACCCAGTCTGAATTCTCCTCGGCCTCGTTGCCTTCTCTTGGGCTTAGAGCTGGGCTGGAACTTGCACATGGCATTTTCTCTACTTTTCCTCCACTATTTTGTTGTTGGTTTTTTTTTTTTTTTTTTTTTTTTTAAATGTTATTTTATGTTCAATTTCTATTTGATTTTTTTTTTTTCTATTTGATTTTTTTTTTTTCTCTCTTAATGGGAGGGGAGGGGGGTGCGGAGTTCTGGCACACACACACACACACACACACACACCTTGTAGAACAAACTCTGTATTCTTTCTATTTTGTTAAAACTCAAAACAGTACAGTAAAAAATTAAGGTGGTGACTTACTCTGTAATGGGAGCACTTAGTGTGATAGTGAATAAAGTTGTTAAAAGAACATCAATGCTTTGGGTGTTTTTATTTATTTATGCCTTGAGTTATTATTCAAGGGTTTGTCAGTTAACAGTGTGCTGAATTCAGTTAACCGCAAGACTTGTAGCAGGAGAGGGCGCAAGATGCTTGGTGTGAAATGTATAGAATGCTGTATTCTCATGTTGCTCATGGTTCATAAAATATTAGGTCGATCCCAACATGCATCAAGCAAGTTCAATCTACCAGTGTAAAGGTAGTAAAGGGTATTTCTTGTTTTGTAATTTAGCTAAAACACTAAACAGTGATTTTAGAAGGAAATTAATTAGAGAGCCCCCCTGAAACAATTTGGGGTGGGCGTTCAAGTGCTTAGAGGCAGTGTTTGCTGTCCATTATATTGAACTAAACCTTCTGGTGTTCCATTTGGAAGCCCAGTTCTCTAACCAGGACACTGCCACTAGATCACTACCCTCAAAACATACTTTTCATATAACTCTTCAAAAGGTGTTTTGGTGCTCAGCCAAACTTAACACACATAGTTTAAGTCGGGTTGAATTTAAAGGCCTTCACCACAGAAAGGTCCTCTATCAGGATGCAGTCATGTAACAGAATGTTCACGTCACGTTGAATCATTCTGTGGTTTAGTTCTACCTAACAGATAAATGGAGACTCGACAGAATGACTCATACCAAATGCCTCATCACATCCATCCTACTCAACAAAAAAAAAAATCCACAGAAATAACCTTTTGGTATCAACCTGAGCCATGCACTTCACTCTTCAGGCTAGCAACATTTAAGCCGTTCCATCAGCATGCCTTAGTTTCAAAATGAGACGACTCATTTAAACCCTTAGTATTGTGTTGATCATGTTAGTTCTGTCCAAACAGGGAAGTGGGTCATCAGCCACAACCCTTAACTTCCTTTAATGCAGCTGACTCGAAATGACAGATGGTTCTGCCTTCTGCAGTTCACATGTCACTGCCACAAGTTACAACCCCCGAAAAAAACAGCAACTCAGTGCCACCTGAACCCCAATCAATCCCGGCTTATCAAGGCGTCGCTCGCATCACCCCAGTGAGGTTTGCGCCCTACCCATGTTGAAAGGAACAACAGGAAGCTGAAGAACATGCTCACACACAGGATGTGGCTTGTAGAGGTTGCGATCGCTAAGAGGAAGAGTGCAGGAGGGGGGAGGGAGGGAGAGTTCGCTCGGTGCAGCTCTCTCAACTGTCTGACCCTTTTTCATTAGGTGCGACAGGTGTCTGGACTAAGGTTTTAGTCGTGTTTTTTTTTTTTTTTTTTCCCAATGTCTGCGTTTTATTTATAGACTTTTTAAATGTTTTTGTTTTGGGGTGTCGTAAGTTGTGTCATGGAGTGGAAGAGGCTTTGAGAGAGAAGCAAATGATGGAAGTAGAGAGGATGGAGCCTGAAGAATCGGAGACGGATGAACTATCTTCCTGGTGAGGCCTGTCAGGCTCCTCAGTCAGTTCACGTTTAAGAGATAGCTTTATAAGAGCTTTCACTAGTGTTCTAATTTGTTCTGGTGATGCTCCTACAAGCATGGGAGACCATAGGTTGTTTTCTACTTCTGAGTTTCAAGAAATAGATTTGATCATGTTGATATATCCTTCCACTGAATATCGTGGTGATTTCTTTAAAGAATTACCTGTGATCATTCCTCTTTTTTATGTCACAGCATGTGCCTGATTTCCAGTCGGTGGATTATCCACCTGTTAATTTTCCTTTATGAATTTCCAGGTCACCTCACCCGAGGGATCGGCTGGCGGCTTGTGCTGGTTCTTCTGACTATGCAGGAGGAGTAAGAAGTACATTTTTCTATCCTTCACAAAGTATCTCTCGTCTCCGACACATACTGTAATGTGTTCAGTTTGATAGATTTATGGTAGACCCATGGGCAACTTTAAAACTTATGCAAGACCCATTTTGGTAGTAGGTTAATGTTGAATAATGAAAGACCAAATATAAAAAAGGGCCAAGGTTACAGACAAAAATATTCAAGTCGTTTCACTCTAGTTGTAAATATGCGTGTTATATAGAATTGAAACCGAATACTGATACACGTGGACTCACCATTAAGAACAGAACAGCTTGGAGCAACACAGACATGGTGGCACCCAACATTTGCATTGATGTGGATATTTAGCTACAATTTCTTTTTTGTAAAAATGTAACAAATCTATAGATTCTATTGCTAATTGAAGCCACTGTCCATCACCATAGAATATTCGGAGCACTCCGTAACAACTGTAGGCTAACTGCTCTGTTCCTATTAAAGGGCATAGTCTCCACCAATGTTTATCTTTTGGGTTTTATTGCAGAAGAAAAGAAAACAGGACCCATACAGTGGTGCAGGGAGTTTAGCAAGAGCCACAGAGGACAATGTGAGATGATCTCCTCAAGCCTTAGCTCATGTCTCATTAACCTCTAAACACTGATCATGTGACCTTCAAATGATTGAGATCAATTGCTTTTCAGTGCATGCTATTGTGCTGTCTGTCTCAAAGACAACTGTGCATGTTGACCCACTGGTTGACTGAAAACTAACTGAGCAATCATAGACTAACTTCCTCTCATCCTCTGTGCTCGGCTTGCTTCTCTGCTAATTTATCTGTCGATGTCTATGTAACGGAAGCTTTGTGAGGCCGCAGACCTCTCTCTGATAACGAACAAGGTGACTTCAAGACAGTACATGTCAGAGACCCTCTCTCTCTAAAACTACATTGACCTTATCCAATCAACACTGGCCACAAAGGTCACTTGTGACATGCAACTCTGAACGTGTCCATTTCGACAGATAAGTGGCAATGCAAAAAAGATTGATATGACAGTTATGGCAAAGAAATAATTTTACTATTCAGCTTCCTGTTTCAAGACGGAAACTCAACCAAAGCAGAAACCGTCTCAGCATATTCTGCTCTTTCTCTTACTGGCGTTGTCATCCGCTCTCTTTCTTATTTTCTCGCTCTCTCTTTCTCCCTCTCTCTCACTCACCGACTCTCTCTCTGTCTCTGTCTCTCATAACCTTCTTCCTGGCTGCTTATTCTCACCGTCTTCCTCGTAGATTGCTTTCTTTCACTTGAGCATTACTACAGTGCTGACAGTCAGCCTTTCTCAGTAAAGCATGAGTTCACTGTTGTATTTTTTATAAATGACAGTTTCCTGTGTCTGATTTTTTTTTTATTTTATTTTTTTATTGAAATTATTCTTAATTTCCACTGAAATCAACACCTCTAATTGCTCAAACTTTAGCACTGTTTACCTGAGTAAGTAAGTCATCATGCTCTGCCTTCTGTGATAGGATGAAGAGGACCCTGATGTCAGTACAGACTCTTTTCATGATTCTGAGGTGGGATATACAATGTTATTGAATATTATCATTTAATTCTCCCTGTCATTTGGCCAGATATTTATTTGGCTTTTTTTTTTTTCTTTTCTATGAATCATTCTGAAGGAACCTTGTAATAAAAAGGTGAAACCTGTTGGAAAAGGGGCTCAAGTCACAGGCATTATAACACCAGTGAAAACGCCAGCATTGAAACGTCTGGGACAGTCCATACAGGTACCACATGCATACACAAGTGCATCACACTCACATGTGAAGTCATATGTTATTAACTCGCATGTGAAGTCATGTTCAGAGCTTAACGTGTTCAGGCACCGTGCCTGAATTCAGGCGTGAGCTGGTATGCTTAAAATTCGATAATAGGCAATGAGACTACAGTATATATGATGTCCTCATTTTTATTGCTTTAAGCCCTGTATGTTGTTAACTCGCATGTGAAGTCATATGTTGTTAAGTCATATGTCAAGTCATGTGTTGTTAACTCACATGTGAAATCATATGTAACTGACTGACATGTGAGGTCAAATGTTGGGTGTATGTGTGTATAGACCCTTTCAAGAGAGTTCCATTATCAGCATCATAGTTGGCCCCACAAGACTTCCGTTTTAACATTCCATATGTTATCTTAAAGGTCCAGTATGTAGGAAATAATGGAAAATAAACTGTAACCATTCCAAAAATGATCACCAGATGTTGTCAGAGAGTAAGGAAACACGATGAATTGAAGCAATGGCTTATTTGACAACATTACTCTAACCCGTAAAACCCATGAAAAAAAATGAGTTACGGGGCGGAATCTCTTGGAATTTTCGTTTATGTTTTGAACGATTAATTCTAGAATAGCGTATTAATAATGGGCTAGCGCGTCCTCCTATTTGGGTTGCCAAATTAGCAAAGGCCAACTGTCAACAGCTGTCAGTTGTAGCCATGAACGCCTACGAGAGGCAGGCAAATTTCCAAAATTAAAACAAGAAACAAATTAAGTGGACATCGGAGGAGCTTCCTGAGATGGTGACGTTTTCGTCAAACGAAGAATATCAAGTCTGACGCAGAGCTGTCCATATTTCTCCACAACAGGTAGCCTAGGTTAAACTTCATCTGCATCGCTAACTTAAGCTAAATATGTTACAGTTGTTTAGAGAGGTATTTTTTGTTTTCACTGTTTCCGTAATGTGTAGCTGGGTCATGGTTGGAGAAACGTTAAAGCAGCTGCAGGTCAACTAACGTTAGCTAAGTCTTCATTACATCTGGCAACCCAGGAGAGGCTCGCGTCTGGTAGTCTTGAGAACGTTCACCAGTGTTTTGATTTTGGCCTACAGAACGTTCGGTAACAGTGCTACAAATCGCACCTTTAATGCAGAGGAAGTAGATCGGGAACCAAATAGAATGTTCAAGCATTGTTTTTGTTTTTATTGTTGAAAGGGTCTATAGATGCTTTATCTTACCTGTTGACATTCAACACCAACCTTGACACCCCGTCACAGAGGTCCATCAGTTTCCGGACAGAGGCCCGGCCACTGCCAGCCATGCCATCCATCCGGACGCGACAGAAGGCATCTTCGTTTCCACGGCGCCGGAACAGCCAGCTGTGGAGTGACACGGTGGACTGTATGACCAATGACATGAGCGCCAAAGAGATCAAGAGACAGGAGGTAAAAGCACAGCGAGCATGGCCCCAATGATTTCTACCACAGACCGGGGGATAGGGGTTACTGTAGAGCAAAGAAGATGTGATAACTGATGGAGGAAATGCTGAATGCTTCAAGGGAACTCACTAGAGCAGTGCAGAAGCTCACGCACACAAACACATGCACATGCGTACAATCACACTGTCCTGTCTGAAAGTACTTTTATACCTACTTATATATACATATAAGATGAACTACCACTGCTCTCAAACATTAATAAACAGATATTTTGGGGACTGGAGGTCCTTAGAGAGCAAACATTTCTACCTGCATCCCTCTCGTCTTGTGAGGGAGAAAGAGAATGTTTCAGTCATCATCCCTTTTTAGTGATGGCTGGCAAATGAAGAGCTTACCCCCAGAGGAGGTGGACTCGTGGGTAGGAAAACAGTGGGAATGGCTGGAGCTTGCAAAAGTATTCAACCCACCTGAAAGTCATCATCACAAGCTATTTTCCCAATCAGTATTTTTATTCTGAACATTTATGCTCTACTTTATACAGTATTTTTTTAAAGGCAATTGAAGTTATTTGTTAGCCAACATTAACATTAAATTAAATGAATGCTTTGTATAAAAGCCTGTCCTTCAAACCAAGGCAGACTTTAACTGATACTGGGGGCAACCACAATTCAGCCATCAAAAAATTCAGTGACTGAAGTATAGGTGCAGGTGTAGGAGACCACAATCTTAAGCGCTATTCATAAACCAGGCCTACTGTAGTGGAAAAAAGATCCATATTTTAAAAGATTCACATTATAGCATGTATTGATGTTGCTTAAAGCAACATGATGTTATTTTACCTTAGAATAACAGCTTCAAACTAACTTTTTAACTTTTTGAGTTTTGGGTATGAGCATGACCCTTTTCATTGTTTTAAGACAATTAGGGTATCCCCTCTGTGCTAAAGGGATACCCAGTATGTTGACCAAAAAAACCAATAGGAGTTTTTTGGCCAACCTTCAAAGGGTTGTGTGTTGCGTAATTGCTAGCACTGCTAATGCCCTAAGAAGGACCTTCAAAGTTGTGAAATTTGTCAGTGGTGATACGCTTTGTGGATATGTCTTGTCTGTAGGGATTGTGAAACATTTTAGAATTTAAGGGAGAAATAAAAATGGACTAAATATCACAAGAAAAAACTTAAAACAAGGACAAAATCTAAGGCTTGGAAGAGGGATTACTTATTAGTTGGACAATTGCCCAAGACACAATGTTGAAACAGTACTGGAGTGGCTCAAAACAGTGAAGTGAACATATTAGAATGGCTCAGTCTAAGCCCTGGATCCACAAGGCCACAATCCTACTGGGAATCTGTTGCATTAAAATCCTGGACCACCGACCTCCAACCTCCATCTTAGATGTTCTGGATGTTAATAAAGAGTGGGGAAATTACACTGCAGCAAATTGTCCAAAGCTGGTAGTTCTTCACTTCAGAAGACTCAAGGGCTTCTCTATCAAGTATTAATGTATTGGTGTTGAATACTGATGTAGACATAATTATTTTAATGTTTTTAATTGGTTTTAATTACTGGTAGTTTCAAATGTTCTACAGCATATGTTTCTATAATGGAAATACCCTTTGGTAAAATACATATACAAGCATTCTTTGTTAACCAGAAAATACTGACTAAGTCCAGCGCTATACAAACCAAACTAAATGCAAATAGACATGGTGGTCTAAAACTAGGGCACTGGGTGACTGACGGTGGTCAGACTTGTGAATGCTTCTTTGAACAGGTTTTTCCGTAGTACAACACTTTAGCTCTGCTGCCATACTTACGAAACAGGAAGTGAGCTGGCACTCACGGCTCTTCTCTATTTCTGCTTCCCGATAACTACAGCCTTCTCTGTTGGCAGCCATTATTTTAGAATATTTTAACTTAGAGTAGCTGTATTTATTTATTCATATTTATTTTCACTTGGATTTTTTATTTTTAATTGGATGTTGGGATGTCACTCAATTTTAAACGTTGTGCTTCAATTCACAGATCATCTATGAACTCACACAGGGGGAGAGGCAGCTCATAGAGGACCTGAATTTGGTCAAAAAAGTATGTGATCATCTATCCATTAAAATGACCTAACTTTTATTCTGCAAAGCAGCAATGCTAACCTGCTGACTGACATGATCTTGATTATTATTATATGAACTTTGACCAATACTTGGAGAGAGTTGAAGATATCAGTAGCTTTGTCCTCATTGACCGCAGGTGTATTACGAGCCCATGCTGAAACTGGACATTCTGACGGAGAGTGAACTGGGCCAGATATTTGGGACGCTCGACTCCCTCATACCTCTTCATGAAGGTACAGTGTCAGTGCAGAGCAGCAATGAACCACACACAGAGCAGCAACACTCCAGGGCTCCCTCTAGTGGGCAGCAGTAACAGTAACAGTCCGCTTGTGGGTTAATGTCATTGCAGATTGCCTGAGTCGCCTGGAGCGGTTGAGAGGAGCAGAGAAGACTGTGGAGGCGGTTGGGCCCACCTTACTGCAGTGGGTGAGTGCTAACAGGAAGGATGTTCCTGCAGTGACATAATGCTGAAACTTCCCTTTTCATTAACATTCCACCAATGTGTACTATTAAAATAGGTAGTGTACCTATTTAAAATCAAACGTGTATAAAGTGCACCTCTAAGAAGCTATGTCAAGTATACTAAAGAGCCTTCAAAGGTATTGGTATTTTTTTAGTAGACTATTTTATGCACTTCAATTGCAATAAAAAATTGTCCTTAGGCCAGGTTTTTGCAAAAGACCATCACTATCCTGCCCGCCAGTTGAATAGTAGGTGCTCGTGGTCTTTAAACCATTTTGATATGTGGGCCTCTTCAGTTCCCCTGCCTGGAGGCATACATCACCTACTGCTGCAACCAGGTGGCAGCGAAGGCGCTGCTGGACCAGAAGAAGCAGGATCGGCACGTGGACCAGTTCCTACGGCTCTGCCAGGAGTCCCCCTTCAGCAGGAAGCTGGATCTGTGGAACTTCCTGGACCTGCCGCGTAGCCGATTGGTCAAGTACCCACTGCTTCTCAAAGAGATCAAGAAGTGTACGCCCAACGACCACCCCGACGAGGACTTCCTACCTGACGCTGTGAGTGTTGACCAACCATCATTATGGCCATCATAAAGACAAATGGTTATACCCTGCTGTAGCAGAGTTTTACTTTATGTTTACATTGCATTCAAATAAGACTGTGATCTGTGAATGCATTTAGATAGATAGATATATACTATATTGATCCCCAAGGGGAAATTCAAGGAATTTAGCAGACACTTGTAATATGTAATATGTAAATTATGTGTGCTATCTGGGTGACTAGTACTGGGTACTAGCCAGAAAAAGTGGGTTAGATTGTAAGTTGCTGGTGGTAAAAGCATGAGCCAAATGAATATGTAAGTACACCATGTCCTTGTTAGTGCCTGGCAGCGGTATGTCTGACTGGCAAGTATATAACTTCAGCATAAGGTATAAACAGCTTCTCACACCTCAGACTGAAAGCATACTTCATTTGAATTCGCCTTAGTGTGTATTTCTATTCTAGCTCAGTGTAGTCATGAAATTTGAGTTGATACCATAATTGTGTAGTTGCACAGTCCAGTCAGTTCCAAAACTGCCTTATCGCCAGAAATTTGATAAACAAATAGAACATAAGAAATAGAAAAAATACATTAAATACACTTAGGCAGTAGTATGTCTTTGAACAGGACTTAGACTGGGACCAATTCTCCAATTCTATGAAAATAATCTAGAAAAGTAAAGGACAAGTCGGTAAACAGGCTAGTTTGTATAATTATGGGTGCCAGTTTCAAACATTCTGTTTATCAAGCATGATTTTGCATTTAAAGCCTACCAATAACATAGGTCTCCATTGGCAGGACACTACAAGTGAAAAGGGTAGTTTTATATCACCATGAAACTTCCCTAGTTGATTATTTACTTTGAGACAATATTGTAATGTTCATGTTTAAATATGAAGAGTTCAGATGCAAAACCCTCTAAATCCGTCTGACCACTTTTCTTTTAAATGAGCATTTTTCATCAGGCTCCTATAGGTTTTCACCTACAAATTGATATTTCAGATCAGATCAGTTCAGAAGAGAGTGGTATTTAGCGGGTTTTGAAGCAAAATTATTTGATTAACGTATATTATGTGTGGAGAGCATTCACTCATCATTGTTATCTCATTTTTGACGGAGGTGGCGTTCCCTGAAACAAGAATTTTTAACTTGACTTCATCTAATGTTCAGATTTCTGTAGTCAAACTATATGCAAATATTTAATTAGATAATACCTAATTTACATATTCACATATAGATATCAGAAAACTTGCGATACAAACAATATTCTCTTAACATAAGTTGATCTTGATAATCTTGAATTTCCCCTGGGGATCAATAAAGTATCTATCTATCTATCTATCTATATATCTAAGTAATCAACTGGTGAAGTGGAATAGGGATATCTATTAGTTATGATTTGTACCCTATCCACCGTCTATGGAGGCCTATGTTGTCATGCTAATTAGCAGGCTTAAAACTTTTTAACTCTTTAAAAATGTTACCCATACATTTTTGGAAATAGCTGGTTTACCAACTTTTCATCAAATTTGCCGTCAGAAGTTCACCTTTGCAAGAGTTGTCCTAGTGTAAGTACGTCTCTGGTCTAAATCCTATAAGCTTTGTCACATACCTACATACCAAAGCATTCATAACGCACATTTAGCATCCAGTTGTTTTGTGTGTGCACACAAGTGTGTGTGTCTGTATGTGTGTCAGTGTGTGTGCCTGTGTCTGTGTGCGCGAGTCACCATATCTGCTGTAGCGCGCAGCTCTCAGACGGAACACAAAACTAGCGCCTGTGATGCGTTTTTCACACCTCCATCTCACCTTACCACCACCCTCTCTTCTGTCACTTCCTCCACGTTCCTTCCTCCCCTCCACCTCCGCTCTCAGATTAACTTGATTCAGAGCATCATCTCCCAGGTGGACCAGAAGACGGGGGAGGCAGAGTGCCAGTTCTACAGGCAGTGCCTGTGCTACGCAGAGGACGCCCAGAGAGTGCCCGAGATCATGCGCTCGCGCTTCATCTACTGCCACGGGGAGCTCAAAAGCACCAAGGGACATGTGGGTACAGCTAGCAGCAACCCTTTAAAAATGGGACTGCTAGCCCTGTGCATAAGGTGTATATCCAGAAATATGCAGCGTGCTCTTGGCCATAGAGGGAATTAATGTTGAAGAAGACCAGGTGACGCCAGATGTAGCCATTATAATAAATGGTTAATAAGTTATACTTCCTACTTTTCTGACCCTCGTTGGAGTGCCTGGATTGGTCTCTTTTGCTTAGGACAGTTACTCCACTTACACTGCTGCCTGTGATACATTTAGTCATTTAGCTGATGATTTTTATCCAAAGCAACTAAAAGGGAAACTATCAAGGTACAGTGGGACAAGGACACTGATATATCTGGGCCATAGGAATCTCTTCACTCATGTTATACAGACATGCTTTGCTTCTTCAGAAGGTTGTGGGTACTTCCACCATTGTGCTGCTGAGAAAGGAGTTCCCTAGTGGCTCCGGGGGGGACTGTGCCTGTAATTAGCTCTCTGTAATCCGCTCTGGATAAGAGCATCAGCTAAATACCTATATAATAAAAAGAAAATTTAAAAAGCAATCTAGTAACCATGCACTCAACAAGGATTCAACTATTAATTTTTCATGTTGTGTCTAAATTCATGTCTCCAGAAGCTGCATGTGTTCCTGTTTGAGCTGGTGTTGGTGTTGACCCGGCCTCAGGTGTCCGAGGGCACAATCCAGTTCCAGGTGTACCGCCAGCCCCTCCCTGCTGCAAATCTCACCCTTGAGGACATCCCAGACGGAGAGGCAGGGAGCTCCGGATCATTCCGTGGGGCCTTCACTGGGAATGATAAAGGTAGAGAAACTTGGTGTGGGGTGTTGGGGGGGGGGGGTTATTTAGCAATGCTTGTGGAATCTCACTCTTCTCCTTTCTCTTTTCGTCTTTCTCTCAGTGAAGAACTGTTTCAGAGTGACCAGCAGGGGGCGCACTAAGGCACAGTCCCACAGCCTCCAGGCTAACGACTCCTTCAACAAGCAGCAGTGGATCACCTTTCTGCGCCAGGCAATAGTCCAATCACGAGACAGCGAGACTCACACCCGCCGACCGTCTGGCTTCTCCCCCGACCCTGACCTGTGTCACATAGCGGAACTGAGCCTGAACTCCGACATGGAGATGATCGGTCAATAGAGCTCCATAAGCAAGCATGGTATTGAACATGAGGGGATTTCACATGGAACATTTTCACATGGTACTTGCAGTGACTCTGTACCCCACACCCCCCTTGAGCGCTGTGCCACTTCGATCAAAAATGCCGTGAACCTCCTCCGGATGCCTATCAGTAGCAGAATAAATCATAGGAGGAGGACCTAAGATAAGAGGTAGTTTTCAGAAGAAGATGATACATAAGATAACGAATGTATGTGTAGGCAGAGGTGGAAAGTAACGAAATACATTTACTCACGTTACTGTATTGAGTAGTTTTTCTGTGTATTTTGTATTTTTTTAAGTAGTTTATTAAATCGGTATTTTAAATTTTACTTGATTACATTTTGAGTGAAGTATTGTACTACATCAAAAATCCCATCCGTTACTTGAGTAAAAAAAAAAGTTAAGACTAACGAAAACAGAAAGGGAGAGAAAAGAAATTGCGCCCTAAACCACTAGTCTAGTGATAATGATGCATCAGATTACATGTGTAGCCTAACTATGAAAGTGTATTTTCTGCTATTTCAATGGGTTGTCTCAGTTCGTTTTAGCACTAATGATAGCGGAGATATTCAAGCAAACACCATGGGATTTCGTGTTTTGACGTTTGTGCTCACCTTTCTTTGGAAATAAGTTTATTAGCAGTTGTTTCCCCTCATTTTGATGTCTCTCTTTTTAGTAACCTTTCTTGGAGAAAAACATTGCACCAGCAGCACAACAATTAGCGGTCCACTACTAGCGATGCTCAACTAAATAAACAAAAGATAGACTACCTTATGAATCGTGCAGGCGGACTAAACCATTTAGCTCTTTAGCAAGGGAGAGTGAGAGTGACCTTAGACAGTTTTCACTATGTTTTATATACAAAATCCAGTCAGTCAAACTTTAAATTTCGTCTGACATTCATTTTGACATTTAATTTGGAAGTTAAAATATTCAGGTAAAATAAATATATGGTGGACATATATATATATTCAGTAATTAGCTTAAACTTCCAGTGAGTCTAATCGAAATTTTCACCACACATTATATGAACACACATTTAAAAAAATCCAAACATAAGAGTTATGTGTATTAAAGTGGAATGACAGGAAAAAAGTATTGAACGTGCCTACTGAAATTTCTTCAATACTTTGTGGAAAAGCCTTTGTAAAGACCGCTTCAAGACATTTCCTGTATGACAAAATGTATTAGTCACAGTATCAGGTGTGATTTTGGCCCATTGTTCTAAACAGATTCCAGGGGTCCCTCTTGTGAATCCTGATCTTTAGTTACTTCCAGAACTGTTTAATTGAATTTAATTGAATTGGCTGCCTTCAAGTCTTTCTGGAGCTTTCTCCGAGTGGTCCTTGGCTCTTGGAATTGACTATCCTTCTGACTCCCTGGTCAGAAATATTGCAAGGAGATCCTGCATGGCCGGTTGATGATGCAGTGATGTTTCTTCCACTTGCAGATAATGGCTTCCATGCTGCTTACTGAAGATTCTGAAGTTTTGAAATGCATCTGTAACCAGTTTCATTGATATGTTTTGCAACAATAAGGATGCAAAGGTCTTGGGAGAGCTTTTTGCTTTTATCCATCATGAAATGTTTCTTGTGTGACACCTTGGTAATGAAAAACCTTTGTATAGCCCATCAATATGTAGGCTACTAACCAAGCTTATATTAATTTGCACAGATAGAAAGGATAACTACTCTAACTACTTACAGATTCCAGCTTGTTCCTTCCCTTTCCTTGCCTTAGTGCTTTTTCTTAGCTTGTTCAATACTTTTTCCCTGTGTTATTCCACTTCATTACACATGACTCTACTTATGGAGTTGTTTGGATTTTTTTATGTGTGGATTACCTGAGTTATTAATGCCTGGTGAAAATGTTGTACCCCCCGTATTCCACTTTTCAAGGGCCCTCTCCTCCATTGGGGCCCTATACTTCCCACTTCCCCCCCCCCAGTTCGACGCCCTTTAATCTGCTGAACTTTCCAAATATAAAAAAAAAACTCTGCAACTCAACATTGGCCTGCCTGCCTCAGCTGCCTGTGAGGGGCTTTTCAGTTGTGCTGGATTACTGTTCACTGCAAAGCGACGCAATGATAAGTGGAACTAACTTTGAAAATCAACTACTGCTCAAACTTAAAGGAGAACTCCGGTGATTTTTCACATAGATATCCATTTCTCAACGTCACCGAGTACTGTCGGTATGAACAAAACTGAAACAATTGGTTTTACCTAGCTCAAGTTGCTGCAGCTACAGCGCTACACACTGGGAGCATGAACATGGCTGCCTTAGCTGCTGGCTGCAGCAACTCGAGCTAGGACCAAAGTCCTTTTCAGGCAAGTACCTCCACTCGGCGGCCATATCGCAACACTTTTTGGGCACTTATCGTGCATCTATTTCGGCAGAAATGCGTGTGCGTAAGGCTTCACGACACCAATCTTGCTCCAGCAGCGAGATCACAACAGATGATTGGCACGATGTCTTCACAGCACACCACATGATTGGCTCAATGTATTCACATGTCAACGTTTTGCCACGGAAGGGTTGTGATATTTGTTGATATTTGTAGACAACTGACTAACCCCATGCCATTACTATGGAGGATTTTTTGAGTATTTATGCTGTATCTCCTCATTAGAAAGTCTCTGGTAAAACTGGTTGTTGTGGTACCCCCCCCCCCCCCCCCCCAAAAAAAAAAAGTAACTAAGTAACTTTTACTTAAAGTACATTTTTAATGAACTACTTTTTACTTTAACTTAAGTACATTTTCAGATCAGTATTTTAACTTGTACTTGAGTAATATTTCATCAAGGTATTGGTACTTTTACTTGAGTACAATATTTTCATACTTTTTCCACCTCTGTGTGTAGGTGTGTGGTTGTGTAACCGTTGGTTTGGTATTTTTTAGCACTGAAGAATTTTATTATTTGAAACTGGCCTTTGCTATCTGCATTTGCTTACATATTAAATGCATACAATCTAAATATTCTTTATTACATTTTATAAAAAAATAAAATAAACTGACATAATTGCTGTCTTCCACCACCAATTATTCATTTATAATCCTAAAGAACTAATAAATAAATCTATTCCTGTGATGACTGGTAGCATATGGAGATGCATCCAGTTGAGAAGTTAATGTTGGTCAGGACTCTCTACTGACTGACCAGAGCTGTGGATGATGAGGGAAGACTTTTTAACTAATTTGGAGAGAACAGGCTTGTACACTCTAAGAATAAATGGTTCTATGCTATCACATGGTTCTATAAACAACCTTTTTCTTTAAAATGGTTCTTTGCTACCAACTATAGAACCCCCAAGAACCCTTATTTTTAAGAGAGTGCAACGTAGTTCAATGGTTTTATAACTGCTGCAACAGAGAGTCACTCAGCCATATACAGTACCCTCCAGATTTATTGGCACCTCTGCTAAAGTTGACTAAAAACCGGTATAAAAAATAATCTGTTGGTGATTTATTGTAATTTCACAATGAAAAAATAGGAAAAATCCAACCTTGAGGGAAAGCAAATTTATTTTAAGAAAAAGGAAAATCTCATAAAGAAATACATATTTTAACAAAAACACGTTGCTCACCATTATTGGCACACCTGCTTGTAATACATTCTTAAGGCTCCCTTTGGCAGTAAAACAGCTTGTAATATTCTCCTGTGACACCCCTTAAAGTTGGAGAATACAAAGCAAGGGATTTAAGACCATTCGTCTTTACAAAATCTCCCCAGATCGTTCAGATTCCTAGGTCCACACTTGTGCATTCTCCTCTTTGATTCACCCCACTTTTTTTCTATGGAGTTTAGATCAGGGGACTGATATGGTAATGTCCGAAGCTTGATTTTGTGTTCAGCAAACCATATTTGTTTTGATCTGGACGTTTGTTTTGGTTCATTGACCTGATGAAAGATCCAATCATGACTAACTTTTAGTGTCTTGGCAGAGATTGACAGATTTCCTTTGAAAATGTTCAGGTTTTTCTTGGTGTTCATGATACCATGCAACTTAATTAGGTTCCCAAGGCCTTTGGGAATAAAAACAGCCCCATAATAGCACAGCCCCTCCACCATAATTCTCATTAGGCATGGTTTTTTTTCAGTATAGTCATCTTCTATGTACGCCAAACACACCTAACGTGTTTCTAGCCAAAGAGCGCCATTTTCATTTCATCTGACAATTAGACCACACTTCCAGACAAAGTCTGGAAACTCCAGTAACTCCTGCCGTTTACATCGGTAATGAAATGACTGGACAGGCTTTTACCTGGCATGCCCTCTAAATAATCTATTAGCAGTGATCTACCATCTTCCATGTACCTGGGGGCAAGATAACCATGCGACTGTCCAAGCATGTTTGTCACATTTCCAGATTATTAGAACCTTTTAATCATTGTTTTAACTGTAAATATAGGCATTTTCTACATAGTGAAAAAGAAAGTCATGAACTACTTCTGAAAGTTCACAGACACTCTGATTACCTTAAATAAGTTGAAATTACAGAAAAATGCTTCTGTTACATTTTGTATATAAGATTTTTCAGGGGTGCCAATAATTGTGAGCAACGTGTTTTCATTAAAAATATTTATTTCTTTGAGATTTTCCTTTTTCTCGAAATAAATTTGCTTCCCTTCAAGGTTGGATTTTTCCTAATTTTTTTCATTGTGAGATTACAATAAATCACCAATAGATCATGTTTTATACCGGTTTTTAGTCAACTTTAGCAGAGGTGCCAATAATTCTGGAGGGTACTGTACAGTATATCATCAAATGACCCAGAGGGAATTGCTGATTTGTATAGATGTAATTGTACAGCTGACTGTACTATGTAGTGCTGACAGTTCACCGTGCTGTACATAGACACACACATACACACGTCACATTACCACAGCAGGGAGTGCTGATACTCCACACTAGCAGTAGCATGAAAGATCATACTCTACCTATCGTACAAGATCATACTACAACCCCAAAACAGAAAAAGTTGGGACGTTGTGTAAAATGCAAATAAAATCAGAATGTGATAATATACAAATCTCGTAAACCCATTTTTAGCAGCAAAAAGGACATAGACAACATATCAAATGTTGAAAATGAAAATGTGGACTATTTCATGGAAATATATGTTACTTTTGAATTTAATGCCAGCAACATGTTTCAAAAGAAGTTGGGACGGGAGCATGTTTACCACTGTGCTGCTTCACCTCTTCATTTAACAAAATTCTGTAAATGTTTAGGAACCGTGGAGACCATTGGCTACAGTTCTGAGAATGAAATTTTGTCCCATTAATCCCCAATATAGGATTTCAGTTGCTTAACAGTATAGGATATTCTTAGTCATGCTTTTCATTCCATTATGCACCTAATTTGACAAATCTGGACTGCAGACAGGCCATCTTAGCACCTGGACTCTTCCTCTATGGAGAAATACTATTTAAATATGTGCAGAATTCATTTTGGCATTGTTTTCCTGAAATATTCAAGGTCGTCCCTGGAAAAGACATTTCCTGGATGGCAGTATGTTGCTCAAAACCTGTATACATCATTCAGAATTGATTGTGCTTTGCCAAATGTGCAAGATGCTCTTGCTGTAGGCACTAATGCTCCTCCACACCGTCATACATGTTGGGTTAACTGAGCACTAAAACAAGTTGGATAGGTTGGATACTTGGATAGGCCCTCTCCTAACAGGCCCTAACAGTTAAACATGCCAGTGCACCAATTGCGAATATTAAGAATGACTGACAACATTTAGGCTACAGGAAACAGGATTTTAAAGATCAGTGCCTACTTTATTTTCAGTCTGTTCTATTTACCTACATTTTGTTAATGTAAAATAATATAATACCATATTTGCATTTAGCCTGTATATCAAGTATCCTGCCAAATGTAGGCTAATTTATTTATTTGTGAATCCATCTATAGCTAAACCAAATATGCCCATGGTGACCTATCTGACTGCATACTGTCTAATACTACTACTAAAACAGTCCATTTTCTCTTCCACAAAACCCAACATTGGCTAATCAAGGATATATGTTTTATACTTTTAGTTTTTATTTGAAATATCTGCATTGATGGGGCAGTAGGCAAACGTTAGGCCTACTTTCGTTTTGCACTTCAGCTTGTATTCGGTGCATGGGCGTAGATTTGGGGTGGGACGCTCATGACTAGTCCTAATCAATATTTTAAGATGACAACATTGTCCCCACCAATACTTTACCGAACTCATTTGTGCTGCTGATCATTCCGACAGCCAGCAGGACAGTACAAGAAACGTCGTCATTTGATTGGCTGAAAAACCGAGGGGGAGGGGGAAGGGTTATCTGACACGCATGCTGCACACACATTGCTTTATTCTTGCACTGGTAGTCAAGCGAGCGGGTGTGTCAACGACAACGGTAAGTTACCAGGGCTGTCTGTCAATACATATCCTACCCCATAAAAGGCCAGAGTGAAACATTTTGATATTCCCTTTTCCCTTCAGCATACATACAAACCCCTTTTTGTGGTGTGTAGATCAGCTATGCCACCCAAGAAGAAAGGGGACATACCGGTACGAAGCTTTTTCATAAAGCTGAGTGTAAGTAAGCAAAATAACTAACCACACAAGCTAGCAGTGGTAGTGACCAGGCTTTCAAATTATGCAGATTCTATTATGTGGAAAAATAGTATTAACTGGTGATAGCATATGTTAGCCAGGATATTGTTAAAGATAAACCTAGCTTCTGTAATCTTTCAACCAAGGTCAGGAGTATTGATTGGGGGTGTGCAGCACGGTCGCATAGAAGTCGCGCTATCACAATATTACCAAGTCACTGAATGTTAATTAGCCTACCTTCTTTCCTTTCTTGAATTCCCCCTTGAGGATCAATAAAGTATCTATCTATCTATCTACCTTAAGTTAGAATCTTGGAAGTCACAATAAACATTGGATCTGGACATTTTTCGTTTCTATTCTGTTTATGTTATGTATTTCTGAGTGTAGCCTACACAATGCAGAGAAATAAAAGGGAGACCCAAATTCGTTTAAAGGACTGTCATTGCATTGTTATGACACATGCTGTAAAAACGTGTTGGCAATGTGAATAAGTTAACACTGTTGGTTATTCAAATATAATGAATCAATATTTGATGAATAATATCCAAATAACACTATCATATACAATATGGTAGGAGGGTTAAACTCGCTAGCCAAAGGATAGGCTACAAAATGAATGAACCACTTTGTATGCAGGAAAGACAGCATCAAACCACTACAGATGGATGGCAGGTTGAGGAAACAGCATCAGGGCGTCAGGTGAGGTTCTAATTATTAGCCTATGTCAAATTGTCAATTGTCAGCAGCATTGCTGTACAATATAATGAGATGGAGTAGATTCACTTCTGTATTGTGATATTCTGTATTGCCAACAGTCTGAAATAACAAAGGAAATTGCCATTAAGGCACTGGTATCTTACAGCAAAAGAATTCCAATTACAGTTAAGCAAATACAAATATAATTTAGAGTCGCATAAATTCATAGATATATTCAATCCTAAACTATGGTGCATTTCCATGGGGGGGGGGGGGGGGGGTCCCACCAAAGCTGAGACCAAACCTACGCCCTTGTGTGCGAGTGAAATGGGCGCACTGTAGAGCCCTGGATTGTTCTAACCACAGGACCTTTTTCCACGTTACCTCAGTCCATTTTTAACAAGCTCAGGCCCAGATAACAGGGTGGTATTTTCTGTATCATGTCTCAATACAATTTTAGCTTTTACAATGTTGGCTGCAGTTTTTGAATTGATATTAAACTGTGCACATAGACAATGGTTATCAGAGACAGGTCTGGAAACAGGTCTGGTATTGATGCAGTGCCACCTGAGGTCCAAAAGACCAAGGCCATCCAATGTGTTTTTCAGCTCTTTCCCTTGTTTGCAAAGATTTCTCTGGATTACCTGAATGTTTTAATAATATTATGTCCTGTAGATGATTAACTCCCCAAATACTTCACAATTTCATGTTAAGAAGCATTAAAATGACATTGTTTTATCATTTGTGCACATAAGTTTACACAGAGTGATAAATACCCCTACATCTTTACTTCTAAGGGTCCCTGCCTCTCTGGGATGCTCTTTTTCATACCCAATCGTGTTGCCACTTACCCTAATTAGTTGTGAAACATTCCTCCTTTTGTTTTCTTTATCATTACACAACTTTTCCAGCATTGTATTACCCCGTCCCAACCTTTTTTTGAAACATGTTGCTGGTATCAAATTCGAAATTAGCATAACTTTTCCACAAAATAGTCAAATTTGTCATTTTCAACATTTGATATGTTGTCTGTGTCCTTTTTGCAAGTAAATATGAGTTTAAGAGATTTGCAGATTATTACATTCTGTTTTTATTCACGTTTTACACAATGTCCCAACTTTTTCTGTTTTGGGGTTGTTGAATTTGTTGTATTTCAACAAGTTGAATCTCTGTTGTATGGAGCACAGGATATAGAGAAATAATATTGAATACACATAAACAGTAGTATGCCTTTAATCATACAGAACATATGCTGTGACCTACATACACATGCGCGCGCGCACATACACACACACACACACACACACAGAGGTAAGAACCTAGTAGAGGTAAGTCACTCCAAGTGATCATTCATGGCTTTCTCCTAGCAGTAATTGGTGATGCAAGTGGACTGTGACCATTAAAAGCCTCAGGTTTAATTGGGTTTTAATCGGGCATGGCTTGGCTGGATCCTCTGTTTGCTTGACTCGATACTTTTCCAATTATAGTGAGGTGTAACTAAGGTTTATTGGATACAGGATAGCAATATTTTGTGAGATTGCTTTTGATATTTAAACTCAATTAAAGATCAAAATAAACCCTGCCATGTTTAAAAAAGTATTGATGCAGTGAAAAAAGCAAATGAACTTGCACGTTGTGAATGACACAAAAAGTCAGTGAAAGCATGACAGGAGTGGGAGCCGTGTGGTCTAAGTATAGAGGGAGGAAAGATTAGAGGCTATTAAGGTCTCACATTTGCCAGTACTCTCGCAGGCGAAAGGGCAACTTACTGAGCGGCAGGTAGAGGGACAGGAGAGTGGAGGAGAACAGAGGGGGACTTTTGAAAGGCGACTTGTGGAAACCCTCTTGGATGTACTATTCTATGTTGGATGGAACATTATTGGAATATTTCATTTGGAAATTTGAAGGTTAGTTTTTTTTTATTATTATTATTGGTGCAGTGTAAAGGAAATGGGTTCATCATGCAAAAAATAAATACATTTTGATTTGAAGAATTGTAATTTGAATTTATTTGTAATTGTAAGAGCACTTATTTTACATGCAATTCGCCTCAGAAAATTCAGGGATATGTGGAATTTTGATTAACAATCACATTTACGTATATAGAAATGGTCTGACAAGACCGGTCATGACTGGTCTGGTCTACTGACTAGAAATTATAATTCTTGTATAATTTAGTTCACTAATGTTTCATTCACTAGTGAATGCAGTGTGGTAAAAGATGAAGTAAAAAAGCTTTGTGATCCAGGATTAAAAAGTCAAACATTTCCATATGACAGTAAAACTATGTTTTGCTTGAATGAAAATGTAAGATATTATCCAAGTATACATGTAAATAATCTTGATATCTTTAACTTATGGCCTGTTTTATTGTGTGCAGCCCCACAGGAACCGTAAACCACAGGAGCAAAATAACAGCATTAAGGACTCAGTCACCACTCACTGACAGCCCTAAGCCATTGACGGGCAAGCGTGGAGCGTGTGTGTGTAAATCTGCTGCTGTGATAGGGACCGATGCCAGAAGTTGATGGACTGATGGAGAAGTCCTGCGAGGCTTTGTGCCGATCGCTGGTGGCCCACAACGGCATCCAGGCAGAGAGCGCGGACATCTCCCACTCCGTCCTCTACACGTCCCTCATGGGGCTGCTACTGGTGGCTGACAAGAAGGTGAGTGAGTGCTCAGAGGGTGTAGTGGTAAAATAAGAGGTGGGTAAACTATGAATTCTATGATCACGGTGAGGTGGACTGCGCCATGCAGTATCGGATTTTTTAAAAAGACATTCAGAACATGTTTGATTATGGTGGTGGAGGTTATTATCCAGTGTTTATAACAATACCAGGTGGATAAACTACGTTTACTTGCGTTTAGCCTCCACTACATCCCTCACAACATAATGCTTTAGTTTAGTTCACGATGGTCTATGCTCACTGATTTGACAGACTATTCTCTCTGGTTTAGCATAGCTTTTGTGTCTTTAATTAGATCAATTGAAAGTGAAATTAATTCAGAAAATAAATGAATTAATGTAAATGTGTTTAACAGCAAACTGTTTAGGAGCCTTTTCGTAGTGTTTCAGCCCATAAATGCAATGTCCAAGTTCAGGATGCACACACACACACTTACACACGTTTGCTGACACCTGTAGTCTCTTCTGACCCCGCCCCCAAGCTGGATAAAGGTGTCTCTGTATTGACCTCTCCGTTGCGTGCCCTCTGCGTCTGTTTTAATGGGATCAGAGAGCTAAAAATGGATGTACAACTCATACTAGGATAGACCAGAGGACACATAGGTTCAAAGACAGAACGTAGGGAATTAAAGGGGAAAGGTGTCTGTTTTAAGATGTACTGTTCAGAACCCTAATGCTGTCTTCCCATTTCTAAACCATTTCCCAGGCAGAAATCCCACTGGGAAGTGGGCAAGTTGGACTGCGAAACGTGGGGAATACAGTATGTCCTTTCTTTTTCACCTTAGTATTAGTATTGTAATTAGCTATCAGAGTATGCTACACCATTTGTTTACAATGTTCATACATGTTCATTCATTCTCTTTTAAATGAATAGATTAATTATCATGTAATTATTGAAGTGAATAAATAGTTTTTGTGAATAAAAAGTTTGATGGAAATAATTTTTGATGTTATTTCAGTATTTTTTTTTTTAAATGTTATGAGAAGCATGATTTTTTTCTCTCCGTCACTTGCCCCTTCTCTCTCTCAACTGGCTCCTTCACACACCCAGTGTTTTCTCAACGCGGTGGTTCAATGTCTGTCTCACACACGGGGCCTGCGGGATTACTGCATCACCAAATCCTATCTCCAGGACAAACATTCAAAGCAAGAGCCTGTTCTCATGAATGGTATGCACCCGTTCTCTTTGCAGTTCAGCCACTGCACAGTAATTGCTCCCATTCATTGCAAATTGTCAGAAAGTTTCAACCAATGGCACTTAAACAATAAATGTAGCTTTTGACAGATCCGGAACTTTTATTTTTGCATAGTTTACCTTTACACCTGCACGTCAAATCAGATAAATGTGTCTATGGACCCTTTCAAGAGAGTTCCATTATCAGCATCATAGTTGGCCCCACAAGACTTCCTTTTTAACATTCCATATGTTATCTTAATGCAGAGGAGGTAGATTGGGGCCCAAATAGAACGTTCAAGCATTGTTTTTGTTTACCTTGTTGAAAGGGTCTATAGCCCTGTTACTTTTCCACTCATTTCCTCATTCTCTTGTCCTCTACTGTGTCACTGCTGTGTCCACTTGTCCTCAAACTGTCCCCTCTCTCTTTTGAAGCGTTCACTCAGGTGCTGTCTGGGCTGTGGGACGTAGATGGCAGGGACACAGTTGTGAATCCAAGCAGGTTCTACAGCGCCTTTAAAGAAGCCGTGCCTTACTTCAGTGGCTACAGGTGGATCTCCTGGACTCAATTACAACTTTGCCCTGACTTACAGTACTATCATCTATATAGCTGTTTGCCTCATTGGTCTCTGCCTTTACTGCCTTTACCGGCTCTCTATTTCACTCTTTATTATGACCGCCGCACAGCGAAGGTTATAGGTTTAGTGAGATTTTTTTCTTTTTTTTTTTTCTTTTCTTTTTCGCATGTCCAAATTTCCGTCAAGGATTCCCGGGACACTGAAAGACCGGGGTAGACGAAACTTGGTGGGCATGTAACCCCATATGGATAGCATGGAACCATCGTTTTTCGTTTTGATCTGTAGCCCCCCCGCTGGACTGCACCCCCTGAAAGGAGGGTAGGGCAGACACAGTTTTCTGTGAATATCTCGAGAACCGTAGGGTTTAGGAGGACCATTTTTTTTTGTATGTTGGTCTTAAGGGGGCATGTCAACCCATCCCATTACCACTTATTTAATGTATAGCGCCACCTAGTTAAAAATTAACAAGCAAAAAATTAGGTGTTTTCATCACAATATCTCTGGCTGACATGGTCAAAACTGCACGAAATTGAAAGTGTAGGATCATTATGACACCCTCCGAATGCATGCCAAGTTTTGTGAACTTTCGTTCATGGGGGGCCTTACAATAAAATAATTTATGTGTACATTTAGTGACCGTACACCAACAAGGATTCCCGGGACACTGAAAGACCGGGGTAGACGAAACTTGGTGGGCATGTAACCCTATATGGATAGCATGGAACCATCGTTTTTCGTTTTGATCTGTAGCCCCCCCCGCTGGACTGCACCCCCCGAACGGAGGGTAGGGCAGACACAGTTTTCTGTGAATATCTTGAGAACCGTAGGGCCTAGGATGACCAATTTTTTCCGTATGTTTGCCTCCAGGGGTCATGTTAACCCATTCCATGTGCACACATGTGCATAAACAGATACACACGCACACACATACATTCACAGTAATCATACGTATGACACATACTCACACAGTAGACATATGTACGCATGCATGCACATGCACAAACACACATACGCAGGCAAACACACAAGCACACACACACCCACACACATAAACATAAACGTGTACACGCACACATGCACACAATTCAAGAATTTCTCAGAATTATGAACAGGCAAGATGGGGGTGGGGTTGTATAAAATGAATTTTACATGTGAAATGTATGAACTAATCATGTTTTGGTACTTGTTGTCTAGCAAATACCAGTGAGAATTGAGTGTGGATAATGCAATTTAGTGAGACAGTTAGAATCATATAGGCCTTTCAGCGTGATTTCTTTTTGTGGAAAAAATGTGCTGGACTGGGCGGCGGTCATATTTTGTACCGCTCTGCGGTACATCTAGTTTGTGTTATGGCAACAATTTTACTATTCAGCTTCCTGTTTCAAGACGGAAACTTAACCAAAGCAGAAACCATCTCAGCATCTTCTGCTCTTTCACTTACTGTCGTTGTCATCCACTCTTTCTTTCTTTCCCTCTTTCTCTCTCTTTATCTCTATTTCTCTGTCTCTCTCTCTTTCTCTCATTAGTCAGCAAGATGCTCAAGAGTTCCTGCGGTTCCTGTTGGACAGGCTACACACCGAGATCAATCGCCGGCCCGCCAAACGTCCACCTGGAACAGACACACAGGAGCCTAAACACAAAATCTTCAGGTACCGAGGCAACACTGGACGTGTGAAAGACAAGATTTATTCAAGAAATGCCAAGAATATTTAACGTATTTCCGATACTTATTTCTTCTGTCCTCCTTTCCTCCAGGTTGTCTGAACAGGCCGCTATCATGTGGAAGAAACACCTTGAGAGGGATGATAGTAGAATTGTTGGTTAGTAGTTTAGAATTTACATCAGCAGATGTTTTTTCCCTTTCAGGCTAGTTGATAGTAGCTAGTTGTATTTATCAACATGTGAATGTAAATGTAAATCAGGTTTATAAGCCATGTATACTTCCATATACAAGGAATTTGGTCTCTGCATTTATGCCATCCCTGAATTAGTGAAACACACAGAGCACACAGTGAACACACAGTGAGGTGAAGCACACAGTGAGCACACAGTGAGGTGAAGCACACACTAACCCGGAGCAGTGAGCTGCCTTGCTACAGTGGCGCTCGGGGAGCAGTGAGGGGTTAGGTGCCTTGCTCAAGAGCACTTCAGTCGTGGATGTGGGCATGGGAGAGCAGTACTCAGCCACTTCAATCGAACCCGCAACCCTTCAGTTCCAAGCCTGAAGCCCTAACCGGTAGGCCACAACTGCCCCCATGACATTGCATCATTTACTTGATCTCAAGTTGCACATTTTGCTTGCGGTCATTGTGATCAGAAAATTATTAGAACTTTTTTAAGGTTGGGCGGCCTACTGGTTATGGGTGTAAACAAACTTATATTGAAAGTATAGAATCAGCGAACCTGACATACCCAGGAGTGAAGAGTCACATCCATTCATGGTTACACAATAGTGTGAAAAAACTGCTACATATCATCTACCATGCATTAGAATTACCTCATGCCCCAGAGTGTGACCCGATCATTGATCCCAAAATTAACCACCATTTCTGGTAATTTGTCACAAAAAGGATCAGTTTTCTGTACGATATCTGATATGTTCACTTCTCTCAGATTGACATCTCAGTCCTCCTCATCCTGACCTGTCTCCCTGTCTCTTGCACCCCTTTACCCAGACATCTTCTCAGGTCAGTTGCGTAGCTCCCTGCATTGCTCCATCTGTTCCCATTACTCCAACACATTTGATGTGTTTTGTGACCTGTCTCTCCCGATTCCAAAGGTACAGTCCACTTCTCTGCTGACTGTCTCTATCATTGACCATTGATGGTTTGCCCTTTATTTCTGGTGTGTTGATATATCCCTCCATTTGATTGTCTTTCTTCAGAGGAGTGGAGACAGAGTGTCACTGAAGGAGTGCCTCGACCTTTTCTCACAGGAGGAAAAGCTTGATGAGGAAAATGCACCGGTATGTTTGAAATTGCCTCAGAAAATGTCAGTTATTGGTGTGTCTGGATATATTGAAATAATACTGAACAGGATACTGCTTACAAACAAACCAGAGGTTGGCTAAGTTTTCAGTTTCATACATCAAACTGATCGTAACTTTAGTTTCTCCATGACTGACAGACAGGTGGCTCTCATTGACTGCCATTTCACGTCCCTCTCTCTGTCTCTCTCTCTCTTTCTCTCTCTGTGTGTGTGTGTGTGTGTGTGTGTGTGTGTGTGTGCGCGCATGTGCGTGTGTCAGATGTGTGAGAGGTGTTGTCGTCGAACAGACAGCACCAAAAGACTGACCATTCAGAGGTTTCCCAAAGTCATCGTCATACGTATCCTTCACATGACTGCTGTTGACACAGAAAAGCTTTCTGGCTTTGTTTTGTAATCTAACTTCTGATTAACACTTCAACAGTTACTCTGCAAATCTACATGGATTATACTTTAGTTTATAATTGTATTATTTGTTGCTGCCATCTTGCTGTAAAAAGTAAGGACTTGACTTCAATGCTCAGATTTGAACAGGTTTACCATGTCGAGGTACTCCATCAGCAAAAGCACTGTGTGTGTGTCCTTCCCCATAACCAAACTGGACCTTGGGCCATACGGGCCTGTGGACTGTGGTAGGTACCTTTATGTTCCTATTTTGAATTGCATGCCAAGCATTTTATCACCTTTAATTATTATCTGACATATATGATATGATTATTACCATATAGATCATATACCATTATGTGCTAATAAAATCAGGGGTTTCCTCATTGCATTTATTTTGTGTAGGGTAGGGTAAAGACCATATATTTGTGTGGATGTTTGGATCAAGATGTGTGTTTTGATTCTTAGGGCCAGTGCTATATAACTTGTATGCGGTCTGTTATCACTCTGGCACTGTGAACATGGGCCACTACACAGCCTGTTGTCGGGATGAGGATGGTTGGTGGTACTACAATGATTCAAGGTGGGGGTTATGTAAGACTACGTTTAATCATTTAGACCTCCAGATTATTGGGATTTTGTCACAGTAATACCATATTTTGAGACCTGTGCTTTTCTTTTGCAGTGTGCAACAAGTCCCAGACAACCAGCTTCAGTCAAGTCAGGCCTATGTTTTGTTCTACCAGTTAGACAACAGCGCCATGAGACACTAAGATGTCAGGAACTACTTTTCTTCCTTAACGGACAGACAACTACTTGAGAAAGAATCTTTGTGCTTCACTCTCTCAGCTCATCTCCAGCTCATCTCCTGTGGTCCTCATATTTGACACCATACTGGCCAATTTTTTTATCCTGAACTTTTCAAGGCATCATGCACTTCTGCCTCGCCTTTGCCACCCATGACCAGGCTTTGGCACTTATGGCCACATCAGAATATGCTTTTGAATGTGTTATTTTTATCTTAGATATTGTTTTTAATACACTTATTGTAACTATTTTTTTTTTACTTTGCAATCAATCTCATGTGTGCTACCTGAAGATGCAGTGGGTGGCAGCACCTGCTATATACAGCTCTGGGAAAAATTAAGAGACCACTGCACATGTTTCTGATGTCATCTTACAGTTGCCGAGTGACATTCACATTAGTTGACGATCATATTCAAAATTAAGAGAACACTGCAAATCTGAATATGACCGTCATGTATTTGGACAATTATAGCCTATTCATTATTTGACTTGAATAGTCTCCTTCACAAACATAGGATGGTGTATATTATTGAACTGTATATATGAATATTACTACATTTACATTGTACATAACATTGTGTTCTTATTTTTTCTAATTATGTACATTTTGAATTTACCAACTACTCTTGTAGCCTATACTGGTGTCTTGGTAGAGTTGAATAGTGAAAACTGTGGAAAAATGTTGAGCCTAAAATGATTTCTGCTACATTGAAAAATATATTATTTTCATTTTTATATCTGTTGAGTCTAATGACATAAAAACACTAGAGTTGATCAAAGTTCATTATTCATTTACAGTGATGCATGAGGTTTTAGGCCATTAAGCTAATTGATGTTGTGAAAGTCTATAGGAAATGTTTGCTAAAATGTCTTGGCTAGGCCTATATGTAATCAATAAAACACCTCCCCCCAGATGTGTAGTCTAAATATAATCTATTGTGGAGCATATATTATCATTATATTAAATTAATTTACAAATTCTAACTTCTTTACCTGGACCAGTTAACCACAAGGGCGGGTGAAATTGCGTGGCATTGTGAAAGTGGGCGGAGATTAAGACCCTGGTAGGGAGAAGAAGGAAAGAGGACACACCGCATATTGAAACGGTAAATTATTTGCCTTTAATCTCAATCAAGCCCGAATTCTTCGGAATCCGCACACAATTTCTTATCGAAAATGAGTAGACGATCATGATTGTTACCCGCGCCAAATCATTAATAGATCGTAGAAAAACTATCCAAAATCAAGTTTATCCAAGTTGGTTAACGCTTAGCCTGTTTCGTTGTTGCTTATCCGGCTTATTAACCCACCAAGAACTGGCCGCTTTAAAAATCAGTTGGTTCAAAGTTTCTGGCGAATGCAACAGTACATTTCGTAGTGTGTCCAGGGGTAAATGTAGTTGGGAATAGTCGGATTTATTCTTTCTCAATGTTGTTATGGGGCTAAACCAGGGCGAAACGTCGCTAGCAGGCAAACAAAACAACGTTAACGTTAGCTAGCTAGCTAATATATTGTCCTGACGCTCTTGGCGTCGGTACTCAGCTGCTAGTTCTAGTCCATAGATAGGCAGCCAGCTAGCTAGGCTACTTAGCAGACAAACCTGCGGTCCTTAGCCGCTGTGTCGGCCAGCTAACATTGCCCATGTAGTGTTGTTTTGTATCTGGTTGCCTATATAAATATATGTATTTGTTTTTTCTCGATGTGGTCACACGCGTTGCCCCAGTCATTGTTTGTTTAATTACACAGTGGTCTGTTTATTCAGTACCCCTATTGCATACCTAGCTTTCAACGTTATCGTTAATCCAAGTTGTCTCGCCGGCCGGTTTTGAACTTTGCTGTTCTCCGCTAGCTAGCTTCTCCGTTAGCGTGCTAGCAACAGTTATTCGGATTTTTAAATTAGCACTGAAGTTACTTAGGAGCCTTGCTAGCTAGCTGGTTTATGTTAGCTCAACAAGACAAGGCGACGTGGCGTACTAATAACTGACCGAAACAAGTGAATTTGTTGAAATACGACACATGTGTTTTTTGTTTTATTGAATAGCAACTCGCAGGATGACTTTGGTACATTTAAACATCAATTGAAAACAATTATTTTACTTCGAGGTGTTTTGGGTGCGGTGGGGCGGTGCAAAGGCCTTGCTAGGTTACACCAGAGGCCGTGAAACACTGCGCAAGATTACT
The DNA here is from genome assembly GCF_018492685.1 of Alosa sapidissima. Classification (NCBI taxonomy): domain Eukaryota; kingdom Metazoa; phylum Chordata; class Actinopteri; order Clupeiformes; family Clupeidae; genus Alosa; species Alosa sapidissima. The sequence goes on from NC_055963.1 coordinate 10,449,586, forward strand.
TCAACTCACCGAACGGGTGTCTTTAAAATATACTCTGTTCAATACCAACGTATAGTACATTTGATATACCTCAAGTATTCATTTAAAATACGTATAATATTTCCATAACGCTTCCTTAAACAAAATAATGTTGTTTCCGGTCAGCCCATACTTCCGCATTTGTACTTCCGATTTATTAAAAATTGTTTGGAAAAGGACACGCTGATTTAGCCCAATAAGAATGTCCCGTGTTTTCGGTGAAATTTAAGCTTTCACTTGTGCGTAGGCATGCTTTCAAAACTCGATGCTCAGCTTGTTCTTTCTGCTAGCGTTCACTGTTGAGCCTCTTCCCCTTCGCAATGTCTGCAGTGATTGCGATTCCTACAGATGTTTGTTGAAGTACAGTCATGAAGTGGTTATAATATAACCTGACTACTCAAATGCACTCTAGATGAGTACATATCCATATTTATTCTCAACTGTCTGTCAGTGTTGGGATTCCCTCTCATAGTTGACTGCATCTTCCTGCCGTTTTGTCTCAGAAGCTTCAACAGACCCTATTAATGATTGTTTTTGGTTCATGCCCATTTTAGATGGCTGCCATTCGTAAAAAGCTTGTGATTGTTGGGGATGGAGCCTGCGGAAAGACCTGCCTTCTCATAGTCTTCAGTAAAGACCAGTTTCCAGAAGTTTATGTGCCCACCGTATTTGAAAACTATGTGGCGGACATCGAAGTGGATGGAAAACAGGTAAGAACAGAGAACGGTATGGCAAGCTGTGTAAAGAACAGCCCAGGTTATTCACACCTGTTTCTCGGTGGACATGAATTGAACAGAATTTCCTCTGGTTACGAGTCCATTATACTACACTTAATAACAACTAATAAGAATGGTCGTATTTAGCCCTGAAGATAAAAAATTGTTAGACCAAGGATTTATGCCAATTGTCATGCTTTGGTATTGGTATTTAAATTTGGTCAAGAGTGATTATTGATGTTTCTTCCCTTTGGTAAGAGTATATGAAATATCCCAATGACTTTACCAAGGACTGATGAGGATAAACTAAATCCTGACCGTTAGGATTGAACACATCCACACTATTCTGTTTTCATTTTAAAACGTTTAGTTCTAAATACGTTCTCCGTCCACACAGCACGTTTGCAATTTCCGAAAGTTGTCTAGGTGTCCCGCACGGACAGGGGGGGTGGGGGAGACATTCGCACAAATTGTCAGCATTGTAAAATGATGACTAACTGCACTTTAGATACTACCAAAGACAGTAAGGTTATTAAGGCTTGTACTGTCTCCATATTGCATTCACCGCTGGCAGACAAGTGGTGGAAGTCGAAGTGAGTCTTAGGGAACCAAGAAGCATCAGACTGATAAGGTGCAATCAAGAAGGGAACATGGGTTTCCACATCATTGTTTTCAGGTGTTTACAGATTCACATTAAAACGCAAAGCCGAAGTTTCCCAATGAATACGGGCCAGACAGGGTTTTCAAATCCTTTCAAGCCTTCTAGAGTAGGCTGACTTATCAACTGCCCTCTTTTCGGTAGGAGGATTGACCTTAGTAGTAGTGACCGTAGCACCATTTCATTTTTGGACAAATTATGATGTGCTTGCCAATCTATATAGATGGATGCAAGACTGTCAGGCTGGAAAGTGTTGTACTGATTTCCTATTGACCCCAAAAAATAATTTGGGAAAACTGTCGTAACTCCTTAAGTATATCTTATTGTGAAGTAGTGAGGATATTATTTGGGGAAATTTCACAACTGCCAGCTGCAAGCTGGTCTCCCCAAGAGATGAGATAAGCAAAGAGATTGTTGGCTCCAAGCATTAACTATTATTTTCAAGAGATTTCTGAAAGTCTGAGTGTGCTCTTACCTCTCGACATTTTCAATTAATTTCTCGAAATATAATATACCTACATTTTGGACACTTTTCATTGCTTTTTCAACTGTTGTAACTCGATGCACAGGCTACAGCATTGAAGAAATGAATCCACTTAAATTGAGTTTTTGTCCTTTGTTGATGCAGTCATGTACTACATATTCTAGCCATTACCCCCAATACACAATTCATTATTATACAGCTATTATACATAATATTCAAGCATATTGTGCATATATCTAAACACTTACACTATTTTGTTTATAGTCACTATAATGAATATTGTTAACAGATCTGTTTTGTTCAGGTTAAGTTGTTCATCTAGGAAAAGTTAAAGAAGAAACTGTCCTTTTTTAGGTGGAGCTAGCCTTGTGGGATACTGCTGGTCAAGAGGACTACGACAGATTAAGACCCCTATCCTACCCAGATACTGATGTCATACTTATGTGTTTTTCCATAGACAGTCCTGACAGTTTGGGTAAGCATTGGACTTAATGTTTTAATGATGAAGGTTCTGTTGCAATTGATGTCTAGCCAGTCATTGAAAACTGATCAATTGCTGTTTTGTTATTGTGTAATATTTAAATAATAGTATTATTGAGTAATATTTTAAGTTTCCAAGTGTCACATTTTTTAAGTGAAAGTGAAAACGTTTTTCTAAGATATCACTAAATTGTAATGTATTGAATTCACTCCTGTTAACTGACATGGGTGCAGCCCCAACCTAATCAGGTGGATCGGTTTCAGATCAGAGCAGCATCCAGTGGTCAGGTGTGGTGGTTTGTAGATGACCCATTGCATGGCCTTGTATTTTTTCCTCACAGAGAATATTCCAGAGAAGTGGACTCCTGAGGTCAAGCACTTCTGCCCAAACGTGCCTATCATCCTCGTGGGCAACAAGAAAGACTTGCGCAACGATGAGCACACACGAAGGGAGCTTGCCAAAATGAAACAGGTATCCACTGGTTTACCCGTCACATGTCCCAGATATGTTATTTGGCCTCCGAGCTTGATAATTCTTGGCATTCAGTTTGTTGTGTGTAGCCATATTTGCTTTCCTGGAACATCAAGTAGCTGCTATGCTGAAAAAACAGTTTTATATTTGGTGTTTTGAACTGACTTGCTGACATTTGAGTAGTTGCATTACATAGAATAGAGTACTTAAAGATGCTGTCCCTGATTCTGAATCAGCCAGTCAAATTGCACCACTTCCTTCTGTCCTCCTAAAGCACCTTGTTGATTGGCTGAGTTTTGTTATGGCTCATTACGAGCCCATTTGCAGGGCCAGTTTGACGACTGTTTGACAGTCATAACAAGTTAAAGTTGACAGGTATGTAGTAGATGCTTTGTCCAAAGCGACACAAACTTGCAGCGGTTCAGTTTGATATTGATATTGAAATTCACAATGAAACATTTGAACAAATGAACATTTAAAATATAGATACATCTGCGATTGCCCCCCCCCCAAAAAAAAATAAGGCTATATGTTTGGTAGATAAAATGCATTACCAGTTATTGACCTCCACCATCTGTGTAATTTTGTGTTAACAGGAGCCTGTGAAGCCAGAGGAGGGAAGGGACATGGCCAACCGCATCAATGCCTTCGGTTACCTAGAATGCTCTGCCAAGACAAAAGATGGCGTGAGGGAAGTCTTTGAGATGGCCACCAGGGCCGCGCTGCAGGCCAAGAAACGTGGCAAGAAGAATGCGTGCCTGCTGTTATAGAAACCTCCACCTGGACAGGACGGAGACGGGGGAAGGGGGATGAGGGGGCCCAGAGAACACAGAAAGGGAAGGGACGGGATGGGACAGGATGGGGTAGGTTTGTCTTTCTGGCGTGGATGCATTGGGAGGGAGGAAGGGGGGGGGTCAGCAGAGGTTAAAGGTCACAGTTTGCTTGGCATGGGAGCTCTGACCTCTAAGACACCCCGGGAGGGGTTGATTGGGGGGTGGGGGAGGGGGCGGGGTAACGTGAATAGGCCTACCAGCGGCTCTCTCTCTCGTAAGGCTTGCCTCAGTAAAACCAGTAGTAAGAGGGAGGGAGGGGTTAGGAGAGGACTCAAACTGGGATTCATGGATAATTTTTTTCAGTGGTTTTGACTCCCTTAACAACCCCCTTTACGCCCCACTTTTATAAATGGCTCTACGATAATTGGCTCCCATAGGTTTACGTACTGTCTCTAGTGGCAAGTTCGAAACGGTCATGTTGTCTGTCCGAACGATTGTAAGTACGTTTGTATATGTTTGTATATGAGTGTGTGTATGTGAATGCATGTGTGTTGAATCTGTCTGTTGTTTTTCTCTCTATATCTCTCTGTGTGGATGTTGACTGTATGACCCTCCTCTATACTGAATTTAAGCACAGGGAGGTCAACACTGCAGGGTGGGTTTCCCTACTATTTTGCCTCCTCTCCATTGCTTCTCTTCTGGTAGCTGATGTCACAGAACATTCTGGATGTTTTTTTTTTATTATTATTATTCCAATATAGTGATTCAAACCATTTGCAGTTCAGGTATATTTAAAAATCTATCAGCATCTTTTTTTTTTACATTTAGATGTAAGGGCCATCCTGCTCATCAAGTTTGTGAGAGTGTGTTTTATAAGCTTGCCTGTGTGTAGATTTTTAAATAACTGCTTTGGTTTGATCACCTGTTTTGTTGTTCCGTGGAGGAGTACAGCACAGTACTGTATACCAAGAGTAACTGACACAACATTCGGTCTTCGTGTCAGGAAGGGTTATGATATTTGTACTTGATTATTAAAAGTTGCAAATTGAAAATGGCATTTTACTTTTATGGCACGCTTTTGAGTGGAATTTTAAGTTAGTGATATTTGTCAGGTTCTGTGTGCTACTCCCTCCATTCTCCTCTTTTGAATATAATGTTAATTATGATTAGTATTATTATTATTACCAGTAATAATAATATTATTCTCTTTTCTTTCAATGCTTTTGAACTGTATATTTAACCCTGTGTGAATTCTACTGGCCTTTCCTGAAGCAGTTACTACTCCTTAAAACAAATCTTCAGAATCTATCATGAGAAATATTTAGATTTTAAAAGTAAACAATTGAAAGTGCATATATTATTGTTTTAATTGGAGTTTATTCTAAAGAAATCAATTGCAATTGTGTTGTATGAAAAAAAAAATTATCTTGGTGCATTTGACTTTTTGTAAAATACATTTCCATATTTCTTCAATCTGCTTTAAAAATACTTCAAATAAATCTGATTTAGTTTAGTCCCCAGAGCATTGTCTTCTGTTGAAAAGGGGGTTCTGTTTAAGTTGTACAATTTGCATGTCTTGCTTTTCCCTAACAGTGGTTCAGGTTGACACTCCAATTAGACGCGATTTGATGGCCTGTTTTATGTGCCATTTGGAGCGAATAATGAGTATTAGTTTTAGTCATATTTAACAAGTGTAAAGATATCCACATCTCTTTGCTCAGAGCTACCAGAGGGAAAAGCACCAGGACAATAAAGGCTCATAAAAGAAATTTCTTATGTCATGTAAAACTGAACTAATGGTCATCATTTGTATTCTGGTGTGCTATGATGACCTATGCAGGTAATGGTATAAAGGTATATTAGATTAGATTCAACTTTATTGTCATTGTATATAGAGAAAAAACACGAGGTGGCATTATTACTGTATGATTATTACAAGCAGAGGATTTTCAGATTGATCAAATAAGCATGGGTTTTTTAATCAAAGTAGGCATACACAGCAGATTGTTGTTCCTTCCGTGCAAGTACTTCTTTGCATTGCAGATATACAGCAAGTTATGGTTATGTTTACTGTTTGATTATGCCCATTGGAAAGTCTTGAGCAGAATTAGACGGTCTGTTTTTTGTCACAGCCCTTACTTGAAAGCCTGCGTGTTATTTTAGTACATGACATGACCAGAATGCCATTTATTTTGTCCAATCAAGAACCATTACATTTTGTACCAATGGAATACAACAGTGCGTAATGCTCCACCCACACTGTAGTTACCAATATCACGCTGTCTTCAACCTTGATTCTTGGGCCTGGTAACTCGGAGTAGTCATAATAGTGCAAAGACAAGTGTTCAGAGGAGCCCGACATGTAAGTACAAAGTATATTGCTTGCCAGTTTGAACTATTGCAGCAAAGCGGGGAGCTGTTAATGTGTAAAGCTCTGAAACTTGTGAATGCTATTTCGTGTAGAATAGCTAACGTTTTCGTTAGCCAGGCTAACCCTCGGCGCAGAGGGCAGAATTTTATATGAAACCAGTCTATCTTACTGGTTAGTTATCTGGTTTGTCAGGCCAGTCAGCGAACTTGTTTTGCTTGGAGTATGTGATTCAATTCTCCAGCCAGCGTCACTCGGAAATTTTGCCTAGATAACGTTAAATGTAACGTTATTTGACAGCAAAGGTTTTGGTGGGGGTTGCTGTATTTGCTAAATTCGTTAAAGCTAGGCTAGTCAAATATCACCCTTGTTACAGCAACCTCAGCATAGTTGTGCTGACGGCCAAGGTGAGACGAAATAAGTAACGTTAGTCCTCGGCACCTTTTTGCTGTCCTCGGTTCTGTTTCAGCTCGCTTGAGTCATCTTCAGTTCTTCGCTTAGCAGCTAATATGTTGCGTGTTTATTGGAATGGAAAAGGTCTCATTACGTTAACATTTGCTCTCTGCACAAGGCTTGTGAATGCTGCAAGTACAGGGGAATAAACATTCCAGTGTCAAGCGTTGGCCCACATAGGGTGATATGGAGTACGAAAGGCGGTGAGTTGATAGTTTTTGCATGTCATAGAAAGTTAATTTTACTTTGTGGTTTTTGCATGCCCAGGGCTCCTTACCACAGTGCCTAGGAACACAGATCAAATGTCTCACTTGTTGACTTAGTATTGATTTGATCAATTCAGCGGTTTAACTATTCGATTGAAGCTTGACCCTAGCAGTGTTAAAGACAGGAGGGAAACCTGCAGTGTTACTTGATGACTTGACGCCTTACTTTGTTCTTCTGTTTGATGTCGCACCAGGGGTGGCCGAGGGGACCGCATTGGTCGCTATGGCAACAGCCTTGCTGAACATGACTTCAGAGACATGGACTACAGAGGGTATGGACAGGATGAGGCAGAGGCAGAGCCTGGTTATAAGGACCGTTCTGAGGACGAGCGGCAGTGTGGCCGTGATGACGGCATCGCCGGATCAGAAGATTTCTCCCCCACTCAGTTCGCGGACGGTCGATCGGGCTTTCAGCACAGGGGGATGCGGGGCACCAACCCAAGCAGATCAGGAAAGACTTTCCCCCGGGGTTCCCACTCCCAAGCCCAACCCCAGCAAGCTCAGCAGCAGAGATTCCGACTGGATGATCGGGACTTTGGGTTTGAGTTGGAGTCCAAGGGGCCCAGAAGGGATCACACATCCTTCAGAGGGCAGAAAAACTTTCCAGAGAATCAGGCCCATCACCCTGGAGACGGCCACGAAATGAAGGGCTGGGGTGCCAGGGCGTTTGCTGGCCAGGAAGAGCGCGGTGCAGCTCGACGAGGGGAAGAGGACCAGTTTGGCAGAGAGCTCGGCCACAGAAAGGTGACATCGATGTGAAGAAGGGGATCTTTTCCCCCTGATATTGTATACATCTTAAACCAGTGTGACAGTCATCTGCTGAATAGTAATACAATTTTGCTGGCATTCAGGCTTTCTCTGACACAGGCCAGGGTGGTAACAGCAGCAGAGAGGCGGGATTCAGCGCCGGCTCTGATTTGGGCCTGGACGAGGCCGAGCGCAGTGACCAGGACTACAGAGCAGAGCTGGACCAGGCACAGAAGCCCAGCAACATCATAATGCTGCGCACGCTCCCCCCAAACGCCACAGTCAACGAGGTCAGCACTTGCACCGCATGGCATGCCGTCTCGCTGATTTTGAAAGCATGCCTTTCTGTAACTCTCCATTATTCTAAGAAATATAATATTTTTTGCTGAATTGAGTTTTGTTTCTTGATATGAGTTGAATGCATTGTATATCACTGATGTATTTTTTTTTTCCAGATCCGCAACTTGCTGCAGGAGCAAGGAATTCAACCTCGTGAAGTTCGCCTAATGAGAAATAAGTCCTCAGGTGAGTTGACCGCTGATTGTGACTCTGGATCCTCCCCTTAGTCCCTGCTCCCTCTCTCTCGGTCTGCGTATATCTCTCTTTCTCGCTTGCCTTGAAGAGGCAGTCTTCCTGTTCTCGAGGTCTCTCACTCTCTCCTACTTTTACATTGTATTGTCTGGAGGGGAACTTTGATTCATCCCATTGCCGTCAACAAGCATCGTAGACCCTAAGAATCTGGCGCATTTGTCTCAACCTAGGCCTTAGTATCGTTCATTTTCTTTGTCTGATTTGTCTCCCTCCTTATCAGTTACTATTCTTTCGAACATGGTCTTGCTCTGTAACACCTAGTTTTGCTTCTTTATTAACCATAGAATCCGTGTCCTTGATTATATGCATTGACATCCACACCAACGAACAGCCAGACCAACGAACACACCCACACACACACACACACACACACACACACACACACACACACACATTCAGTATACTCACATACATTCAGTATAGTCACTCACAGCATACAGAAAAGCATGGTTTCCTCTCAGCGTTTAGTTGTATGCTGTCCCCCCTCCCTTCACGTTGGCTACCTCACTAAACCTCTCCACACTCATCTGGGACACCCAGAGGAAGGCATCCTCTCAGAGTAAGTATTTCTGCTCCCTCCCTGGCCTCCACTTTTGTTAGTCCCTCTTTTGCCTTTCTGTGAAAGGTCATTATTCACTGAAATGTGTTCCCTGTGCTAAATGTATGTCCTTATTTTGTTTGTGTTTGCCATTATAATGGCTTTTTTGTGTCTTGCTCTGCTCTGACAGTGGAAATTTCAGGTCATTATAGTAACAGGCAAGCAATGTCCATTGTAAGAGAAGTGGGTTTGAGACACTCTTTGCAAATTAACTATACTGTAAATGTTTTCCGGCCCAGTCAGTTCCTTGTATGCGAGCTTACACACTCGAAGTAGTCATCTTTTAATAAAAGTGTTATGTAACAACACAGGGAGCTTGGATCCTGCTGACACTGAATACAAATTTAGTTCCTCTTCTGGGGCTTGCTCTTCAAAAAACAATGGATGTTTTCACCCTTTCATGTCAACTCTTTGAATATCGCAGAACAGCAAGGGACATGTTTATATTCAGCTCATTGGATCACTTCTGATTTCAATGCAAATGGTCAGCCATTTTGGCAATTTAGCAACTAAGATAATGACCGAAATAAAAGATATTCTGCTGCAGCAGAGGCATATAAAGTAACACAGGATCCCAACTCCAAGGGCACCAGTGATGTGTGAGCTGGTATGTGGCTGTTTGTCTTTGCAGTCAAAGAGAGGTATTGCAAGCCTGTCTACGCAGGGGAAGGAGCTGTCTCCTGACCTCCTCATCTGAACAAATTACTCAGTGTGATGAGTGGTTAGAAAGCTTTCTGTCTTTCCTTGCTCCCCCTCTCTCTCTCTCTCTCTCTCTCTCTCTCTCTCTCTCTCTCTCTCTCTCTCTCTCTCTCTCTCTCTCTCTCTCTCTCTCTCTCTCTCGCGCTCCCTCTTTGTCTCTAAATCTTTCAGTCCGTCTCTGTCTCCCTCTTTCTCTCTCTGTCTCTCCTGTGAAGGCACTAACCCCTCACTGCATTGTTGTTGTTGTTGTTGTTGTTTTGTCACTGTGGCCCGGCGGCTGTGTCTCCAGGTCAAAGCCGAGGATTCGCCTTCGTCGAGTTTAATCACTTGCAGGAGGCCACCCGATGGATGGAGACCAACCAGGTCACTTTACACTGCACACATACACACACACACACACGCACACACACTCACACACACACACCTGCACATACACTCCTCACGCATACACACACACACAGACACACTGCTCATGTTCTCATCACGAGCACATACGTGTGTGTAGACATGCTTGAACACAACACGGGTGCAATGACCTTAAGTGAATGTACTGCAGTGTGGCTTGTATGTCTGTATTTATATTGACGGCCATTTTGAACTGTCTTGTTTTCCATCCCCCTCAAATGCAGTGCACCTCTGCCACTTTACTGAACAGGAGTAAAGGATCAGGTTTGCTTCTCATCAGGATTAGTATTAAAGGGGTGGATGTGAAGGGTTCTTCTAATTTTTTCTATTGTCAGCAACGGGGTAAAACAGGAATGAGGCAGCTCACTGAATGACCAATACCTCACACACATGGAGTGGAGTTTATGTAAAGTACCTCACTGCAGTGCAGATGTCATCAACCCCAAATGCATCCACTCTTCCTCTTTGCCTGTTTTTATTGGTTTGCTTGTTTTTTTTTTTTCTTTTGTTGACGTTGTCTGTTTTTATATCTCCCTGTTTCCTGCCAATTTGCCCCCAAACCCACCCCTGACATCCTCCCCACTTTCTCCCCCATCGTTGCTGTTTTGGGAGGAGTGTTTGTCTTACAAAGCCTCAGAATGAGGAGGTAATGAGGGCCATAGTGGTTAGTCAGGGTGCTGAAGCACAGACAGGCACATGGAGAGGACATCTTGTAGGCATTGTATTTATAAACCGTGTCTGCCTTAGGCCTGGAGCTGTCACTCATCCCTTCCCTGTAATGTTTTTTTCTGGCCTTTTGAGCACGTCTCTCTGACATCACAAGTGGATCAGGCTGATAGAAATCAAAAGAAGCCTGCTGGCTCAAAATAGACACAGAAGCAAGGGAGAAGGGTGCTGGGTAGATATGGCACTACAAGGCAGAACTGTCAGCCTCTGTGCCAGTCAACCATGATACTTGTTTGAAGGTGTCCAATTTGTGAAAAGCAAAATACTATTGCATTAGGCATGTCTGTCTGGTTTTTATTGCCTTTTCTTAAGTTTTCATTTGAGTTTATTCTGGTAGATGCTAAACTGGGTTCTTCTATCATAAATGCAGAGTGGATTTATTCTTAGGTTCACTTCAGCTTGTTTGCCTTTGCGCATGCTTGGATGCTACTTCAAAATGTATTGGATGATTTGGGAGGTTCTTTGCTGTCCTGTGGGGAAGGGTGCTGGGTGGATGGGTAGATGAATGGGTAGGATAAGCATCCTTGCTTCCATGTTTCCCCTCAAGGGGGGAGGTGGTCAGGGTGTGGGTCGGAGAGAGGGCCGTCCACACACACACACGTCCACTCTCACGCACACAGGCCAGTGTGTCCGTCCCATGCCCTTCAAGCCGAAGGTGACATCTCTCTTTCTCTCTCTCCCTCACTCTCTCTCTCTCACTATTTTTTCAGTCTTTCTCTTTTATTTGGTTCTGAGATCTTAAATCCTCTGTTTTTTCTACCCAATTCTCTCTCTCTCTTTCCCTCTCTCTCTCTCCCTCCCCATGACTTTTGAGGTGAGATCTTTCTCTCTCTTTCTCTCCCTCCCCATGACTTTTGAGGTGAGATCTCTCTCTCTCTCTCTCTCTCTCTCTCTCTCTCTCTCTCTCTCTCTCTCTCTCTCTCTCTCTCTCTCTCTCCTCTCTCTCTCTCTCTGTTTGGTATTATTCTGCTGGATCCGGATGCTTATTTTCTGTCTGTTTCTCTCCCTTTTCTTTCTCTTTCTCTTCCAGAGAGTGCTCATTATTTTAGGACAGCGGGTGTCCATGCACTATAGTGACCCCAAGCCACGTGCCAACGAGGACTGGCTCTGCAATAAGGTGGGGTACAAGTGGCCCATTTGTTTAAAGTGTCTTTTTGTGCCAAAAATATAATCAGGAGGCTATTTATATTGACCAAAGGCTCATCTGGCTGTTTTTCATTTCTCACATTTCTCATCTCTGTTTGAAGTGTGGAGTGCAGAACTTTAAAAGGCGTGAAAAATGCTTCAAGTGTAGCGTCCCAAAATCGGGTAGGTTAAGTGCCTTATGTAATATACCCTTTGCAAGGACATGATCATAAAGGCAGTATGTTGGATGCAACAAAGTGAAACATTGGGCTGACTTTGTCGACATGCCTCACAGAAGCTGAGCTGAAATTGCCTCTGGTGCAGAAGGACTTGCCCCTGGGGCAACTAAAGGATCCTGCCCAAGGTCTGTTGCCCCTGCCCACTCTCTACCAGCCCTCGGCTCCTCTACTGGCCTTGACCGCAGCGTCACAGGCAGCAGAGCTGGCAAATGACAGTGAGTCCTGCCTCCATCTATCTATCTATCTATCTATCTATCTATCTATCTAGCTAGCTCCTTTCACACACCTTTTCTGTCATACCACATTCCATCATATATCAGTCAAGTGACCATGGTAGACTCCAGGGCAGAGTGTTCCAGGGACAGGGACTCCAGTCAGAGCTGCTAAATTATATATCTCCACAGACCGAATTGAAAAGTAAATGGGCCTTTGGGTATAGCTGTGAGTGTAGATTTTTAGTGTGTTCTAGTTGTTTATTTTGGCTCACAGATGTTTAGTTAGTTGTGGTTAAAGGAAGGATTTTTGCATCTGTTTACGTGTATGTCTGCCGAGCGTAATTGATGCATTTCACACTCTAGCTCTGATCCTGAGGAACCTGGGACCCCACACTAATGTGGAGGCCATCCTGTCAGCGCTGGCTCCCTTCGCCACGCTTTCTCCTTCCAACGTGCGCCTCATCAAGGACAAGCAGACCCAAGTGAACCGCGGCTTCGCCTTCCTCCAGCTCACCACCATTGTGGTAAGACACGGGAACACTGGTCCCCCAGCTACACAGAAAAAACTAGTCAGTGTCTCCTCAAATCACACTCTAATTTGATTGTTATTTTCTCTGTGGTCCTTTAAAAGACATTCCCTCATGAGCTATCTCAGCGTTGTCATCTCTAATGTGTGTCGTTCTGTCCTTGCAGGAGGCCTCACAGCTCCTCCAGATCCTTCAGGCTCTACAGCCTCCTCTGGCCATTGACGGCAAAGTCATCGCGGTGGAGTTTGCCAAGGGCTCCAAGCGGTATGGCTGGGCTACAATTTAGCCTTTTTTTTTTTCTCTCTGGTGTTCAGACTGAAAATGAATGTGCCCAGCAGTGAGTGTATGGGTCATGCTTCATTTAATGATGTCTGTGATTCTCTCTTTATTCCATTTTATGCTCCTATTTCTAATAATACAATTTCTTTTTGAACCCGTCCATACATTTTTTCAATTACCCTCTTTTGCTCCCTCTTCTCCTCTTTCTTTTCCTGTCTTGCCCTCAATATTTCCCTTTCTTTTGCTCCATCTCTTTCTTTCTTTCTTCTTCTTTCTTTCTTTCTTTCTTTCTCTCTCTCTCTCTCTCTCTCTCTCTCTCTCTCTCTCTCTCTCTCTCTCTCTCTCTCTCTCTCTCTCTCTCTCTCTCTCTCTCTCTCTCTCTCTCTCTCTCTCTCTCTATCTCAGTGATGTGTTTCTTACTGATGGGAGTCGTGTCAGTGCCGCCACAGTGGCCAGCACAGCCATAGCGGCAGCGCAGTGGGCTGTTTCACAGGTGCGTTCTACACCAGACCTTTAGAGAGTCCACAATGTATTCTGTATGTAGGCTGGTCTTTACTCCAGAATGTAACCCTCTGCCTCTCTGTCTCTGTGATTTGCTCCTCCTCAGAATGCCCAGCTAGGCTCAGGTGTGGCCCAGGCTAGTGATATTGCAGTGTACCAGCAGGGTGCAGTGTTGTCCATGTTTGGGCAGGAGAGGCAGGATGGAGTAGTGTCTGATGGTTTGGGCCACAAGGGGCTGAGTGCGATAGCAGGCGCCAACCTTGCCGTCCTCTGGCCTCATGGGAGCCTATGAAGGTGAATAACTGCTGGAGGTAAACAGCCCTTCAAAGGTTTTCCTGAAGTTATGAATTAAGATGTCATTGAATTTGTGCGTTGTCTTTTGTCCCTTTAGTGGTCACATCTGAAGCGAAAGTTTCTGCTGTCACGATCGCTCCAGCACAAGTTCATCTTATCTCCACGGCAACATCCGCACAGTCCAATCCGGTAATGAGACCCCCCCCCACCTGCACTCTTAAGATCACAGCCTGTTGAGTCGCTCTGTGAGCTAAAGATGTTTAGATTATTGAAAATGTAGATCATCATAGCATACTAATCTCTCTTCTCTTAACTTCTCTGCCATGCCTTGAAGCAGGCCCATGGAGCTGCAACCGTGGAGATCATTGGCAAACCCCAGCCTGCCACTCCTAGCCATCCATCAGTACCGGGGACGTCATCAGAGCTTCCTCAGTACCGTACGTTTCCATTCAGTGCTGCAGGGGGGTTAGGGGTGGGCATCTGGGCAAATAACTACCTTTGCAGCACTGCCAAAGCGTGGTGGTGGTGTTTTTGAGCTTTGATGGCTCTTTTAGTGATTGTTACGGCCAGCTCGTGAACAGACCGCAACATAAAGGGAGACAACAACAGTTTCAAATTTAACCATTTATTAATATTGATCGCAACATTAACAAACTATAGTGTCTAGGGAGATGAATGTTGAAGAGTGCGTGTATGCGTGAATGTAAATGGTAGTAGGCTATCAGCATGTAAGATGAGTAAGTGAAAGGCAAAAGGGGGAAAATAGAAATAAAGAGGAGAGAAAGAATAACGTGCCAGTGTAAAGGACTATCAAAGTGCCTACCGAGAGAGAGAGAGAACCCCTTTTATAGCCCCACCCAATACAGGTGCATCTAATAATGTAATTAGTCTAACCAGGCCCAGCCCTGCCCATGCACTGACAGGCCAGGACCTGAAGGGGGCACAGGGGGTCGTAACATGATGTAGTCAAGATTGCAGACAAGACCATATTTATGCTGTAACTCTCCACCTGAATATGGTTCATTCTTAATGTGTTCTTAGCTCATTTTAACGTGTTCTTAGTTCATTTTAACGTGTTCTTAGTTCATCTTAATGTGTTCTTAGTTCATTTTAATGTGTTCTTGTTGATGGACTAACATGCAGCTTGTGTCTGCCCTTAGCTGTTCCTGATGTCTCCACTTATCAGTATGACGAGAGCTCGGGGTATTACTACGACCCCCTGACTGGCCTTTACTATGATGCTAACTCACAGGTAACTAACCAACCAACAAGGATTTTGTACAGTCTGAATGGCTTACTGGACTGTACCTCTATACTACTTTCTACTATCTTTACTTTAATTGTCTCCAAGTACATGACTTTTATTTTCTTTTTCTTTTCAGTACTACTACAATTCCCATACGCAACAGTACATGTATTGGGATGGAGAGAAAAGGACCTACGTTCCAGCATCATCCCAAACAGACGGTGCTAGTGGTGCTGATTCCGCATCTCTCGATGCCTCTCAAGGCAAGGACAAGAAGGACAAGCCCAAGACAAAAACTGCTCAGCAGGTAGACCTCACATCTCATCAGTATTACATCTAGGATTGTGCATACTGTACATGTCTTAGGGTCCATAAGGATGCATTTTTTTGGAGGAATGTCACCTTCGGGGGGTTTTGTAGGATATTCAGTGTCATATTTGAACCTTTTTATATTGTATTTATCATATTTCAAGAGGAGCCCAAATAGGTTCTGTCTTTTATTTAAATGGTGCCTAACGAGCAGTGTTTGCTGTTATAAATGGTGTGTAACTAGCAGTGTTTGCTGTTTTAAATGGTGCCTAACGAGCAGTGTTTGCTGTTTTTGACAGATAGCGAAGGACATGGAGAGGTGGGCCAAGAGCCTGAACAGACAGAAGGAGAACGTGCGCTCGCTGTCCTCTTCTGCCTCCACCTCCTCCAACCCCGTAGCACGGGGCCCTGGACAGGGCCGGCCCGACGACCGCCGAGAATCCGCCAGCGCAGACGCGGGATACACCATTCTGGAGAAGAAGGCAAGACTCTCTCTCTCAGAAATACTCTCTGAACATGAGTGTTCATGCTCAGAACTCACTAATGCATGCTTTTAAACGAGTCGGTAAAAGTGTAATTTATGTTTGTGTTCTCCCAGGGTGCTCTGTCCGAAAGACCTCATATTCTCCTAGAACAGATCAAGCATCCAGAGGAGAGAGAGGTATAGATATTTCTTCTGTGTCTGTCTATCCATATCTATTCTTTCCTTTGTTTCTTCCTCCTCAATTCCCATGTGTTTAGTCAGCCATCAGTGTACGCCTCCTTGTCCACTAGTTCAGGCTCCTCTTTGTCCACTGGCTCTAGCTGTTAATTCTCCCTTTGTCCCCTATGCATGTGCCCGGTCGTAGCGGACACCTCCTCGTCCTCTGGTTGCTGCCTACAGTGGCGAGACAGACAGTGATGAGGAGGGGACAGAGAAGGAGGAGCGACTAACAGACTGGTCCAAGCTGGCCTGCCTACTGTGTAGGAGGCAGTTCCCAAGTAAAGAGGCCCTTATTCGCCACCAGCAGCTCTCTGAGCTGCATAAGGTATGCAGTTGGCTGATGTCCAACTTCCTCCAATGTTTTTGTTAAAAAATAAAGATCTATACTGTATGTATCTATACTGGACTAAAGACTTGGGCATGATGACAAGAGATTATGTCTCTTTACTACTGTGTCTCTTTACTCGATAAATGAAGGTTCTTTGTTTTATTGCATGTTACTTACACCTTGGTGCCAAGTCCAAAACAACTGTGTACTGTATTTGACTACAATAAAATACTTTACCTGTGATGCTGAAGTGTGTGTTTTTTTTTCTCCTCAGCAAAACCTGGAGCAGAGGAGGGCCCGGCAGGGCCAGCAGGAGGGCCCAGGAGGAGCAGACAGCGAGGTGAGATTTCCAGGAGCATTCCTGATTTTCCTTTCTAAAACTGATAGTTCCGGTCCTTGATTGTGATTGGCTGAATCACGTTCGATGCCGTTGTAAAATCCAGCACAAACATACACCTTGACCGCATTCCGTTCTATATTACTTTGCTACCACAACTTGATACAAAAGTTAAAGCTTTGTCTCGATGTTGCTTGGCAACCATTCAGATAGAGGAAATATATTTCTTGCGGAAGAATGATTATCTAGGAATAACTCCGTTATATTTCTAGTTGCTGTACCTTTACTTTATGAAACTTTGCCAGGTATTTATAGTAACAGTTTTAGAAAAGCAATAAGCCACTCGAGTCCGTAGGTTACGCTAATTCTACAACAGCAAAGGGGGGTTTTAGGCACTCCGCTAGCGCAGAGATTCTACAACGCCCTTTAGCTGTTGTAGAATCAGCGTAACCTACGACCTCTCGGGGCTTGTTGCTTAAATTTGCCTGTATTCCGTCTTAATCTGATCACTCCCTTAAATCCACTGTTTTCTTGTCAGTTTGACTGATTTCTGATGTGGTGTATTTTTCATGTCAGATGAGGTACAGAGACCGGGCTGCAGAAAGGAGGGATAAGGGGGGCATCCTCGACGAACCAGAGGCCAAGAAATGGAAGTTCAACCCCATGTAAGAATGTTCTCCACTCCAATTACATAAAACACTGTCATTATTACAACTCCATGGGAATTCTTCATGTTCTGTTAATAGCTCCATATTGGCATTCAGGTTGTTAAAGCCGACAGACTGGAAAACATTTTCATAGCATTGATTGGAAAACCTCCCCGGGAATTGTTGTCCTAATATATTTTATATAACCACTGCTTATGTGTTATCAGTTATATGTCATTGTCATTTGTCATAAATGGATATCTGCGTTGACCAACACCTCTACCTTCATGTGCCAGCGATGGGCCCTCGGGCATCAGCCTCGGAGCGCGGATGCTGCAGGGTGGAGTGAAGAAAGGCCTTCTGCTCCGCAACATGCCCACCGACTGAGAAGCAGTCCTGCATCCCCCGCCCACCCCAGCCTCCTCATCCTCCTCATTCAGTTCACTCAGCATCACTCAGCCTGGTCTGTCCTGGAGGACCCTGCATGGACTACAGTGTTCAACTCTGTTCTTGGCCGTTAACCGTTGCACCAAATGCACCTTTTGGTCTTCCTCATGGGGCCGCATGTGCTCTTCAACTGAAGCTTTTTTTTTTTTGCCGTCACCTGGCACATGTTCATGATGACCTCACGTTGGTCTGTATGTCAAAAAAAAAAAAAAAAAAAAAACTGCCTTCAAAACTCACCTTGTACATTACATTCATATTTTAAACTTGAAAAAAGAAATAGGAAATGTAACTTTTCCATGGGACTGCTCCAAAATGACTTGCCTTTAGCTGAAGTACAGGTTATGGTGTGATTATCCTGTTTCTTGCTATGCACGGAGATTAATGCTCAGACATACACTCCTATGCAAAGACTTGATGGCGTGAAAGAGCATTAGCAGCGTTGTTGTGAAGTGTGACTGTTGAAGATGAAGTGTATAAAAGGGAATGTGTGTGTGTGTGTGTGTGTGTGTGTGTGTGTGTGTGTGTGTGTGTGAGAGAGAGATATATGTGAAATATATATGTGTGAAATATATTTGTCCTTGGTTATAGTCACATGGTTTGAGACTTGTTTGTAATTCTAAGTTTGTCATTTAGTCAACCCCATTTACAGAGATGCATTCCTATGTGTCATGGCTAATGCTGTTGAATTATATGTGCCGTTTTGTTTGTATTTGTTTTGCAATTGTAAATTGAAATGCCAATGATGTAATCTTAAGTCTTAAAACATATGCCTGTGTTACCTTTTATCTATTTATAATTTGACTGTTTTTATCAGAAGAGTGTGTTGTGAATGAATGGTTTTCCTGGAAATCCAGTGTGAATCAGAGAAGTGGGAGTTTTACGTAATGAACTTTTGCGTAATTTTGTACTGTTCTTAACACAAGCGCAATGAGATAATTCCCCTGTGTATTTCCTCTTTGTGTGTTGGGTGTTGGAATTGCACAACAGAATGCATTTGCACAATATATTGTGACCATAGGTATGTATAGGAGAAACCTAATACACAAACGAGTAAATCTGTACATATCTATAATAAGGGATGATGATGTTGCCGTCACCCTGTTTTTTACACAGACCTGTTGGATATGGAAACAGCTGGTTAAAAAAACACAGTCAGTAGTATACTAGCTCCTGCGTTTGATGTAGTCAGCAGATGTTACAAAAAAAAACAATTAAAGTAAATTAACCAGAACTCTGTCATTGAACGTGTACTTAATGAATAAGATAATCCTCAACATATAGTTTCCACCTATTTTTGGACTGTTAACTAAGAGAACTTAGTCACTTGTCAGGAAGTGGTACTGTTTCCATGGTAACTAGTGTAAACTGTTGGGGAGAGGGATTGTTAGGCCTGTCTAATGAAAATTCTTGTTGATAAAAATTGGTAATATCAATCAGCTTGTCACACCGTGATTACCCGTGGACCTCGTCATTTGTTTAATTTACAAGGTTTGATGACAACGAATAATGGCTTATTCTCATGAGAGTTTGTAATGTTAACGTAGCTTAACGTTGTGTTAGGCTTTGCTACCGTTAACGCTACCGTGGACACCATCTATGGTGGACACCATGATAAAGTTATCTTAACTTTTTTCACAAATTATGTGTAAATAGCTGTGCTTTAAAATACACAAACCGTTATTTCTTACATCGTATGTATGCTATGATGTATGTAGGTTTCAATGGCTGTAACAGTTAATTAAATATTCAAGAACTGTTTTGACACCCAACAGGAAAAGCATCTAGATTAGCTAAAAGCTAACGGATTCATGATGTCTGACCTAGAAGATGACGAATTAAGAGGACTGGACCCAGGTGAATCAGAAGATGATGGAACTAAATATTTTGATGAAGGACAAACGGAGGAAGCCAATTTGCAACTACAGTATAAGGTTCTCATAAAATTTATCTTAGTCCTTCATATACTGAAATCCATCAACGATTCTAGATTTTATGACTTCTATCTCCTTTCACTGCATTCAGGTCCCATCTTGTGCAGTGACACAGGACATGATTAAAGATGGCCTTTCTTTGTTGTGTCGCACAGGGAATGGTTTGTCACATGCCTTTGTTAAGCTTGAACTTGTAGATAGGTGAGTCACATGCCTGCCTTGAAAGAACTGAACCACAATTTAGCATAAGTCAGAAGTATTCAGTTTTCAAACACCTATTCTGTTGGCTCCCTCTCTAGGAGCCTGACCGACATCAGTCTCCTTGAGTCCTTTGTGCACCTGCGTTTCATAGACCTATCCACCAACCACCTGTCGGACCTCAATCCTCTGGCTAAACTCACCCAGCTGCTTTGGCTGAAGTTGGATGGGAACCATGTCCGGGAGTGTAGAGGGCAGAGGCTGGAGCCACTCATCTACCTGCAGTGGTTCAGTATCGCCAAGAACCGCCTCCAAGATGTAGAGGGGCTCAGTGGGCCTGCTCTAGAGACCCTTAACCTCACTGGTTAGTTTAGTTGCTCTATCAAAAGAATTTGTCTTTTCATGTGGCTTTACCATCAGCAATTGTAGAACTGTGTCATGGAAATTCAACTTCGCCTGTTTTTATTTAATTTATTTCAGCATATTTTGAGATCATTAATACACACTGAATTGTTTGTATCACATATTCAAATTCATTTGAACGGTTACAGGTAATAGTATTCAGAGGATGCAAGGTCTGCAGTGCAATAAACTGACCAACCTGGTTACACTTGAGCTGAGAGGAAATCGTTTGGAGACCACAGAGGACCTGTATTTGCCCAATCTTCGCCGACTTTACCTGGTACCGTATTGCAGTGAATCATTTTAAATAGCAGTATCTTTTTTGCAGTTTGTTTTAACCTTTAACCTTAGCTTTTAAGGTTAAAGGTCAAAGGGTTATATTTCACTGTGTTCTTTCCATGTAAATCCATGTAATAATCCAAAAAGTATATTCACACATACATTCAGTTTGTGCTTTAAAAGAAAAAGGTATTTTCCCCTATAATCTCTACATATGCTGTGAAGCGCCAGTCTACTGATGGAAGACTTCTCTGTCCCAAGTTTTTGGTCTGATTTCCACACTCTCTCCAGGCCCAGAATATCATCAAGCGTCTGGAGGGGCTCCACAAGCTGGAGCGTTTGACCATCCTGCATCTGCGAGACAACCAGCTGGAGACTCTGGATGGAATCAGTCCCAACATGAAGTCTCTGCAGTACCTGAATGTCAGGTGAGAGTCATATTTGCATTTACATACTAATGGAGGGGTCTGCCCTCAGATGAGTGATTGCGTGTTTTGCAGACCTTTCTATTATACTAGCCTATCTCTGAGCGTTATTAGCTCAATTCACCAATATTAATTATTTAACAGGGTGTGCAGGGTTATTGTTATTTTGTCTGCATGTGCAATGAAGAAATGCTTGTAGTTATAATGGACTTTACAGTGCAGGAAGAGTACTTTTCCATCAGTAGGTGAACTATCTGGGAATCCTATCATCCTGTTGTTGTGTTCGCAGCATCCTGAATCACACAAGTTGTAAGAACCAAATAAGTTACACACTGTGTTGTACATAGTGAATGCCCCTAGTTGCATCATCTGTCTGGGGAGATTAAATCAAAAATCAGTTTCTCTCCTTTCATGCCCATAGCAGAGGTATTCTTGACAGAGAGTGTGTCTTGCCTTCCCTTGCCTATGAATGAGAACAGATGGTCAAGATCAACACTTGATCTTTAGAAAGGCAGTTTATGAAATGTTGTCATCGTAAGTCATGTCTATTCTCTAATCAAAAGGCTCCCTTGTGCTCATGTGCCCTGTTCCTTTAAGGGGTAACCTAATATTTTCCCGGAGTGCCTTGCGTAGCCTAGCGGGTGTGGCAGACACATTACGAGCACTGGTGTTGGCTGAGAATCCCATCATGGAGACCGACGAATACAGGCTGTTTGTTCTATCACAGCTCCCTCTACTGGAGAGACTGGATAAGGAACCTGCCTCTGAGGAAGAGAAGGCTGATGCTCTGGAGAGACAAAAGGTATGGGAACAGAGAAAAACACTCACATGCTTTGTTTGTGGATTGTTTTCAATGGGTCACAACTATTAAAGTCTAATGAACATGTGGCTTATGGTAAGTAGAGGAAATAGTATGTATGTTTTCAGTACTTGTGCATCCAGGTTTGATCTAAGACACAGTTCAATGAATTCATGGAATACCATCTCATTTGATCCCTATCCCTAACTAAGTGCATCTTTTTTTCAGGACTTTCAAGATGAAGATCCAAAAGAGTAGTAACAACTACAGCATCCGGCTTGCTTTATACTGTCTACAGTGCATACTTGACCTCTTCCGATATAGAGCCCGGTAGACAAGGAAGTTAATGCGGGCCATGATTCTGTAAGCAACACTGCATGTGTTTGTAACATGCTTAAACTGTGGTATGTTGTACCACAAAAACCAGATTAAAAAAACACATATTTATGTAGGCTCTGTACATTGTACAGATCTAGGAACTTTTTTTAATAAAGGTATTTTCTAATGTATTCAGGGATATCTGGATGTGTGAATTGTAATTATGGTTATGGTTATTGTATTTAGCAGATGCTTTTGTCCAAAGTGACTTATAGAATATTAACCTACCTACTGACATACTTATTGTAAGTAACTTATTAAATTGTGAACTCTAATTTCACTGATAATGAGTAAAAAAGAGTGCTGAAAAGATAAGTTCATTCATTGATGATGTGTCGTTAAAACAAGGTTGTGCTGTACTTCTGGGCAGGCCTAACCAGTTCTGGCCATTTCTTGCTCTTGGCCTTTTTCCAGCTCCTGTGGCAGTTGGAAGGAATGCATTCTTTAGGGCTATGCAAAAATAGTATTATTCCTGACACAGTACTACTACACATACAAATAGCACTGATAGTTCTGATCATATCAAATACAAAGTTGAATAAATGTAAATAGAGAGTAGAGGCAATCAAATATCCTAAATGGAGTGGCATGCCAGTATGCATTGACAAAGGGTGGGGCACCTGGATGGGCTTTTGAACCAACTGATTGGAGAGAATATCAACCTTATTACAAATCTCATTTATACTATAAAGACCTTAAGAAAATAGGGATAGGCCTAAGGTTTTAGCTCATGCGTCACAACCAAGTTTACCTAGTAAGTATGAGAGAGCAAAATTTGCTACTTCCTTGTTGGCAATGGTCTGCTACCTCAGTGTCTAACTTAAAGGTACAGCACAACAGTTTGTAGATCGCAGATCTTTGCAGCGATTGCAGATTCGACCATATCTTTAATCAGACCAGATTGGTGATTATAATATGGTTGTTGTCGATTCTTAAAAATGTATATATTTTCATGCAAAAAATGAAATAAGGCTGGGTCACTGGGGTTTGCAAACATACCCAGTCCGATGTCATTGAAGTATGTAATTGTGGATATTATATTTAAATTCTCACTTTTAGTATTTTACTTCAAGTTCATTGCAGTGGGCCAAATCCATTAACATCTTACCATCCATAGTACCATCCACATATCCTCCAATGAATCGGCTAAGTGGGTTGGGCTAAACTTGAATTTCACTTAAAATCGGCCATGCGTAAGTACGTACTGTCTGTCTCGTCGTGATATCTTGTCGGAGGACGTGCGTGTCTTACAGGCCTTAGTAATAAGACCTAAAACAGTTTTATAACTCTCAGTGAGATACGTTATTCTTTAAAACATCAACATGAGCTACCATAAACCAGACGAGAAAACCCTGCAGGGTCTGAAAGACATCGCCAATAAACTGAGAATTAATTCAATCAAGGCAACATGCGCATCAAACTCTGGGTGAGTATGTTACCATCAAATGTTCAGTAGCAGCTAGCTTTCGACCGATTACCATGATTAAAAGGACAGTAAAATTGAGTTTGCATAAATCTACTGTATATCGGAAAAAAGTAGTGGACTTAGCATTGTAAGATCTCACCTGCATCGATTTTATTAACGGTAAAACTAAGTTCTGCTACACGTGCAGAATTAACATGACCTACCGTATCTGCTAGAGTTAGTGTGCGGTCAGTAAGCATGTGTTTGAAATTGCAGAAATGGGAGCTAGTGTAACATTAATTTAATTGTCAGATTTCAGAATTGACCGAATATTATTGTTGATATACACTTACAGCGTTTCCACAACTAGACTACGTTATGTTTGTGTTAAATGCAACCGTATTCATAAGTTTTTCATAAAGATGCCATTAACTTCAAATGACTATCCGACTCAATTCAGTTAAGTCGCTGTTTAGCTAATGTTAGCGATGGCTGCTTCAGGGACTTTCTCCATGATCATGTCACATGGGAGGTTCGTGGTCTCGTGGTCGTTTTCACGCTTGATATTTTAAAGTTGCAGCATTCGTTCCTAGTTAATTCATATCCTTCGCCCATGTGATCGCAAACTAGTGCAAATTCATGGGCAGACGTTTACCATAGTCTGTCACTTCAGTTAATAAAGCGGACGTTGTCTACACCGAAAGTTTGCTTGAACACCGCATTGCTACAGACTGATTTCTCAAGGTCCTTATTTGCCGCTCGAAACTTAACGCAGATCATTCCTTCCTCAATGCTTTTTGTCATACAGGTGTGTTTTACGGTCTGTTGTAAAGACGGACGCATTAGCAGTAGCTTTATAGATACTACTTCCTCCCAGGCTCAGTACTCTGCAGGTGAAACTATCGACTCACTTCCTTGTAGCTTCTACTTGGTAGACAATCTTGATGAGATGAACAAAAGAAAAAGAACATGAAAATGTGGAAAACCTGTTTTCTGCACAGTTCTCTCCGACACCCACTAGCATTGGTTCATTCATTTCTCAAGTTCAGGGTCATCCCCTGTCACACTGCCAGTGTCTTTTACCCACCCTGTCATTCTGGAAGTATACTTCCTTGTCTTTATTCTCTTTGTTTTGTATTACAGCCCATTTATGTGTGACACAAGGATCAAAGGGGTAAATGTATAAAGCCCAATGGAAGATATCTTCTGTCAGTGTAAAGTTACAGAAATAACAGAACATGCATGTGTTATGAATAAAATCTGTGTGAATCTGAATTAACAGTTAACACCTTGATGACTTATGACACTGAACAGCATGTTGCTCCTAAAGTTGCCAGATTTCATTACCATACACTCATGGGTAAGGGCCCAACTAATGGTTGAAAGACTATTTGTACATATGGTCTCACTGGCTGGGGTTGTGATATTTGGTCTGTGTGCTTTGTTAGTTTGTAACAGAATGCAGTGTGTGATCTAAGCAGCATGCTCTGTTGACCTGTGGTTGATATTACTAAATTGTTGCAGATCTGTGGCAAGAATGTCAGTCACACAGACACACTTCAGTGCTGGTCTGTGTGTGCTCATGTGGCCTGTTGAGGGTTCTCTGAATGTCAAACTTGAGAAACTAGGAAGAGTAATATAATAGGATAACACTATATAGCGTCAGGAATTTAACATCTCTCCTGTGCATATTTGAAAAATGATAGTGCAAAGGCTTTTTCGCCCACTGTCTTGTGTATCTGTTCCATTAGATCTTAACTATATATGGGCTTATATTTGTTCAGATTTCAGAGTCTGCATTGCGACAGTTCAGAGTGGTTTGACTTGTGGTACAGTTCACTAAAACTGCTAATATGCAACAATGTTGCAACTAACATTGATTCTCCAATCGTGTCTGTGTGTGTGTGTGTGTCTGTCTGTGTCTATGTGTTGCTCTTCTGCAGACACCCCACCTCTTGCTGCAGTGCAGCAGAGCTTATGTCGGTGCTGTTTTTCAACACTATGCGCTACAAGGCCGACGACCCACGCAATGCTTGCAATGACCGCTTCATCATGTCCAAGGTGAGCGGCTTCCACCAACATCAGCCAACACTTGTCCAGTCCCATGAAGAATGCACCTCTAGATTGAGACTATCGGTGCATTTGAGAAGCTGAAAAACATCCAGTGGTCAACCCAAGTATTGTAATGGAATGTGCAGTGTCTAAACAAGATGGACTGTGGTTCGAGATGACTTTACAAATATTCACACATAGTTGTATAGTACTGATAAATGTGTGTCCTCCTGAATGAATGAATGCTTCAAAAGTGGCCATGCATGACTGTTGCTGATTAATATAGGATTTGGTGTTGATATGCGACCATGCCTGTACATGTGTTGAACCTTTGTTTTCTGCTGTTGCTCACTAGGGCCATGCTGCTCCCATTCTTTACGCTGCCTGGGCAGAAGCTGGCTTCGTCAAGGAGTCCGAGCTCCTGAACCTCCGCAAACTGGACTGTTTGCTGGAGGGCCACCCCACTCCAGTAAGTACGGACATGCCGATCAGCTTCCCCTCTCGTCTGTTGAGGTGTAGCCTGCAGAATATTTGGTGGCTTGGCAATGGATGGAATGATTTGGGAGTATGGGGATCCCCATGTGTACCCCCCCAGAGGCCTAGTTTTTTTTATCGCAAGAGCTAGTGTGGTACTTACTGCTTACTACTTATAGCCTTCTGCTTTTAGGCCGTGGTGGTACAAATGCTGTTTTGGTCTTTCCCATCAGAAACTGGAGTTTGTTGACGTGGCCACTGGATCCCTGGGACAGGGTCTCGGAGCTGCCTGTGGAATGGCCTACACCGGCAAACATTTCGACAAGGCGAGGTATTACAGCCTGAGTGTTGGGCGTTGAACACCTCTATGAACCTCTTAATCTTAAACAGGCTTAGTCCATATGGTACTATTCTAGGGTGACTTGAAGACCAGACTTTGAGCTAATGGCAACAGCTATTTTAAGCTGTATGATTAAGGGTTTTTAGCTGTACTGTACTGGAGCCAACAGGTTGTGGTTCTTATTGAAATACTCTTAAATAGTCTGTACTAAGTCTTTATTGTTCACATTCTCAAGATACTACCATTCTTTTTTAAATGAAAAAATATAATATTTCAGTCTCCCCTGTGAGCTTAATGTGATTTGATCATCAGTTTAACAACCCACTTACTAACATCCATTAAAGTGGTGCCTGACTCAAATATTCTCCTCCATGATTGGCTAGCTACCGTGTGTACTGCATGCTGGGAGACGGCGAGTGCTCAGAGGGGTCAGTGTGGGAGGCCATGGCCTTCGCCTCCTACTACAAGCTGGACAACCTGGTGGCCATCCTGGACGTGAACCGGCTGGGCCAGAGCGAGGCTGCGCCCCTGCAGCACGATATGGACACCTACAGGAAGCGCTGTGAGGCTTTTGGGTAGGTGTGCTCCTCTCTGTCCTGGGGCTCGTTCGGCCTTGCGCGGCACTGTGCAGATCTGGCTCAAAGGTGCTCTAAGCTGGTTAACTGGGTGCTGTAGCGGTTGGTTAGGTGGTGTTTGCAGTAAGTGACAAAATGATTTACCTTAAACGCGTGGCATCGCTTAGAGCACCTTTATTTGGAACAATGCATGTTTGTTCCAAAAGTCCAGCATGCATTACATTCAGCCAGATGTGCGCTGCGCTGCATGAAGTTAGCCTTCTATCTCTCTCCCTCCCTCCACTCTGTTTCTACTGGCACTCTTCTGTGTTGTCTGCATTAGTTTCCATGTTTTTACTCGTGTTGGCCGTCTACTCATTCCTTTCTTCTCTTCCCTCTCATGTTCTTTGGCTGGTAACTGTATACCTCTGTTAACAGATCAGCCTGTGTCATCATGACTCGGCACTGTCTTGTTTTGCTAATGAAGGTGTTTTTTTGTTTTTTGTTTTGTTTTTTTCCTCGCTCTGTGTGTCCGGCCGTAGCTGGAACACATATTTGGTAGAGGGTCACGATGTGGAGGCGCTGTGCAAGGCGTTTTGGCAGGCTGAGCAGGTCAAAGGAAAGCCCACCGCCATCGTGGCCAAAACCTTCAAGGGCAAAGGACTCAAAGGTGGGTTAAAAAGGGCCCTGTTGACCTGGTGCTGAATAAGCAGCGAAGTTTTTACAGCACTGGCCCATATCTGGCCCGTAACCGTTCTGGCCCTTAACCCTTAAAGGTGTAGGTTTTGGAACCTTCTAAGTTCCGCAACAATTGAAGGTTCTAAAATTCTATGTTGAATTCAATGAACCCAGATATTCTTTAGAATGTTAATTTCTCAACATTCCCGTCACACCGGTGTGACGGTACTCCTTTAAGGGTTAACTGTTAAATTGTAAACAATCCTATTTTTAAATGCAGACCTTTTATAACATGCATCTATATCTGTCAGCAGGTGTACCTAGTCCACTAGTTCACTGTAGATATAGGCGCCACATGAAGTTAGTGTAGTGTTGTACCCCTACATCTCCATATCCACACTACAGGCAGACCTGCACTGTTTGAATCATATGGCTTGGCGTCATTCCTGAGCGCTGCTAACTGTGTCTGCAGGAGTATTATTGACTGCACTCATCCTCCTTCATTACATTATTGTGGGCCTGTAGCCATGTGGTGCTTATTACGGTCTCTAGTTTGATTATGGAGCTGCATGCAGACAGTCCTTTGAGCGGGCCTATCTGTTTGACCCTATCTAAATAAAAACCTGATCTCTTTGTGATCTAGACATTGAGGATCTAGACAACTGGCATGGGAAGCCCATTCCCAAGGACCGTGTGGACACCCTGCTGAAGGACCTGCAGAGTCAGATCCAGTCTCCCAACAAGGTCCTCACCCCGGAGATGCCCCAGGAGGATGCCAAGCCTGTGGATTACTCGGCCATTCGCCTCCCCTCTCCCCCTGCATACAAACTAGGCGATAAGGTGACCCGCTGTCCTCCTCCTTAAAATGCGGTGTTTTTACCTGATGTCTAACCATACACTTATATTTTAGTTGTATTGAAGCACAGCACATGTCCATTAATGGTATTTATAAGGATATTCAGAGCCGTCTCAACGGAAGTCACCTCTTTTAGTTTGATGTACCCATGGTTATGCTACGTTGTGGTGATTCATGTTGCTATATTGTAAGGATGTGCCATATTGTATTTTTGATGGTCATTTATTTGCATTTTCATTGAAATGTTTGTAATTTATGGGAAAGAAAATAGTTAGCCTACTTAACTTGGTCTACTTGTAAATGCATGAGAGATTCCCCTTCCCTACTCTGTTGTCTTACAATTCCAATCTCCCGTTCTCAGATTGCGACCAGGAAAGCCTACGGTGTGGCCTTGGCCAAGATTGGACAGGCCAGCCAAAGGGTAGTGGCCCTCGATGGCGACACCAAGAACTCCACATTCTCTGATACCTTCAAGAAGGCTCACCCTGACCGCTACATAGAGTGCTTCATTGCGGAGCAGAATATGGTAAGGAAGCATGCTGGGACATTTGACGAAGTTTAAACCCAATGAGGGAAACCTGTTTTTTTTTTTTTTTTTTTTTTTTAATATGGACCCTTTCAAGAGCTCCATTATCAGCATCATAGTTGGCCCCACAAGACTTCCTTTTTAACATTCCATATGTTATCTTAATGCAGAGGAAGTAGATTGGGGCCCAAATAGAACGTTCAAGCATTGTTTTTGTTTTTATTGTTGAAAGGGTCTATATGTACCTGTGCACACAACGTTCCCTGCATGCACAGATGTATGTGTGTGCTGTACTGCATGTTCCTGTGTTGCATTGTATAGTCAATTGTGCAGGTACCTGTGGTCCAAAATCTCCAGGCACACTCGGGTGTGAGAAATCACTGCAGGTTTATTCACGATACTGGGAGCAGGTCACTAGCAACAGCATATTCCAGTAACACTACTCAGTTCTGTAGCGCAAGGCCGTATCTTATACACATTTGATACATTGTGTAAATCGAATACAAATCACATGAGTACAATGTTCTTTTCCGAAACTCCTCATACATGCAGAAATACAACAATACATGTACACTTCTTGGACATGGCATGTGACCCATACGCAAGTCATGTGGCTACTCCAAGTAAGTCAGATAATTGGTCAATACAGTACATATACATCCTTCAGCATTTTCTTGCCATAGTCTATTTCCTGTAAGGGTATTCCTAATATTACTGCCTCAGGCAGAATACCCTTAACTCGTGACAAAGGGGGTCGCATGACCTTTATTAGAAAGTAGTGACATGGAGAGAGCAAATGACAGACAAAGCAAAGTTGATGCACAGAATGTATAGAAAAGCATACACATAATATAAGAACATTAAATGTTATCTATGTAATAAATGTAGATTAGTATTCACTTCTAATACATATAAACTTGTTAATAATCACTTCCATTACATAAAATGTGTTGGTAATCCAACATTTCTACCACATACCCCTGCCAGTATCCTTAAAAGGTTGGCATTACATTACATTAGGCTGACACTTTTTAACCAAAGTGACTAAAAATTAAGGTAGAGTACAATAAGTACAAGTTACTGCATCAGTGAGTAGCAAGTGGCCTCATTTTGCGACATTTCTTCTGACAGAAGAGGACTTTGGATAGAAGTTGAGCCTGAATTGCATCACCACGCTGATTAAATGAATAAAGCGATTGCGATAGAAGTGTTTGCCATGGGTGGAGTATGCCTCTATTTATATGTGTAGTTCTCCAAAGGAGTCTGACCTTTCCCAGTTGAACTAATAATCATCTCTAAAGCTGTCCCTAAAGTTTCTCTCTTAACCCACTGACATAAGATCCTAATCCTGCCGCTCACCTATTCACCCACTCACCTGAGGCGATCGGTTAACCGCAGCGTGGCTACCTACGCTCACAGGGCCAGCCAGTGCTGAGGGGTATATACAATGACGCGAGAGGAATGTTGTGTGAAGCCGAAAGCCAAAAGTGTGTTCAAATTTGACAAACAGTGGCGAACATTCCTGTTGGATTATTTTTTTTTTTCTTTGTAGTGTAAGGACCGGCGATTGTCTGGCCTGCTGAACTTACCATCTCATTTGGTAGTCTACCCCCCTCCTCTGCTCTCCTCCTCCCAGCTCGTTGACATAAGCACACTTTGCGCTGCTGTTGTCTAGAGACTAGCGGTGATAACGGAGTCTAGTGGTTTCAGAGGCATCTACAGGAATGTCTGCCGTCCACTAGCCTCTTGTCAGCCCTTGGGCTGTGATTTACTGATCAGATATACACTAAACTCTCCTGAGAAGAAACCAACAGGGGGAGGGGGTATCCACGATGCAATTTCATCACAGGTGTTAAGATGTTTCAGGAGATTAGGTTGCTTATTAACTGGGGAAATCTTGACCAAAAGATGCCTTGTTTTCCAGGTCAGCGTTGCCATTGGTTGTGCCACCCGTGACCGCACTGTAGCCTTTGCCAGCACATTCGCCGCCTTCTTCTCCCGGGCCTACGACCAGATCCGCATGGGTGCCATTTCCCAGTCGAACGTCAACCTGTCCGGTTCCCACTGTGGAGTCTCCATTGGTAAGCTGGAGCTTAATGTCAGTCTTGCATACCACTTACAGGCAGCCCTACAGTCACTGTATGTCTGTATGCGTGTGCTAATATAAAAGTTCTGTGTGCCATTTTGCAATTTGATTTTCTGAAACACTCACCCTGCTGTATGAGAGATCTGCATATTAGTTGACGACCTTTTCGTTGAGACTTGTGATCGGGTTTTAGCAGGTGTATCCGATCTGATGTCTGTATGTTTACTGCAGGTGAGGATGGTCCGTCTCAGATGGCCTTGGAGGACCTGGCAATGTTCCGAGCTATCCCAACATGCACCGTGTTCTACCCCAGCGATGGCGTGTCCACTGAAAGGGCAGTGGAGCTCTGTGCCAACACCAAGGTCCGTCTCCCTGATAACACTTTTCCCATCCCATCTCTGTTTTGAATGTGTCTGTACACGGTCAAGGTCTTTGGCCTCATGAGTTACAATTGACCTGATGTGGATGCTTGCGTTGCTTCTGCTTCTTTCCCCAGGGAATCTGCTTCATTCGCACAAGTCGTCCTGAGACAGCAGTGCTCTACGCTCCCGATGAGAAGTTTGAGATTGGACATGCAAAGGTGAGGCGCCTGAAAAGATGTTTTGCCAATACCTGTTTTAAAACTGTTCATTCAACTGTCAATCATCAAATAGGATTGTTTTTGATCACCTAGGTGATGTGGGTGTCTAGATAGTTTTGGATGTGACATTCTATGTAGCATAGCTTCCTGTATGTTTATTGTGTGCAATGCCTCTTGTTGACCCATAGGTGGTGCGCCAGTCTGACAGTGACCGGGTGACTGTGATTGGTGCAGGAGTGACTCTGCATGAAGCCCTCACTGCTGCTGACCAGCTGGCTGGCGAAGGTTAGTACTCCCCCCTGCTGGACAAGAGGAAGCACACAGTATTTACATAGGGCCCTTTCAATCTGTTTGTTCCAAAAGGGGTTTCCGTTTGAAACGTTCAAATCTAACGCAGATACCTTGAAATGGAAAATTAATGACTTTAGCGTAATGTTCTAAAAAATGTTTTAAATTTTAAAACTCTTTTTTTTTTTTTTTTGTCTCCAAGTAGCAATTAGCTCAATGTTGCTTTCTGAAATGCCTTAGGAACGCACATGTTTGTTTATGCAGTTGAAAGGGTCTATAGCCTGTGGGTCAGTCTGCTGCCCTCCAGCAAATACCACCATCTCCTCTCCTTCTATTCAGTGATCACATCCATTTAAGTGGACTTTGGCCCACCTTGTGACCATGGGCGGATTATGAACTTTGATGTATTAAGGGCCCCCCACTTATTGTCGTTTATGTGTGTGTGTGTGTGGGGGGGGGGGGGTTGGGGTTGGGGGTCCTCCCCCAGAATTTCTTTAATTTGTTTGATGTGATTTCCTGTATTCTGGTGCATTTTGGGGATGGCCAATACTAAATTCAATCAGATTCATAGCCTACATTCTGATTTGTTGATATTGAGGCTATGATTCCATGCAAAGGCTTGGGCTTTAGGGCCCCCTGACCCCTTGGGCCCCTGGGCCTGGGCCCGGTAGGCCCGTGCGGTAATCCATCCTTGCTTGTGACAGTTGTTTTTAAGCCTTATTTTAAGGTTTTTCTACTTCATTAAGTGGTAATGAACTGCCTAGTCTGTCCTCAGCCCTTAGAGGCTGATTGTTTGACGTGTTTCATTTCTCTGTGTTTTTTTTTTTTTTTTTTTTTTTAATTTTCCCTTTATATTATTTATTTATTTTTGTAGGAGTGAACATTCGTGTGATCGACCCATTCACCATCAAACCGTTGGATGCCCGCACCATTGTGTCCAATGCCAGGCAAACCGGAGGAAGGATCATCACAGTGGAGGATCATTACAAAGAGGGTGAGTCGACACATAAAAGCCCAACTTATTAACATGAAAATGTAGTGGTTTTAATGCTCTCCCCAGTTTGATATAATACATTTTGTGTGTGTGTGTGAGTAACAGGCGTTGTGTAAGGTCATGATTTGAGTTTATATTGGGCACAGGAAGTGGTGCTGCATTAAGGGTTTAGTGTTGAGCTATTGAGAGAACAAGAGTTGAGCTGTTTTGCCAGTTTTCTACCACATTTTCAGCAATTCTTGGTGTTCTACTGTGTCATCTTGCACCTGTGCTTCTTGGACAAACATTGGGGAGGGGGAGGGGGGGGGTGGGGGATCGGAGCCACCCTCCTCCTTGTCTAGCCTGTGTGTCTGGAGTGCATGTGGTTTTCCGGGCTGACTGCCGCCATGCCATCTGTGCCCTTTCGTCCCGCAGGTGGTCTGGGCGAGGCCGTGCTGGCAGCCGTGGCTGAGGAACCGGGCATCGTGGTGCAGTGCCTGGCCGTGAGCCGCGTCGCCCAGAGCGCCAAACCGCAGGAGCTCCTGGACATGTTTGGCATCAGCGCCAAGGGCATCGTCACCGCCGTCAAGGGTACCTTTGCCAACTGAGGAGGCATCTTGATTGACACATCACTTGGCCATCTGCCCACCCCACCCTGCCTGTCCTTACTGGCCATAAACTAACACAGAACCAAGCTCAGAAACTCACAAGCTACAGTTATAACAGCGAGGCAAACCACCACTTGTTATATTTAGGAAATGTTTGTTGAGGTTGTAATCATGTTTTTTTTTTTTTTTTTGTTTGTCAAGCATTCCTCTTAACTCTCTGTACAGTTGGTAGACTAGACCAAGAATTCTTATGGTTCACCTTGTGTTTTTTTTTTTTTTTTTTTTTTTTTTTTTGTATTTGAAAACTCACAAAATACTGTAGCCATTTTGCTACCTCATCAGCACTTGGTTGCAGTCATTCTAGTTAAAGGTTGCAGTGAGAAACACGTCTCTTCTGATTCTACATCACCCTGTCTGTCCAAGTGCAGATCCCTTTGCCCCAGTTAACATTTCATAATGAAGGTTTAACATCTTGCCTGTCTGTGCTGGCTGATAGATAAGCTCTTTGTATGTTGAGATATAACTGTTGATGATGAGTCATTCCATGTTGGATCCAGCATGTCATTCCACTTCTGACCGTTTCCCCTGTTTTGATGTCCCCATTACTTACATTTTGTGTCATTGTGTTTTCTTGGATATGAGGTCTCTCTGTGTGCTTGTTCATTATTTGGCCTCCAATAGCAACTGCATATCAGAGCCTAACACTCTTGTTTCATTCCTTGATGGTGCTTATGGGGCAGATTCTGTGAACCACCTCCTGTCGGTGCGTTTCCCTGTGTGATAGCAAGGCGATGAATATTGTAGTGGTTTAGCTTCTTTGGCCAGATGTGACTTAACATTCTGTAAGTGATTTTGTGTATTACTAAAGGATGCGGTCCCTCATCCCTTGTGTGGAACAAAAATACAATGGTGTGCGCTGCCTTTGACTGCTGTAATAAACCGACTTTGTCCAAATCAAAATGTCATCCAGTGTATGTCAGTCTCTAATGTCAGCATGGGTGTCTGTTAAAAGATGAATTATTGCTTTGTAGATATGAGTGGCAAATAGGTGTAGTACATCAAGTTCTTTCAGTGGTACCTGTAAGCAATGAAAAGCTCATGTCTGATTTAAAAAGTGAGTAGTTTTTATTGTAACATTCATTTAGAATGTTATGGCAAATGGTTTTGTTCTTGGCTATGTATGGATGAGTAGCTAGAACATGTAGAAATGTACCTCATGCCAAACAATTGTGTGTCTATTGCATGAAGAAACATGATAATGGAATAGATGGAGTCAATCATTATTTACAGAAACAGCAGAATGGCAGTGTGAACAGGGGTAAGCCTTCACATTGTAAGAAAAGATTTGAGGGATTTTCAGGTTCATAAAAAACGGTGGAGAGGTTTCCAGATGTTCTTTTCTGAAGGTTGTTCACATGAGCGCCATTCCAGGATGTCAACTTGGGTTACTTATTCAACTCCCTTCATGAATTCAAGGAACTCTGTAGGATGTAAGGAAAATGGAGGGGAAAAAGGTCAAATCTACATGCTCTAATGTTGATCTATCTTGGCTAGTTTGGGCAACCTCAAACTTGGCTCTAGGCTTATACACAAGTCTTACCATCATAGTCAATCTTGCCATCGTTGTTTTTGTCTCCATCCTTCATAAGTTCTTCAATGTCGTCTTCTGTGATGGCCTCACCTGTTGACTCCAGCATGTTCTTTAGCTCATCTAAATCGATATAGCCATCTCCGTTCCTTGTGGATGAAAAGTTGAATGAAAGTTGAAGTTAGATTGATAAACGCTTACCTTATATACATATCTTCAGCAATCAACCAGTGGCCTGCTGTGTTTAGCATTTTTACAAGGCTTGTCTGAGGTGCGTTCAGGGTCACGTACTTGTCAAACATGCGGAAGACCTCGGCGAGCTCCTCCTCTGACTTTCCTTTGCTCTCCTCTTTCATGCAGCGCACCATCATGACCAAGAACTCATCGAAATCCACTGTCCCGCTGCCTACAGGTGACCAACACAAACAGGTGTGACCTTCCTAATTCAGACTGATTTATTAATTTACAATCACAGAGTTTGGTAGGTTTGTATTCCGCGGTACAGGGTCAGTTACACAGGGATTGGTGATGGATATCTTTACGCAGATCGGCTGAAGTTACGTACCGTCTTCATCTACCTCATCCACCATCTCCTGCAACTCTTCTTGGGAGGGATTCTGTCCCAGCATCCTCATGACCTTTCCCAACTCCTTTGTGCTGATGCAGCCGTCCTCCGCACCCTGCACGAAGATGTCAAAGGCAGCACGGAACTCTACGGTAAAAATAGAACGCACAGAAGCCATGGTCATGGGCCGAAAACACAACAGCTGTAAAGCAAGTTTATGTTGGCACAATAAAATATGCAAATATTAAGTAAGGAAGTTACACAAATTAATCTTTATTTCTGTTAGGTGACTTATTAACCCTATCTGGGAGAAATGTTACTTGGAGCATTCATGTCCTTAGAAGAAATTATGGGGTGAGTTTCCAAAAGTATGAGAATATGAGGACTTTTGGGCGGATGGGCATTTCATCTGCACTCACAACTGGCGGTTTTAAAGGGGCATCTTTCCCCCTACAATGCCAAGTCAGATTATGGCTCACAGCTCTAATTATACAGTTTAAGTATGGTATGTTGACGTCAAGTGCAAATGAAATGTCCAGAGAGGTCTAATTGCTCTCTAATTACTCAGACAACAAGGATGTGGGTGGTCAGTAAAGACATTGTTGGGAAATTCACCATTTTTCTGTTCTTCTGTTAAGTTCTCGACCTGTTGGGGAGCAGAAGGAGATTTATGTTCACTCCACTACGTTTGTCCAGTCCAAAAAAAGAACATCACAGGGAAAGGTGTTTGGAGTGCCCCTTCTCCCCCCACCCCCCACAGAACAGAACAAATGTTGTGCCATCATATTGTTCCTCCCACCCCCGTTCCCCCCACCCCCAAATGACCTTCAATGGATTCTGACCCCCTTGTCTAAAATCCTCTGATGATATCACCTTCAGTGTGCAGCAAGGCATAGACACAGTGGTGAACTCTTGTTTCAATTGCATCGCATGTGCTACCTGTGATACATGGCCTTTTAAGGTATGATCGTAGCCTCTGGTTCCTGCAACTACTGAATCTCTGATAGATTTGGACACTGATCTGTATACCCCTTGTCAAATATAACTGTCACAAATGAC
Source organism: Alosa sapidissima (assembly GCF_018492685.1). NCBI lineage: Eukaryota > Metazoa > Chordata > Actinopteri > Clupeiformes > Clupeidae > Alosa > Alosa sapidissima. The sequence goes on from NC_055963.1 coordinate 10,486,281, forward strand.
AATGTCATACATTTTACATAAAATCCTTGATATCAAGTCTCAATAAGCACAAGAGCTCAAGAACAATAAGCACAAGAGAAAATCAAGTAGCCTTCCACCTGCCTTGTATATTTTATGACAAAGTCAAGACGGTGGCACTGGATGCATTAAATCCCAAGTGCTCGTTAGAGTTTTTTACTGTCCTTTAACCTTCCCATTCCAAATGAAGCAACCCCATCATATGAACTCCATCACCTTCACACTCACTCACTTACCGCTGCTTTATAAACATCATCCATGGTGGCTGCGCTGGGTTTAGGGCCTCAAGACAGAAACGCAGAAAACCTCAGCCGGCTCTCTCTCCCAGTAGATCCGTCACGGACGACCCCTTGGTTCAGGCGCGCTTGCTGGATAAAGGATGGGTCGGGCACCTCCCCTTGCCTTTATTGTTGGCTTAGACTGTTACAGAAAAGACAATGCATTTGTGTCACTCCCCTTTTCTCATCACACAGAGAGAGAGAGAGAGAGAGAGATGGGCTGCATGAGAATGGGCTTAGGCTTGCTATTATTAGCAGAGAAAGAATGGAAGAAGATAACAGGCAGGGAATGAGCTGAGGAGGGAGGGAGGGGGGTATGTGGCGGGCAGGGGGGGGGGGGGGTGATGAGTTATGACAAAGAGTTCTTTTGGCAGCGTTCCTTCTAGCTGTGACAATGCCCTGCCATATCCGACACTGTGCTATACTTAACCAGAGAGTCACCTGCATTTGCCAATCACAATGCCAGGCCTGCCCCATTGTGTGCGTGAATAGACCCTTGCATGTCTGGCATAGTGAAATAGACGTAAAAAGAGCCTCATCAATCCATGGGGCCATGGCTGTTTTGTCACCTGTTGGGATGTGTCTTAGGGGGGCATCCTGGTGCGATGGTGGGATGGGGGTGGGGGGTCACAGGCCTGGTTGGGGTTTGAGGGTCAAGCAACCTATTGTTAGCACTATGGATATGCGAACAGACAGAAGCCTGAAGTATACTCAGGAAAAGACTCTAGTGTCCTACTCCACATTTGAAGTTTTTTTCTAATACATAACCTGACTTCCTCTAACATCCTCCTCTAGCATCCTCTAATTTTAATTTCCCTTGACGTTGAATGTTTTTTTTTTCCTTTGAAAAATATGAGAAAGTTTGAAAATATGGCTGCTTACCTCTGAGCTGTATTGGAGCCAGAGTTCTCCGTTGGGAGTATTGTGTATTCTCAGTCATGGTGCTCAGGGCTGATAAAGGGGACTGATCTGAGGTCAGTTGTCAGTTAGTGATATGCTATGAGTATTTTTAGAGATATGGCGGCTGCTGTGAAACTTGTTAAATAATCCAGGGATAGAGCAACAGTTGGAGTCTTTCTCTCTCTCTCTCTCTCTCTCTTTCTGTCTGTCTCTCTCTGACTGTCTCCATGTCCCTCTCTTTTTTCTTTCTATCACCCTCTCTCTCTTATTATCTGTCTATTTCTGTCTCTCTCAAACTACTAATCATGGTAGCTTTAATGGCCTGTACAGTATTGCCAATGTGGATTTTTTCTCGCTTGCTCTCTTTCTCCCTCTCTTTGTCTCTCTCTAATCCTGCCCACCCTACACACACAGAGACACACACACACGCACACACTCACATACACACTTTGTCAGAATTGGTCAGTGTCAGTCCAGGACAGTGACAAAGTGTGAGGGTGGGGTGGGCAGGGATCGATTACTGCACAGGCCTACCGGGCCCAGGCCCAGGGGCCCTGTAGCCCAAATCTTTGCATGGAATCATGGCCATACCCAAAATGCACCAGAATACAGAAAATCACATCAAACAAATTAAAAAAATTCTGGGGGAGGACCCTCAAACCCCCCCTCCCACATATGCAACAATTAATGGGGGGCCCTTAATACATCTGGGCCCAGGGGCCCAAAAGTTCATAATTCGTCCATGGGGGTGGGGATGGCGGGGGCTGCGGTCATAATTATAAGCCTGGCTATTCCTGGTCCTCTTGAGTTCTTAACTGGGAATAGATTACCAGTGTCTCTTCACCCTGGCTGGAAAAAGCGAGAGATAGGGACTGCGCGCTGGCAGCAGTTCATTAAACCTCCATACCAGGGGAGTGTGAGAAATGCAGCCATGATGGAGAAAGGGCCAGCAGTGCAAACAGTTTTTAGAATTGGCTCCAGAGTGTCACTGACCTCTGCCAAGATTTAGTAAATTCCAGACCATTAACCGTAAATACTCACCCAGCCCTGAACTGCAACCCCCAAGTGCATTGTTTAAAACCATGCACTGTGATTTCATACGAAGCACAGCACATACCCCAGGACACTTAGTATGACCACTAGTATGATCAGATATGGCCACTCCAGAGTAGCTACAGAGTACTGACCGGTTCATGGTGGTCAGTGTGACGATTTGCGGTTCTCTGGGAGCCTCACATACAGACTGGTCTGTAGATGTCCTCTGGCCAGAGCTTCAGGGCCTGGGTGGGGTCGGGAGGAGAGGAGAGGAGAGGAGAGGAAACAATAGAAGAATGGAGAGGGGGATGAGAGAATCAGGGAGGAGACAGAGAACAGGAAAGAAAAGGAGAAGAGAGGATAGGAAAGGAGTGCAGAGGGGGAAGGGTAGAACAAGGGAAGAGGAGAGAGGAATAGAGAGGAGGAAGAGGAGAGAGAGGAATAGAGAGGAGGAAGAGGAGAGAGAGGAATAGAGAGGAGGAAGAGGAATAGAACAAAAGGAGAGGAGAAGAGAGGATAGGAAAGGAGTGCAGAGGGGGAAGGGGTAGAACAAGGGAAGAGGAGAGAGAGGAATAGAGAGGAGGAAGAGGAGAGAGAGGAATAGAGAGGAGGAAGAGGAATAGAACAAAAGGAGAGGAGAAGAGAGGATAGGAAAGGAGTGCAGAGGGGGAAGGGGTAGAACAAGGGAAGAGGAGAGAGAGGAATAGAGAGGAGGAAGAGGAATAGAATAAAAGGAGAGAAGAAGGGAGGACAGGAAAGAAAAAGTGTAGAGATGTCAGGAGAGGAGTGCAGGTACAGTCTGAGAGGAGAGGGGGAATCAGATGGGACTTTGAGAGGCCTGTAGAAGGCCAGAGGACCCAGAGGAAAAGGTCAACTGTGGTGAAGTGTAAAGTGACTCATGATGGACAGATGCATTCGGAGAGAGAGAGAGAGAGAGCCTGGGTGGTTTGTCTCCAGATTTGTGCGTTTCGTCTCATTCCCCCTCTCTGTTTGCTTGTCAAGTCACTCAGGGTCAGTGGACCATCCAGGCAGGCTCAGTGAAAAATAAATAAGGTCGCTGGACACTCCCCCTCACCATAGAAAAGCATTTGTGACCATGAAATTTAGCGAGTTAGAATAGAAATTCAGTAACGTTCTTTGCAGTCCTATGTCAGACAGTAATATGAGAGTGCGACATACCCACCGTAAAATAGTATTATACTCTATATTAATATTGACACAAGTTTATTTCAGTATTAGTACAGATGTTATGACGCAATGTCATCCCCTCATATTAAATTGAAATATTCATGCTTAACTTGCTATAGAATGCTGCTGACCTGCACAAACAAATGTGCATGAACAAACTGTTCCTTATAAAACATACCTCACCACATCACTTGTGAAATACACCATGCATGTTTAATTATAGCTGCCTGTGTTTGTGTGTGTGTGTGTGTGTGTGTGTGTGTGTGTGTGTCGCAGAAATAAAATTAGCTGAGTGGGGTGCTTCATGTTGCCACTAGATAAACAACAGCAGAAGCATATTCCAGCGGGATTCTTAATGTGATGTTTGTTTAGGGTGGTCTCTTATTCGTGGGATCACTATAAACATACACACACACACACACACACACACACACACACACACACAAACCTTCTGTATACACATACAGAAACACATTGCACTCAAAACACAGACACATACACCCTCTTAGCTGTCCATCGTGTCCGATGATGACGCTTGTTCCAGGGGGTTGGGAGGGGGGGTGATTGGTCAACGTTGTTGCCGTTGATGCCACCTCACGTGGCTATGGAGGCCGATTTTGGAGCCGCACACTCTTCCACAGATGGAGCAGGTATGTCCTGATGATTGGGAGGTGGGGTCTGCCTGCCGGTGTCGTTGGGCACGTCTTGCGGTCCTCCTTTGGATGAAGGTGTCGTTGATTTGCTCAGCTGCTTTCTTGCACGTGGCTCTCCAGGCTGGTCTGTTGGATGCTATTGCCTCGAGCTGGCCAGGGTTGACGTTGCAGTGCTTCAAGAGTTCTTTGGTAAAATCCTTGCATCGTCTCTTCTGGCCACCAGCAGCCCGCTTGGAGTTGAGCAACTGTCTATAAAGGACTTGGTGTGGGACACGATAGCCAGGGATGCGAATGGTGTGGCCAACCCAGCGTAAATGCCTCTTGGCCAGAGCTGCTTCCATGCTGGTGGTGCCAGTCGCAGTCAGAATGTCAGTATGGGGGATGTGGTCCTCCCAGGACAGGTTGAGTATTTTTTGGAGGCATCTGATGTGAAACATCTCCAGGCTGCTTATGTGGCGCCTGTACGGCGTCCATGTTTCTGCCCCATAGAGTAGGGTGGTGACACAGACTGCATTGTAGACAGCTACTTTGGTACTGATTTTTAGGTTGTTGTTGCCGAATACTCTCTTCCTAAGGCGCCCAAAGGCTGATGAGGCTTTGTTGATCCGATGGTGGATTTCACTATCAAGGGTGGAATCTGCAGAGAGTGTGGAGCCCAGGTATGTAAAATGGTCAACAAGACTGAGTGGACTGCCATTGATGTGGAAGCCAACATGTGAAGGAGATTTGGTACAGAGTTGCGCCATGACCTCTGTCTTCTTGGTGTTTACTTGAAGGCCAAAGGACTGATACAACGCTGAGATGGTGTCCAGGGCATGCTGCATGGATTCTGGGCTGTGTGCCAAGACAGCACAGTCATCTGCATACTGGAGCTCATGGATGTGGCAGGTTGATGTTTTTGTCTGAGCTTGGAGCCGTCGGATGTTGAAGAGGTTGCCATCAAGGCGGTATTCCAGGTCTATACCATCTTTGTGCTGCAGGGTGCGGTGGAACAGTCGGGTGATTGCTGTAAGGAGGAGATTGAACAGTACTGGTGCCAGGACACAGCCTTGCTTCACCCCAACATTGGCCTTAAAGGGATCAGACTGAAGCTCTCCCATAACAACTCTGGCTTGCATGCCATCATGCAATTGTTGCAGGATAGAGAGGAACTTGGGTGGTACACCAAGTTTGCCAAGTTGTGCCCAGAGCATGTCACGGTTAATGGTGTCAAAGGCTTTGCTGAGGTCGATGAAGGCGATGTAGAGGTCTCTGCGCAGCTCTCTGCTTTTCTCAAGTAGCTGCCGTAGAGCAAAGATCACACTCACACACACACACACACACACACAGTATTCAAGGCCAAGTCGAGGGTGGCTCACTGCATTACACCCCCAAAAACAAGATAATGTGGAAAGCTCCCACTCCCTTCCCGTTGTCAGCACAAATGCTGAATAACGTCCTGTGTGTGCAAGCCTCCTCGGCGCTGTCGAACAGGCTCTAAGTGTTTGTGGATACACAGCACAACCATAAACATATGGATTAGCTGCCCGTGGTGTTCTACCCAGTGACATCTGTGCAAACAAGGCATGGAGTCTCCAAGGTCTCACTGAGCAGTGATGCCCTGCGGTCAACATGCCCTCTCAAGGGTGATAACCTCTAGGTGATCTTGGGGCTGTATGTCTTTATGTGTGCGTGTGTGTGTGTGTGTGTGTGTGTGTGTGTGTGAGAGAGAGAGAGAGATAGTGAGTGTTAGAGAGAGAGACAGAGAGAGAGAGAGAGAGAGAGAGAGAGAGTGAGAAAGAAAGGGTGGGAGGAATGGAGAGAGAGAGAGAGAAACAGACAGAAACAGACAGACAGTCTGAGGTGGAGACAGAGTTGTAGAGTGTGTGTTGAGTGTTCTAGAGCATGCACGTGTGTGGTGTGTGTGTGTGTGTATGTGCGCACTTATGTTTGCACAAGTAAGGTACTGGGAAGGCGTTTGTGTGTGTTTTGTGCATGGCTGTGTGTGTGTGTGTGTTTGTGTGTGTGTGTGTGTGTGTGTGTTTGTGTGTGTGTGTGTGTGTGTGTGTGTGTGTGTGTGTGTGTGTGTGTTAGAGTGAGATGAATTTTGAGCAGACAAATCTGTCTTTCTTTTTTGCCAGTGTCTTACTCCTTTTCAAACATACTTGCCAATGGACAAAGGCCAAACAGGGATGAGTTCAACACATTGAGAGTGTATCTGTGTTTCCACAGATAGTAGCACACTCTCACATTCTGGGCCTTGTGCTCCGATTCTTTAGTACGCCGGAGAACTTCTGTGGGTTCCCCCACTGTTGTATCATATTCAGTAAAGTATAGACGGTGAAGACGGTTAGCAGTCTGTGTGGCCAGCCTTTTGCTGGCTCTTATTATTGTCATTAACATTGTCTTAAGCACTGTTATCATTAGTGATTTAGATTAACACACACACACACACAGAGAGAGAGAGAGAGAGGCACACTGATATAAACACCAACACACACACACACAAGCACACACATGCATTCACAAGTTTGAGGTGCCAACTCTGAAGTCATGGATTACACGAGTCAGACAGTATACTCTGGTGGGAATTTCAAATAAAAAGCTTCATCGTTGCCTTAAGTCAAGCAACAATTATGCTATCAACAGATGTCTGCAAAGTAAAGACATAAACACCACCCATGCTCATTTTGTTAATTAAGATATTTGACTTGCTCCATTCATTAAGAATCTTTGCCAGCGTGTTCATTAACAAGCTTGGCACATGCAACATTCTGTTTCTTTCCTGAAGCACAGTCCTTTATCGAGAGCACAGTCCGTGTGCATGCATGTGTGTGTGTGTGTGTGTGTGTGTGTGTGTGTGTGTGTGTGTGTGTGTGTGTGTGTGTGCATATTTGTGTATATGCGTGTGTGTGTGTGTGTGTTGTCTTCATGGTTCTGTTGGATGGGAATATGATTGATGGATGGATTTATCCGCTACAGGTCACTAGATGATGACGTTGACTCGAGGTCCCTAGAGGCTCCAGTTTTTGTGTCATTTCAAGGTCTGGAAGAAGAGAGGTTGAAATTGGTTTCTCATCCTTATTCTCTCTCTCTCTCTCTCTCTCTCTCTCTCTCTCTTACCTCACATACTCTCAAAAGCAATGTAAAGTATATTAATGACATTTCCAGTTTATGCACATTATACAATGGGTGCACGTGTCCCTTTTGGCCTTTCTAAATTACAATGTGCCACCATCTAAATACAGTAATTACTAACTGCTCAGTCTGACAGATATATGGGTCATTTCCTCTTTCAGCGCAAGATGGCTATTTATTCTCCCTTTGATCTTCTCTAACTCCCCTTCTTCACCACATTGTTTGTTAATTTAACCTGCAAACCTGGGAGGGAGCAAAGGCAAAGAAATGAGTCTGAATAAGTGTCTTTGTCAGATGATGGTCCGCTTTCCAGAAACCCCTCTCTCTCTCCTTCTTTTCCACTCTCCTCCCTGTGCTCTCTCTCTGTCTCTCTCTTTTTTTGTGCTGACTACGTGTGGGTTTAAGAGCGAGGCACAGAGAGACTCCTCAGGTACATGCTGACTGTCAGGCAGCAGATCATCTTCACCATGTTGAGAGTCTGGGTTTTGTGTGTTAGCTTGGCTTCTTTGGCCATGGGGCAGGAGCCCTTACAAGCGCCAGGGACGAGTGATGAATCCGGGATGAACGCGATGACCACGGCGTCCCCACTCTGGACAGACTCACCTGGGGCACCTGAGACCAACGCTACCTCCGAACAGGTGGATGCATCAGTGAAGAGCATGACTTCAGGCTCACGTAAGCTGTGCAAACCTGCTGAGGTGTACTTATGAGGTTGTTTTAAAATTTTATATTATATGGTATGGTATGGTATTGGTATATTATATGGTATATTATATTTCAGACTTTATGCTTTAAGCTTTAGATTGACATTTCTTATATGCTTTTACATGGCTGGAAATATTTAGGTAGGTTTATATCTACTTTCATTGCTTGCACTTTGTCTTTTCATGACATGTAACCAAGACAGTGTAACTGCACATGGACATGTAATATATTTTGTAGCATAGAGCAACACATGGTGGATTATTAAATAGGATTAGTGATATGTAAATACATGAGTCAATTTGTGACAAAATGTACAATTAGGTTCTGGCAGTTATTACTGCAACACGTTACAATGTTACAAAGGCTGAGATGTAAATCACTCACAAAATTCAAATTTTGGCCTATGTCCTATGGTATTTAAGTAATGTCAAAACAAACTTTGAAATATTCCAAATCAGTTTAAAAATAATGTTAGAGATCCTCTGGTATTTTGGGATATTTTAGCAATCATGTACTATTCTGTGAAAATAATTCTGCTTGTCAGCAAGAAGTTGATCCTGTCAGAGAGATATAAATGGATTTCTCAAGCACATAGAACTATCTGTCGACATGGCGTTGTTGGCGCACAGACAGACTTGATTCAGACTAGCGTTCAATGTTTTATAATATCAGTGTGTCAAATCATGGCTGTGTTCACAGGGGCGCGTAGGGCGGGTGAGACCCAGAGAGAGAGGCGCTCAGGGGCCACGGCCGCGGAGACCGACACACAGGTATGCTGGATGCCCTGTCTCCCACACTGGGCCTATATATAGAGAGGAGGGTCATGTCTGTCAGCGTGGTCTGGGAGGATGGCGTAAACTCATATTTCACATAAATGCATGCTTTGTCAAAATATGGAGTGTTTTGCTTCTTTTCTTACTCCTCTGAATACGCACATAGACAATACCAACTCAGAGTAGAAAATCAAAAGCAAAAAGGAAGCACCTACTTCCATAATATGCATAAAGAGTGAGTGGGGATATTGGCCATTCTTCCAAGAGTGCCAGACTGGGTAGAAAATATTACTATACTGGGGTGCGTTTCCCAAAACCATAGTTGCTAACCTGGTTGGCAATGGGAAATTGCACTGCAACCAACAAAGTTGCTAACTTAGTTAGCAACTATGGTTGTGGGAAATGCTCCCCTGCTGAGTAAAAAACTACAGTATAGAAGGATGAAATACAATACAGGAGAGCCATTATCATACCAAGAACAATGTGAATGTTTCAGACAAATCATTTGTTTTGAGATATTGACACAAAACCCCTACATAATATACAATGTAATATAGCAAAGAATAGTACATGATGCACAAATACACACACTTGTTTATTCTGTGTGAAATACTGTATGTTTGGTCCTTTTTGCCACAACCGTATGCTGTCTTTGAATAGACATTCAGTTGTATCATTGTGTGTGCTCCGGTGGGTTAGGTTGCATGGCATTTTTGGGTGTTCCATCTGTGAGCTAGTGAGTCAGCCAGTCTGTTTGTGGGACATTTCTCTTCCACTGTTTGTTGTGCCTGTTTATTAATACTCTGGCCTTTTTCACACACACGCACACACACATGTACACACACACTTCCCATTTATTCCCATATTCTAATATATTTATGAATAACACCCACACACACACTAATAAACACCACTCATGTCTATTTATTTTTCCCTCTCTCTCTGTCTCTCTCTCTCTCTCTGTCTGTCTCTCGCTCTGTATGTTTCTCTTTCTTTCTCTCTGTCTGTCTCTTTCTCTCTGTCACTCTTTCTTTCACTCTGTGTCTCTCTCACCGTCTCTCTCTGTCTTTCTCTGTGTCTCTCTTTCTTTCTCTCTCTCTATCTCTCTCTGTCACTCTCTTTCTCTCTCTCTCTGTCTCTCTCTGTCACTATCTTTCTTTCTCTCTCTCTCTCTGACTCTGTCTCTCTGTCTCCTGTCCCTGTCCCCCTCCATCAGTCGGAGCTGGGCCGCACGGCAGCCGTGTGGGTGGAGATGGAGTCGGTGCTGGGGAGGAGAGAGACTGGCCAGGGCCAGCTGGGCTCAGTGCTGCAGGACCTGAAGGAGGAGAAGAGGCGACTGTTGGACGAGGAGGTGAACAAGAAGGGGAAGGGGAAAAAAGAGGAGGAGGAGGAGGAGGAAGAGGAGGAGGATGATGACGAGGAGGAGGAAGATGATGATGATGAGGAAGAAGAGGAAGAAGAAGAGGAGGAGGAAGAAGAAGAAGAGGAGGAGGAAGAGGAGGAAGGAGGGGAAGAGGAGGAGACTGATGCAGCATCCAACAGCACGGACACCACGAGTGGCTTCACAGACTTGTTACCTGAGGGCTGCCAGCAGGTGGCGCCACTGATCTCCTGTAAGGACGTGGGCTTGACCCGCCTGCCGATCATCACTGATTTAGCAGTCACCACGTTAGAGCTGCCGGGTGAGTTTAGAGGAAGAGGAGGAGGATGAGGGAAGAGGCTTCAGCAATTATCTTTATGGCATAAAACTGCCCAAAACAGCGCAAAGGAAGATTCATGTGTTGACTGTTCTGCAACATTTTAAAGTTGCCCTATACACCCTAAGAATTCTGGAGGTCACATAAATCCTTTAAAGTCCAGAATTATTCAGTATGAATATTTAAAAGTATGGACCGCAGGCTGCATGTTTTGTCTGTTTTACTTCGTACTGCATCACTTACTGGGTAACAATCATTCTGCGTTTGGTTCCAGGAAACAACATCAGTAAAATTCCTCCACGAGGCTTCGCCGGGCTTCCAAACTTGGAGGAGATTGACCTCAGCAGGAATCAGCTCGAGGACTCCTCACTGGGAACATACTTGTTCAAGGTCGGCCTCGTTCAAGTTCACACTATATGACTTTCAAGATTGCTGTAGTGTTCACACACAAACACATATTGCTTTCTTAGCATTATGAATCATGTATACTTGTACTCTTCTATATCAAACATTCTCTATATTCTCAGGGTTGTCCTTCTCTCATATTATGTCTTATATATGTTCATATTTATGTTCATCATCATATATTATATTAGAATTTTTGTAGTCATACTAACAAACTGTGCCATCTAGCATTTTTGTCTCTTTCTGATTCTTTCATCTTCAACTTAGTCATAGTCATTGTCACCACACCGGCTTAGCACACAGATCTGTGGGAGGACACTTAACACACAACAGCTGTTGGATGCGGGAGTTTGATGGGATATGCATATTATCAGTTGGCTTTTTTGCAAAAACAAACATTCAGACATACGCACACAAACACACACACATGCACATGCATAGTCACAAACACACACACAGAGGCATTCCCAGAATAGCCTAAGGCTTTTGTGAGACCTTGAGTAGTGACCACAAAGCACTAAAAGGCTGTCCCGCAGAGGACGGCAACAACAAAGAGCACATGATCTATAGACCACAGATGCAACCATAGCTGGAGCGTCCAGAGACACTCCGGCCAAATTTTTCTCTCTCCTTTTTTTTTGCTCCGGAGAAACTACAGTAGCCACGCAGCCCCATGCAGACAAATAATGCAAAATGGGAGGAAATAAGGTCAGATTGCACTGTCCGCTCCTCTGAACCCACAAATGACAGAGTCCAGAGACACGGCTGGCCCGCTTGGAGAGGCTACAGGGTGCTGTCGGTTTAGAGCAAGGCCTGGCTGGCCACTGCCTAATGGATAGTTGAAATAACTTCCTCCTTAAAATAATTTGACCAACAGTCTCTTTCCTCATGGTTCACTCTGTGCCCATTCACTCAACATGTACAGAAAGCAGTCCACTTGAGTCCACTTTGGCAAGGTGACTCACACACGCGTCACTTTAAAAAGCAGCCGTATGAACCACAGCATTAATCTATATGCCAGTAACCCAAACCAGAAATATGTATATGTATGATGTGGTTGTTGAAAGATTTTTCCTTTATGCCTTCTCTGTTATTTATTTTTATTTCTCTTTTTTTCCAGAACTTGACCAAGCTGCGCAAGCTGAACCTGGACTCTAACGGCCTGACCACGGTGCCCCTGCTCCCGGCGTCTCTAGAGGAGCTGAGCATCAACCAGAACAGGATCAGCCAGCTGCTGCCCAAGAGCTTCAGAGGTGCATATTATTCTCTCTCTCTCTCTCTCTCTCTCTCTCTCTCTCTGTCTATTTATATAATATTCCCCTCCCTCTCTCTTTTTGATTTATCTCGGAAAGCATTACTCCATGGCCGAAGCAGAAGCTGTCCCTAGCTGCACAAGCAACAACAACAACAACAACACAAAACACAGCTCCAACAGTAACATGTGACCCTCTGTAATATCATCAGGCCTGTTCAACCTACGCTCTTTGGTGCTCAACCAGAACGAGCTCTACGATGATGGCGTCTCGCCGCTCGCCTTCAGGCCTCTGAAGAACATCATCTACCTTCGGCTGGACCAGAACAACTTCCGATCCATTCCGCAAGGGTTGCCTCCCTCACTGCAGGTCGGTACCCGGCTCTCTGCAGTGGAGCTGCCAGTATGGGAGAGTGTGTGTGTGTGTGTGGGAGAGTTTGTGCGTGTGTGTGTGTGAGTGTGTGTGTACACTACCGTTCAAAAGTTTGAAGTCACTTCGAAATGTCCTTGTTTTTATCAATAAAGTTGTAAATGACTGGTATAGAAAGAAATGGCGGATCTTTAATGCAATATCTACATAAGAATACAGATGCCCATTATCAGCAACAATTCATCTGATGTTCCAGCAGTGTA
>NC_055963.1:10506434-10511434 GCF_018492685.1 Alosa sapidissima
CAGCGCTCCCTGTGATCTTATGCCACTTCCAGTTGACAGTAAAACAGTGCTGGTTTTGTTCAGTTGTGTTTAATGGCCACACTGCTGAACAGTGCCTTAATAAAAGCCCTTTGGCTTCGCGATCCAGAACTCGATCTGGTAACCATAGGCGTAATTGGGCACATGCTGAGCTGAGACTAGCAGTGACTCGGCATTTAAGTGGAGTGAATTCCTCTGTTTATGACAAAATTATGAGCATGCATTTCTCTCCTGGTGAACTTATCCATAAACGTTTCTATTCATCCTATTTAACCTCTCTATTTGTTATTGGCTACCATCATTGCCTCCCTCCACACTTATTTTAGATTCCTCTTTTGCAATGCATTGAGTATTTCAGAATTGCTGTATTGCAATATTATTATATTGTTATATATATTGCATACTGCATATATATTGTTATCATGGGCAAGGTATTGGGACAGTATGGATTTGTGAGTCTCTCTGTGACTCCCAGCCCTAGGAGCACCTTGGTCTTATTCCTGAACGCGTTACTCAAAATAAGCCCTTGTATGATCCATCTTGGAGTGTGTGTACATTCCTTCCCAAGTGAGCACTCTCTGGCCTTTGCTCCTTGATTATTGGTTGAGAGTCCTGCAGCGCTTTGATGAGGCGGGAGTCAAGAGGAAGCGTCCCCTCTGTCCCGCTGTGACCAGTACTGTAAACTCACACCAGCTGCTTCTCTGCCCCCTTCACTGCCCTATCTACCCCCTGCCATTCCGACTCACTCATCCCTCTTACCCCCCCCGCTCTCATCTTTGCAACCCCAGGGCTGAGTCTAGTGGTCTCATGACCTCACACAGACCCAGCGGTGTGAAAGTACAGAGTCCTTACCTCCAAGACCCACTGTATGCTCGCAATCATGACACATTTTCTTATTTGAATGTTCAAAACTCCCCTACAGAAGGGTTAACTCACTTAAACCTGTACAGTATGACACCTTATTATACGGCTTATCACAGTTGCAAGTAGAACTCTCCATTGACTTCAGTGGGATTTCCCAAAGTTCTACCGGTCATTATTTTCGTCTAAGGACCTCTAAATAATGACCGCTGTCAATGGGAACGGATTTTCATTCAAAAGTGGAGGCAGATGGTTGATCAGCTGTGTTCTAAAGAACGTTTGATTCAAGTTCAGCGTGTGTTGTGAACTATTTGTTTCTCAGCAAAAGCCACAACGAAACGGTAACAAATAAATGTAAAGAGAAATAGACGTGGAGTTTATTTTTTCATTTTGGCAAGTCCCTTCAGGGTGAAGCAAGACCCCTCTGCTGGCGCGTCGATGTTTTCCCCAAAAATGACCGGTGTTCTATACATTATCCCTTACTTGTGACACTCAAAGGCCAGCTTTTCCTGATGACCTCTGTATAATAAGGGTGCAGACAAACAATATACTTGTAAGAGGTAATGCTCAACTAATTACTTTATGTAATTACTTCACACTTTCTTGATCATCATTTAAGAAATTGTTCATTCAAAATTTCTGCAAAGATGTATTGATATGCCATCAAATTAGCTGGACTCTAAGATCCATGCATTTGATCAAGTTCATTTGGCAACATGAGTATCATAAATAAACAGAATCAACATGTGACCTCACTGACTAAGTAGGGTAAATTTGTGGAAAATGAATCAATGTGGAAACCCATTTCTTACCTAGAGCATTTCATAGGGGACTGAAGGTGGTGGGATAAAGTATCAGGTGGAGAGTTTCCCTGCAATTCAGCAGTGAAAAGTCCATTTAATGTTTCCTTATTTTCATGACCATGCTCTACAGACCTTGGGAAATGATTATGCAGTAATTTATTGCAATATTAAAACAGTCTCTCTCCTCTCTTACTTTTCTCCCCCTCTTATACATTCCCTCCTTCTCTCTCTCCCTCCCCTGAAACCCTGCAGTAAACTGGAGGCCCTGGACCTGTCCAACAACCAGTTCTCCCTGGTGCCCAGCAACCTCCCCACAGCCCTGCGGCAGCTCTCCCTGCAGCACAACCACATCGACACCGTGCCCGACTACGTCCTGAGCCATCTCGTCCCGGGCCTGCTGTCGCTGCGCCTGTCCCACAACCGCATCCGTAACGAAGGGCTGAAGGGCCCATCATTCCGCGGTGCTTACCGGACGCTGACAGAGCTGCTGCTGGACAACAACGAGCTGGAGATCGTCCCGCGCTGTATGCGCGTGTTCCGCCAGCTGCAGCTCCTGCGCCTTGATCACAACCGCATCAAGTGAGTAGAGTGGGCAGTAGGCCTGTTCAACCCCCTCCATGCTGCTCAGCATATCTGTGGTATATATTACATTATTATACACATACATGACATTATATAAAACATATATTATTACGTTATTACACATACATAACATTATATAAAACATATATTATTATACTATTACATTATTATACACATTTATTATACGGCTCTTCACAATGCAAGTAGAATGCTCCATTGACTTGAATGGGATTTCCGAAAGTTCTAGCGGTCATTATTTGTTGGGAAAGGACCTCTGAAAACAAGAATGACCGCTGTCAATGGCAACGGAGTTTGCGCTTGGAATTTCATTCAAAAGTGAAAGCAGACGGTTGATCAGCTGTGTTCTAAAGAATGTTTGATTCAAGTTCAGCGTGTGTTGCGAACTATTTGTTTCTCAGCAAAAGCCACGACGAAACGGTAACAAATAAGTGTAAAGAGACATATCGTGGAGTTTATTTTTTCGTTTTGGCAAGTAGCCGTATAATAAGCGGGATAATGTATAGAACGCCGGTCATTATGGGAAAATAAGTCCCTTCAGGGCGAAACAAGACCCCTCCGCTGGCGCGTCGGGGTCCGGTTCGCCCTGTCGGGACTTATTTTCCCCATAATGACCGGCGTTCTATACATTATCCCTTACACATGACATTATATAAAACATATATTACTATACTACTATTCATGACATTATATAAAATATATTACTACACAACTGGAGTCGCTGCACTCTGTGTGCATGTAGCGTACATGGGAGCTCATGGACATGCCCCCATGCTGTAGCGGCCTGGCTGCGTTAGCTGCTGGCTGCGTTAGCTAGCTAATGCCGATTGTTTTCGGGTTTTTTTCCTACCGTTTTTCCTTTCCTACTTTCCTTCCTACCTACTCGGTGACTTTGAGAAACAGAGATCTATGAGAATTTCTCCTTTAATAAATGATAGATAGATAGATAGATAGATAGATAGATACTTTATTGATCCCCAGGGGAAATTCAAGATGTATAATTTATAACTGGGCCATCTCATATTCTGCCTTTTCTGTCGTTCTTAATAAGTTAGGTAGGCTGGCCGACTTTATTTGTCTAAAAAGCAAAAACAAAAAACGGCACGCTTTAAAACTTGACAGGAAAGTGCTTATTGTCAACTACACTGCCAACGTTTTGTTTTCATTCATCCAAGATCTTCATTCAGATCCTAACTCAAATCTTTCATGGTTGTTTCTGTTGTTTGTTTTCATAATATTGGTCCATCTGTGTTTCATATTTTTCCTTTGTACTTGAATACTGTTCTATCCTTATCGTTCATGCAGTATGTAGGCTAACTGTGGCACGACATCATATCCTGTCTTAGATGCGGGTGAACGGTGCGGCCTCAAAAACTCCAGACAAATTAAACCTCTGAGGGTTTCCCTTGGCTGCCTGCCAGATTCTTTGCAGACACACTGCAATAACCTTTACTGTATAACAATAAATCTCTATGACAGCCAATTAGCCCATTCTAAACAAAAATACAGCTCTTAACAAGCCCATCAACCATTTTCACTCAATGATGTCAGCGGCTGGCGGTGAAGAGTCTTGTTCATACTCTGACTACCTCTCGGCTTTCTTTTGGTGTCTCTTCTTTTGTAGAGTCGTCCCCAGGTTTTCCCTGTGCCTACGCCAAAGGAGGAAGAGCTCTCCTCTCGCCTCTCTGCACCTAGAGCACAATCAGATCGACACGCAGAGGATCCACCCCGCCGCCCTCACCTGTATGGACAGCTCCAGCAGCGTTACCCTGGAGCCCCAAGGCTCCTCGGGCACGCTGGCCGGGGCGGAGAGCACCCTGTCCTGAGCTCTGGGCCCTGAGTCCTGAGTATGGCGCCCATGTAGTAGTGTGATGTGGCCAGATGTGCATCATATTAACTCAGATTCACCATGGTGACCATGGTGTGAGTGAGTGCTGGAGTGGCATCTGGTTCTGTGAGACTCAAACCTGCTCTCACTCACCCCTCCCTTCATCACACTAAAAATCTCCTTTTCTTTTCCTTTTCCATCTCTCTTTTCTTTTCTTCTCTCTATCTTCCACTCCATTTTGTTCTTTTCTCCTCTTTCCCTCGTCCTCTTGTGTTTTCTCCTGCTAATGTTACTTGCAGTCCTTCTTTCTCTCCTTTCTTCCTCCTTCTCTATTCCTCTGCTCCTCTCTCCAATGTGGTCTCCACACTTCTCTCCTTTTGCTTCTTCAATCACTTCATCTTTTCTCATCTCCTCCTCTCTCCTTTCCTCCCTTCTTTCTCCTTTCTTGTGATCTCTCTCCGGTTCACCTTTCCGTGCCCTCGTTTCATTCCAACAAGCTTACACTTTATCAGTCATCTTATGTGACTTACTGTGGCCTTTTCGCTTCAGCACGGCTCATAGTCTTTTTGGCTTCTGCTGAATCCCTCTCTGTTCTTGTGTGAGTCAATCTGGAGCCTCTCTCTCCCTCTCCCTTTCTCTCTCTTCCTGTGTTAGCCATTTCTCAAATTCTAAAGTTGAATTTAGCCACGGTGCCAAGCATTGTGTCTATCTAATGTTTACAGTCATGCTGTTTCTAACATTGTACCTCATATCATTTCTGTTAAGGTTCTAATGTGCTGTGCTATTGCAATAGTATGTTTTGTATTGTATGGCATGCAGATAATTGAAATAACACCAGCAGTTTTAAGTACTATAACCAATAAGATTTTTTAATAATATGAATTTGTGTA
>NC_055963.1:10513934-10521434 GCF_018492685.1 Alosa sapidissima
CTTCCCTTTCTCTCCATCTTCCCTCTCTTCTCTCTCTCCATCTTCCCTCTCTCTTCTTTTCCCTCTCTCCATCTTTCCCTCTCTTCCCTCTTCTCTCTTCCCTTTCTCTCCATCTTCCCTCTCTTCTTTCCATCTTCCCTCTCTTCTCTCTATCTACCCTCTCTTCTCTCTTCTCTTCGAGGGCCACTGTCACTAAACCTGGGTGTCCTGCCAACCACGTTGACTGAGTTCTTCACTAGATGTTCTGTTTTCTTCTGTCCATTTCTTTTTTCATCTCTTTCTCCCTCCTCCTTTTTTTGGCGGCATTCTGGAGACATTACAATACTCCATTATTGCCTCCTCAAGAGAATGACAAATGTGGTTCTGTTTAGCAGCCTGATATCTGCCCACTATTATTTGAATCTCAGAAGTATTTACATGACAAAGTTTGCAAGAACAGACTTGAAGCACTGGACCTTTGTGAAATAGGCCTCCGGGAGATGATGGTGAAGGATTTCAGAGGCCACCGGGTGGTTTAAAGAGCCTGAGTCACTGTATATCGGTCACAGACACTAGTTCCTCTCCTGTGCTTGTCTACGATATTAGCTCTTTTATCGCTCTTCACTTCCCTTTCCCGTGTCAACTGCCGTCTCTCCAGGAGTCTCTTGTCTCTTCTCTCCTCGTCGTGGTCTTGTTTTTCATATGCTTCTATTTAATACCCGCATTTTAAATCCCCTGTGATCTGTCGTTTGTTCAGGATTTCCTTAATCTTCTGCAGTGTGCTCCCACTGTGGGGTTTCATAAATCACCTCTCAAAGTCCCCCTGTCCCATACCGCTCTCTCTTTCTCTCCCTCTCTCTCTCTTTCTCTATCACTCTCTCATGTTCCTCCTCACTCTCTGCTCATGCTGGTTTAATTACTCAATAAGCCAGGGCCTCTCCTCTCCTCTCTTCACAGAACAAAACGCTCTTTTATTCAGGATCTGATGCTCTTCCAATAGTTGAGATTCCCAATAATCCTGCAGCGGTTTTCAAGGCCTCTTTCCTAGATGGGCACACAAATCTACTCTCCCCTCTTCCCTCTCTCCTAGTCCAACCCTCCACCTAAACCCTTCACTGCCCACCGACCACCACCACCACCACCCACGTGCTGCCGCCAAAACACCCCCCTTCTGGTGCTCAACGGACCACACATTCCTCCGTCCACTTCCCAGCCTCCACACCCCCCATCCCTCTCACCACACCGGTGTGTCCATGCCAGGGCCCCTGGCTCAGTTCCAGTGTGTACTTTGGCTCTGGCCTCACCGTGCTGTGTGACCCCACAGGGCTACCATAGCCACAGAGTCACAGAGGCAGAGCCCATTAGAGTATCGATCCGCCACAGCGGACACGTCAGCCCCTGTCCAGCAGCATAGTATTGTGTTGCACACTTTGGAAATGCTGACTAACTGCCCCGCAGCTCACGAAAACAAGGAACAGTTGTTGGTTCATCGATAGCTGGCAGGGCTGCAAGCATCACATCGGACCCGTGTAGAACAGAAGAGACTTAGCAAAGCTTATTGCAGTTAAGGCGCAGACATGAATATCAAGGACACCAAAATAACTCTTAATACAGTTTAATAGACTTTCACAGTACAAGAAACTTACACCACAAACTTTAGGCTCCTTTAAAGAAGCCCTATGCAAGTCTGGTTATTCCTTCGCTGTTTCTGGGTTTTTGCCTGATTTGGGCTTGCATTTTTCACGACATAGCTCCCCCTGCAGCTTCGGTAGCAAGTGACTGCTACGCTAAACCCCCACTAGCTAGCGAGCTAGCCATCAAGAAACCAAGCTAAACACATACAGGGCTCACAATAAAATGGTCAAGCAAACACATTGTTCAAGAGACTATCAAACCACATTACAAAAACAAAGTTCACCCAAGGGTAGGCTACTTACAATTTCAACAGCAACAAAGCCAAGTCGGAGTCCGTTTTGCAGTCTTCTTAGATACTACAATCTGACTAGATTTTCGAGGCCTTCCGCTGAGTAACATCCGGATTTCTTCGGTCCGGGACCAGAAAGTTGCATATTCGGTTTTTCCGTGGAGAAGCACTAGGGGGAGACGAAGCACCCACCAAACGACCCAAAAAGTGTTGTAGAACCATCAGAACGACTCTCAACCTGCATAATTAAGGTAATTTTTGCTAAAATTGTTGCATAGGGCTTCTTTAATATCGTGTTGAGTTGCACATGGACCAACTTCTAGTTCTGACATTGGACCTTACTGACTCTTTTATGGCGTTGAAGTTATTCATTCTACATAAAACTCAACAGATTTTTCATTTTTTATGTACATTAAATTTGTATTTCAATAAACAGCAGCATGTTTTTTCTTTGTCTGTGCCTTGGCAGCAGTGGGTGTTTCTGCAGAGTGTTTCTGTTATTTCCCTTTCCCTGTCTGACAGATGATCCATGGAGATTTACATCCTGAGCTACATTTACCCATCCTCAGCCAGACCCATAGCTTGTAATTTCGCAATGGTTGGGGGTAATCAGCATATATGTATATGCGATGTGTGCGGTTTGTCCTTCAACAGGGATGTATTCAGCTCCACGATCTCATGGATGGGAGACAGAGGAAGTTCGGAGGACTGCAGGACTCTTGGCTGACATGGCTTTTGATGCTTTTAGGAGGAAGTGTAGTACACTGCACATCTAGATTCCCATACAGTCACACGATCAGTAGAGCGGTAGCCTCGGATTCCCCCCTAAAATAGGAATAAGGTCAAAGGTAATCTGTCGGGGGCCGCTAAAGCGCTGGAAATCTCCCGGTAATATCTAGTGTCCTTATCTGCCCCTGCGCACAATAAGCAGATGTGCAAGCTCTCTGAAGTAATAGTGATTATATGTAGGAATTACCTAAAACATTAATGCTGACATATCAAAAAGGATGATATGAATAATGCCACCCTGGTTAAACTTGAAAAGTTTGAAACGATTGTGTACAAGACACACCCACTTACACACACACACACACACACACACGTACACACAACTACACACACAATTGGTCATACATGATCTCTGTCATAGTCATCTGTCTGTCAAGTCATATATTTATATTATAAAACTACTGCCCTGCATTAGCCTAGAAATCTAGACGCGCCCCTAGCGGCAGCAAATTATAGGGCTAGTCTAGCAACTCTCCGTTGGCTTGTGAGCTCCAGAAATCGAAACTCAATCAGGCCAATGAAATCGTGTATAGAGTCGTTAGGTGGGCTTAACATAATGATTGATGGAGAGTTTGGCTTGAATTCCCTGCTACTTGAAAACAAATAAGATGGATGTTGCTGTTGGCGAACAGTGTGACACGAGTTAAGCTTTTAAGTTGGCAAACGTTTGAACTAGCCAACTAGCTCCGCTGGTGGGAAACGCATGGGACTCATAGCGCTGCCGCTGTCCTATTGCGTGCAGAGAGAATTTGAAAGACAACTGATTATCCTGCCCCTCGGACTGAGCACTGCGAACGGTGAGTGCCCAGACCAGGGATGGATTACTGCACGGGCCTACCGGGCCCAGGCCCATGGGCCCAAGGGGTCAGGGGGCCCTGAAGCCCAGGCCTTTGCATTGAATCATTGCCTCAATATCAACAAATCAGGATGCAGGCTATGAATATGATTGAATTTAGTATTGGCCATCCCCAAAATGCACCAGAATACAGGAAATCACATCAAACAAATTAAAAAATATCTGGGGTAGGACCCCCAAACCCCCCCTCCCACATATACCACAATAAGTGGGGGGCCCTTAATACATCTGGGCCCAGAGGCCCGAAAGTTCATAATCCGCCCATGGCCCAGACCCTACATTTGAATGTGGGTCTGGCTCGTCAGGCTAGCCCTGCATGTACGTACATGTATATTCTGGGCCCTGGTCAATCTGACATGCTATACTGTAGTTACATACATGCTGGTAGACCATATAGGAATTTACACACCCAGATGGTCAGATATGTGAGACACGTCCATTTATATGCCCTAAAGTCACAACATAATCTGGACAAGTTCCTTCGAAATTGCTGCTCTAAGTGTTTTTTCCTCCGCTGGCCCTGGTTACAGTATGTACTCTGGCAACACGCTGCGCTAGCTCCCTCCCCATCACACATGTAATGACATGTTGTCCCGGCTGCTCCTCGCCTCCCACCAGACTGCACACCACATGTGGTGCAACTCTGATTTTGTATAATTGTGTGGTGATCTCCAGGTTAAGAGCATCATTGTCTACGCAATCTAGCTTGTCATGTTCACAGTTCCACACGAACATCTTTTTTTGGATGTGTGAGTTTTAGAACAGTTCGGCACCACCAGAGGAATTTTAGCAACCGAGAGAAGAGAAGAGAAGAGAAGAGAAGAGAAGAGAATGCTCTCCTTTCATTCTTTATATCTTCCAGTTTCATCTCCAGCTCTGATTATTTTACTGACAGACGAAGGGAGCTCTGAGGATAAGAGTGTGTTTGTGTTTTGGGGAGAGGAGATCTGTATTATCCTTCATATCCTCTTTGGTCTTTGAACACAAACGCTCCTTCCTCTTCCTCGGCACTCGCTTTCAGCCTGCTGGCGCTTTGTACTGTACATGTGGCAGAGCATACTGGCACGGACAGCAAGCTGTGTGTCTCCACCTGCCTTCCCCTGTATCAGCAGTAGTCACACACACGCAAAAACACACACACACACACACACATTCACACAGGTACACACACATGCAAAAGAAGACTGGCACTCCAATAGGAGCCTGAAAATACAATTAAAGGCTGATTATCAGATTAAAACGGACAACTCCAAATTCATCACGTCATTAACATCACTCCATGATATCTATCAGGCAGTCACAAGGTACTCACTGGTCTCCCTTAACAACCACCCAGCACGACACCCCTGCTGATGAACCATCATCTTGTACTTGAGCAAGAAGCCGCAAAACCACAGATCCCACTCCCTCCACCTCTCATGGAGTGAGTGGTGTACTTCAAAAGACGCCAGGCCGGCTCCCCTGGGCTGCACTGCCCTGCTCTCTGTCTGTTTTCACCCGGCGACAGCCACTTCCTGTGTTTGTTATTGGTGGAGGCGGTTGGGGTGGGTTGGTTCGAGGGCCCAAAACCCCTCTGAGCAGCCAACATACACAGAGCATAACACTGGAGAGTTCAGTACCACGGGTAGGGCACCACCCGGGCATTCCACGCCGTCACACTCGAGCAGTCGGGGAACAGTAGGGGATAAGAGACAGAGAGAGCAAGAGTAAAAATAAAGAATAATGAGAATAACAACAACAGTCAAACTAACACTAACAAACAGGAGCGAGTGAACATTCAAAGTGTCTTGAATTGTTGAGAACTAAAATTGTTGATGTTGATCGAAGTTCTGCACATACTCTCCTGTAGGTCATATTTTTTGTTCATTTTAGGAGACACCCTGAAGACAGCTTCTGGCTGCAGTCATCACCACACAGGAGAAGGAGAGAAGACATCTCATCAGTGAGAAGATGGAAATGAAAACATAGACCATCTGAAATACTATGTTCTCGGGGAGATAAGATCTGCGATGTTCTCTATCTGTCAATGTACCTTTCCTCAGATGTACCTGAGGGACCGAGCACATGTCAGAAACCAGCTGCTGTTGCCACCCAGGTGAAGTCTTTGTTGCCGAGGGTAAGTTTCAAAAACAAGCCTCAAGAATGCTGAACTCTTACCCCAAGAGCAGTTCAAATTTTAGCAACAACAACAAAAAAAAAGGTTTGTCGGGAGTTCTTAGAAAAGTGTGAAATCAAAACCCACAACAAAGTTTCTTTAAAGGTTCATATTTTGACCACTGTGGCTACATGTGGTATCATGTACCCATGGATGGGAAAGTCATGAATTATGAAATTCATAGAGTCTGAGTCTGAGTCCTAAGAAACAATGGTACTATTCAGTTGCTTCAGTGAATTATTATAAAGATAATTATAATTTGATGTCACACAAATACCAGAGTCCACACTATTTGTTTTACCATCCCTGCTCATTACAAAATGTCAAATGTTACTATTCCTTCAAATATAGCATGTGTTTATTTATAAATGCTGTCGGCTGAATAACGGCTTCAGTTTTGTCAGTAAGCACCCTCAGGTAAATTTATGTTTTCTTCTTTTCACACACATTTAAAAAACACACACACGCACATTCACACTAACACACTGAGTCATACAGACACAAGCGTGCACACCTGCACACAGTTACACACACACACACTGTAGTCAGAAAATGGGAGCTGGCAGTGAGGAATATTACATGTAAATTAAACTAGAGTAGAATAATATTGCAGCAGCCAAAGGCAAATCAGAAGCAGATTTGAGAAATATATCATTTTGATGAGCACCAGAGAGCCTCAGATTAGGACCTGCCTGCACACTACAATCAGCTCATATAAAACCAAGATGTCAGCCATGACAAGCAACTTTTAATGGTGATGCTGAGTCTCAATTATGATATCACCCATATTGTGTCACAGGAAGCAGCAGAGCTCTCCAAGTCAAATTGTAAATCTGAACCTAATTTTAGTGTATTGTTGCATTGCTGCATGTGTGTGTGTGTACAGTATGTGTGTGTGTGTGTTTTATCTCACTCACTCTCTTTCTCCTAAGTGTGTGTGTGTGTGTGCATGTATGTGTTTTATCTCATTCTCACTCTTTCTCTTGTGTGTGTGTGTGTGTGTGTGTGTGTGTGTGTGTGTGCGTGTGTGTGTGTGAGTGCCTGTGTGTGTGAATAAATCGCAGCATATAATTTTCTCTTTTGGCTAATGCAAAAAGATAACTGTTTTATCTCACTAACTCTCTTTCTCCTGAGTGTTTGTGTGTGTGTGTGTGTGTGTGTGTGTGCATGTATGTGTTTTATCTCATTCTCACTCTTTCTCATGTGTGTGTGTGTGTGTGTGTGTGTGTATGAGAGTGCCTGTGTGTGTGCATAAATCACAGCACATCATTTTCTCTTTTGGCTAATGCATAAAGATATATAAATCTAATGTCTTCTCATTGTACTGTGAAAGGCCTTGGCACGATGTAAACCACAACAGGAAGCCTCTGGGCATCCCATGCCTCTGTGTCATGAAGTATCTTGTTATACGCTGTCAGAACACGAGAGCATCTGAAGGCCATGAGCATTCCTATTTAGTTTCATTAAAGGTGATTGTGGTGGAAGTTTGTTGATATTTGAGCTGCACAGCCAATCAAATGTAATCCCTGTCTGCACTCCTGATGCAACATGTTAGATGGCTACAAGGTTCCAGCCAATTTGCTTCCCATTTCCAGAACCAGGACTTTCAATTAAGGACTGACCCTTTAATTTATGAAGTTAAAGTCAATGGTTCAGTGTGTGTGTGTGTGTATGGGGGGTGGGGGGTGTCATGGTTCAGCTGGCCTGAACCTCTTCTTGCAGCATCTCAGCTCTCAGTCCAGGATGTTGGCTACAGCAGCAGCACTGCATCTCTGCTGAGATAGTCCCATGTGAAGC
>NC_055963.1:10526434-10585110 GCF_018492685.1 Alosa sapidissima
AACTCCTCATGCTCACCCAGTAAGCCTAACCAACAGCTTTTAAACCAATCTTTAATGAAAAGGCTGTTTGTTGACAACAGACTTTATGTGCGCGGTACGAACTGTTAAAGTTGCCATGACTACATAAGTTCAGAAAACTGACAAGGGAAAAAAAAAAACTCTTTGAAAAGGTCAAGCGTGTTTGGATGTCAGGTTGTGGGAAATTCAAACACCAGTGGGTAGGCACAGGTTGAGGTCAGGTCTACGCAGCTGTCTGTCTCTGATATTACAGCGTTTGTAATGTTCTCCACCAGTTCCCCCATCATTTTCCTATTCCCATCATCTCTCTCAGTCACATCCACTGCAAGCAAGGTATGCACGGAAAGTTGTCTGGCTGCTTTTTTTTCTGTGGCTGAAGCTTTTTCAGGTTAAAACAGCGAGCGAGCGTGCCTGTAGACAGACTTATTGCACAGAGACAGACACACCTGAAATTGGTCAGGGGAATTCCCACTGGATTTGATTTCTTTTATTATGGCAATCATGGAAAACATGCCCCCGAAATTTCCTGAGAACAAGTACAGTAGCAACTCAGCCCAGAGCATTGCAGTACATCACAAAGAACTTCTACAGTGAAATAAGTTTCTCTGCCCCCCCCCCCCCCTTTTTTTTAGATGTGTGCTCATCTGCAGACTGTGCGACTGCGTGGTCCCAGGCCAGCATCACAGTCAAACACATAAAAAAAACCTATTAAAAGCTTAATTGGGATTCTTCACACCCTGTAAAACGCATAGTGCTCCATGGTAGTCGAGTTCCGAGTGCCCGTGTTCCTGATCCAATAATGGTGAAGACAGATCTGTGCTCAGTCTACAAGAGGAACAAGTCAAAGGGATGTTAGGAACCCACATGGCAAGTGTTAATTCTGCCTTCATGTTGTGGATTTAATGTTTGCTTAAGATCTCGTCTTGGTATTAGAGAAGAGGGCAGAGGACTCCCGAGGGGTCGCTGAGATCGTGGGATGGTTTTTACTTGATAGAGTACTCATGGCTCTTTTTATGTGTTGTGCACTTTTAGCCTCTCAGTCTCAGTCAACTCTCAGTCTCCATTTCTCTCTCTCTCTTTCTCTCTCTCTCTCCATCTCTCTCTCTTTGTACTTCACACACATACCCCCCCCCCCCCCCACACACACACACACATCCTGTGACAGTAGTCTCTCTCTGAGATGGGAGCTGCTGTGCCGTGGCATCCAGACGCTGCACTGTTATTTCCCTCCATCAGTCTCTTAAATCTGCCTCCCGTCTTACCCCCGAGCCTCCCCAGTGGCCCTCGCCCTCCGCACCCCTCCTTTTCATCACTCGCTTTTTCCACCCTCCATTTGCACACTTGCATCCCTCTCTCCCTCTGTCTATCTGTCTCTTATTCTCTGTCTCTATCCATCACACTTGCCATCCTAAGCTTTTGTGCTCCTGTCCATTTGTTCTTTTGTATCTCTATCTCACTCTCTCCTCTCAACTCCCTCTCTCCCTTTCTCTCTCTCTCTCTCTCTCTCTCTCTCTCTTACACACACATGTGCAGTTCCTCTGTCCCTCCCTGTCTCTCTCTTTCTCACACACACACACACACACACAGACACACACACACTCTCATGACTTGGGCATACTTTGCCGCGCCTCTTAGACAAACACAGGGGCAGCAGGCGAATTGTGCGATGGAAATAGCCGCCCCTATAGCAGAGAGAGAAGTGGTGACCACTGTAATTATGAGGAGAAGCTGCTGTTGTGTCTAACTCTGGCCCCGCTGCGGGCTGAGACGTTAACTCTCTACAGGAAAGGCCATAATGTTTAGGTTTTTTGACCTGTCAACATGCACACACACACACACACACACGCTCACGCACATGCGCACGCGCGCACACACACGCGCGCACACACACACGCGCGCACACACACACATACACACACACACACACACACACACACACACACACACACACACACAAACACTTACACTCACTCTTACTCTCACACACCCAAAGCATCAGCCCAAGACACACAGTGTCTGCTGTGTGTCACAGTGACTTATTTGACCCAAAGCTCTCTCTCTCTCTCTCTCTCTCTCTCTCTCTCTCTCTCTCTCTCTCTCTCTCTCTCTCTCTCTCTCTATCTCTCTCTCTGTCTGTATGTGTGTGGTTTTGTCTACTCTCCCTATAATAGGATCAGCTGCACTGTGGTCTCCTCCATTTACATCCTTTCATTTTGAAAGCCAGATGTTCCTTTTATCAATCACAGCCTCAAATGAGATCCTTCCCCTTGCTCCCCACTCTGTTGGTCTTTCTCCTGCCCATTCCTTCTGCTCATCTAACCATCTAACACTGGAGACCAGGGGGAGACTACCCCACACCCTAGCACAATAAACACTGTGTCAATCACAATAATGTATAGAGGCAGATAATTAAAGACGCCTTAAACGCCTGTTTAGAACTGCAATCTTACGCCAAATATATAAATTATATACTTCAACAGACTATGGAACAAACAGTATGGGCATAAATAACAGTAAACCTTGCATGGGTGCAAAATGCAAAGGTTTCTGGGTAATTCTGCCTCATCCTCTCCTTGCATTCCTCCGTCCAAACAGAGGCAAGCTGGAGGGGGGAACATGGTTTAATTTAGCAGCTATTTTTGCAGAATGGGAACAGACTTGTAGAGATGCTTTCTTTCACTCTGTCTTTCATTCCAGGTCAGCAGCGTGCTGAGCTCTTATCCTTTTCAGCGTGTAAGTTTGCCGTTTAAATTATGGCCGTGCTTAAGAAGCTGTCGTAAATGTCGCATTCTCGGCTTCCCGTAACAAACAGCTCTGTCAGACACCGTCAGCAGCAGCCGCAGGCACCTCAGGGCTTTGGTTCTAACTCTTTTTTCACACAGTTGACAAACTGGCGTTTCATTTTGACTGAGATTCACAACAACACACCACATATCCGTATGCCCTGAGACTGTTGGCTGCATTGCTCAGATATATGTATGCCTTAATCATGTCTGAAGTGCAAAGATATGGACATTTGGACATTTGGAAGTGCCCCATGGAGTTATCCTCCCATTATCTGGTATGTGAGCCGCAGTGTGTGTCTATGTGTCTGATGTGTGTGTTGTGTGTGTGTGTGTGTGTGTGTGTGTGTGTGTGTGTGTGTGTGTGTGTGTGTGTGTGTGTGTGTGTGTGTGTGTGTGTGGTGTGTGTGTGTGATTGTGTATACATGTGTGTGTGTGTGTGTGTATACATGTGTGTGTAGGGGATGTGCTGGACTGTGGCGATGTGTCTGAGACATGAGGGGGAGGCAGGATTTAGAAGCGGCCGCGGAGAGCAAAGAAAACATCCCGTCCTTCATAAGTGGGGGTTTATGTGGAGTCCTTGTGGAGCGCTGTGTTTGGACAGTGATATTGCTGCTCTAAAACCAAGCTGCTGACATTCACATCATCAGTTGGGGTATTTCTTCCATGCGACCATGGGCCCTCCTCACTGGACAAGAGGAGACTGGCGTCCTCACTGGACAAGAGGAGACTGGCGTCCTCACTGGACAAGAGGAGACTGGCGTCCTCACTGGATGAGAGGAGACTGGCGTCCGTGGAGAAGATAGATGTTGAGGAGTCTCTGGTGCTGACTGTTCCCATACACTACAAAGCACAAACAGAGACACTCAGACAGATTAACTGCAGAGAGAAAAAGCACAAAGGATGACTTACTAGACACGAAAATGGTCAAGTAGTTAAGGTTATTTGAAGTTTGTGGTTATGGACTATTGTGGTATATTCAATGCAATACACCAGGCCTCTCTAGTTTTAAGCCTTTGATTATACAATGCAAAGTCATAATGGCTTTTCGTGGCGGTTGATCGCACTATTATCAGTGACAGTGAGGCGATGAGGCTGAGGAGGAGTGTCCATCCGTACACTGAGAAGACCTTGAGAAGAATTTGCGTGCCAGATGGTCCCGGCTCTGTCAACATGGCAACTGAAGTTCCTCTTCCTGAAGGATAAGCAGGGTGATTGGACTTGAGAGACTTGACAGTGAAATGGTTTACAGTAAAAACCATCTCCAGAAAATAACATGAACACATTGGATTTTTCTAGCGCTTTTCAAGGCACGATAGCACTTTACAGTGAAGGGGGAACCTCATTACCACCACCAATGCGTAGAACCCACCTACTGTGTAACCACCACCTATGTGTACACTCACACACACACACACACACACACACACACACACACACACACACAGGGATACAGAAAACAAAAAGACACTGCATAAGGACTGCATAGCCTTTCCTCTCAAGATACTCTGATGATCACTAGGGTCTCCTCTGAGGAAGTGAACTCTTATGTCTGGTGAAATGTAGTGTTCTCACCTCCTTAAATTTCCTCATGCATGGGAGAATTCCAAAGATTCCCCATACTACATGGATGATTCTAGATACTTGGAGTAATTAATTTTGAAAGGCGGTTTTACCTAGGGTACCATCCCAGACAGTGATGGCATGGTGATGGAAGTCTGTCAGTCTGTCTGTCTGTCTGTCTGTCCATCTATCTATGCCCGTGGCCCTGCTTTGAGCTTATGCCGCTGAGCAAAGTCCCACACAATGCTGTTGGCTAAGCGATCCACTTGTTATGGTGGTTTCAACTACAGTACAAACACCTTCTTATTATAGGTGAAAGTAAATGAGGTGGTGGTCAGACCATCCACTAGTACATGGACAAATCCAGAATTCTGGTCATGCTGTTTAGGGTCAAAGGTCATAGTCTGGAATAGGCTCAGAGAGTGCGGGGGTCAGAAATTCAAAGCACCAGTTGTAGAGCGGAGGGTTCAGGTTTGGGGTCAGGGTTATGGTTTATTCATGGCCCCGGGCCCCCTCCTCACCCTGTGCCTCCCTACACACATGACCTCATCTCGCTCAGCTGGATCAGCATTTACCATTTACCTGCACACACACACACACACACACACACGTACACACACGCACACACGCACACACACACACACACACTTATGCACCGGTAAAGTCCACCCTGCGGTAATGTAGCCACCTTCCTCTTTCCTGTACCATGAATGGCCCAACTGTTACACTGAGCCCAGTCAGACTTTTTCCACTAAATCTGCTGTCGGATCGCTAGTGTACCAAACATTGACACACTTGCTTTTCCTCTCTCTCTCTCTCCCCTCACACTCCCTCTCTCTTTCTCCCTTGCCTTACTCACCCCCTCCTTTTCTCTCTTTTCTCTGACTCCATCCCTCCAGCTGTCTTTTCCTTTCATTCCCTTTTTCCTCCTTTCCCCTCTCTCCCTCTCTCCGTCTCTCTCTCTCTCTCTCTCTCTCCTTCTCTCCTCTTGCGCTACTCTGTATCCCGGGCATGTGGGTGAACTCCCTCTGTAATGGGTTGAGTTCATTATGCATGTCATGTCGTTTTAATTTCATTAGACCCACTCTGCACCTGTGTTCACTAAGGTCACTGGTAGCCAATTGGTCTTTTCCTGTCTTTTTCTGTGGATTCTTTCCCTGATGTTTTCGTTTGGTGGTGTAATGCACCAAAGGTGTGAAACATTAACTCCCTTTACTTAAAGGCCACATTGATTCGTTAGCCAGTGCTTAGAGTGTGTGACTCGTTCGTTGTACAGTATATACAAAATCTCAGCTGTTGATCCCATTTCCCCAGGCCACACAAAGGAATTGTGAAAATATAAATAAAATGTTTATCTTAGATTGCCATTGTGCAGAATTCACGTACAACCACATTAAAGCTCCGTATCTTCAAAGACTTGAAGGCCATTCTAACCACTATAATGCCCTGCCACTTGTCTGGAATTGGAATAGTTTCCAAGATTCCAATACGCATCTTCCTCAGTATAATTTTGTTCTAATTCTTTGTAATCTTGCCTCGCTACAAACTAGATAAATTAGATTTTGTTTGCATAGATGTTGCAAAGTTTTTGTTTGTAAGATCTGAAAAAAAAATCCTTCTCTCCTTTATTTTGCACTACTGTCTCTCGATGTTATTTTATAGATCCTTTCAAGAGAGTTTCATTATCAGCATCATAGTTGGCCCCACAAGGCTTCCGTTTTAACATTCCATGTATCTTAATGCAGAGGAAGTAGATTGGGAACCAAATAGAACGTTCAAGCATTGTTTTTGTTTTTATTGTTGAAAGGGTTTATACAATGTCACTCTTTCATTCTCACACTCTCTCTCTCCTCTTCAGGTCTGTGTGAGTGTAAACACGGTCCCCATCATGTTGTCCCGCTGCTCTCTGGCCTTGCTGCTGTGTGTGGCCGGCCTGTCACTGCCCTCTCGGGCCCTGCCTTTCGAGCAGAGAGGCTTCTGGGACTTTGGAATGGATGGCGACGGGGGTGGGATGATGATGATGATGAGGGATGAAGAGGAGGGCTCCGCGGTTGAGCCAGGCTCTGCTGAGATCCCCCTCGCCTGCCCTTTTGGCTGCCATTGCCAACTGCGGGTGGTGCAGTGCTCTGACCTGAGTAAGTGCCACTACTGTGTGTGTGTGTGTGTGTATGTGTGTGTGTGTGTGTGTGTATGTGTGTGTGTATGTGTGTGTGTGTGTGTGTGTGTGTATGTGTGTGTGTGTGTGTGTGTGTGTGTGTGTGTGTGTGTGTGTGTGTGTATGTGTGTGTGTGTGTGTATGCGTGTGTGTGTTTATGTTCGTTTGTGTATGTTTGTGTGTGTGAGAGAGAGAGCACACTTTAGGTCTCTGTGTTTTTATGTATACTTGCCAGACTGTCCTCATACTGTTCGTCCTCAGTGACCGAAACAACAAAGCATGGGGATGAAGAAAGATAGAGGGAAATGAGAGAAAAGATGAAAGAAAGAAGGAACATGAATATGAAAAGAAGAATGCATGAATGTATGAACAAAGAGAAAATAAATAAACTTCTGTGTAGACCCAACCACGATAATGCGTGATATCCGGCACTGAGGTGGTGTGTGTGTGTGTGTGTGTGTGTGTGTGTGTGTGTGTGTGTGTGTGTGTGTGTGCACGCACGCGTATGTGTGTGTGTGTGTGTGTGTGTGTGTGTACATGCGTGTGTGTGTGTGTACATGTGTGTGTGTGTGTGTTTGCACATGTGTTACGTGTGTGTGTGTGTGTGTGTGTGTGTGTGTGTGTTCACTCTGCGTGTTTTATGTTATCTCTTTATTTATATTTAAATATATCTAAATAAATCTAATCTCTATATCTAATCCAATCTCTCTAAATCTAATATCTATATCTATATCTATATCTATATCTGGGAATTCATCCTGTGCCACACAGCAGGTCAGACAGACAGACAACAACAAGGTGACAATGACACATAACACCAACAACCAATTTGCATCACACTCAAACCAAAACAATACACAACCCCAGACATCTCTCCATTGTAGAGGAGACTTTTAGTTGAAGTACAGTATCATCCGTATCATTTTAATATAGTAGTAAAGTGCAGTATGATCACACACAGAGGTTCAAGCTTATTCCTACAGTGTAATCCTAGTTTATTCAACAGTGTAATACCGGTAGGGACGAATGGTCAGCAAGCGCGGTTGGTTTGGGATGACAGCACCTTATACCGTCGTGCCTAATTTACCCAGAGTGCATGGCAAGAGCGATGGGCTTTGATGGAGCCTGCTGAAACACTCGCTCCTGTGTACTTTCCATGTGTGTGTGTGTTTGTGTGTGTGTGTGTGTTTGTGTGTGTGTGTGTGTGTAAGCGAGTGTGTGTGTGTGTGTGTGTGTGTGTGTGTGTGTTTGTTTGTGTGTGTGTGTGTGTGTGTGTGTGTGAGCGAGTGTGTGTGTTTGTGTGTGTGTGTGTGTGTGTGTGTGTGTGTGAGCGAGTGTGTGTGTGTGTGTGTGTGTGTGTGTATGTGTGTGTGTGTGTGTTTGTTTGTGTTGCTCACACTCGCTCCTGTGTACTTTCCGTGTGTGTGTTTGTGTGTGTGTGTGTGTGTGTTTGTGTCGCTCACACTTGCTCCTGTGGACTTTCTGCGGGAGCCTGGAGCACTGCTTTAGTGTTGTTCTTGGGACACGGCAACATGAAGAACGTTTCACAGGAATACAGAGAATGGTGGCTACAGAGCAAACGGGGAGGGTGAGGGGGAAGGAGTGTGAGGGGGTGAGGGGGTAGGAGGGTGAGGGGGTAGTGTGAGGGGGTAGGAGGGTGAGGGGGTAGGAGGGTGAGGGGGTAGTGTGAGGGGGTGAGGGGGTAGGAGGGTGAGGGGGTAGGGGATGGATTGATTGGGGTGAGCGGGTGTCTTGAAAACAAAGACACTTTGAAAGAAGAAATTGGAAGGGTAGATGTGCTATTTTCAAAAATGAAAAGGGAGATTGATACAGTGGTTGTGGACTGACCTGGTTTGTTACCTTGAAGGATTTAGAGCTGGTTGGTCATGTCATGGGACAAACACAGGCGCTCTGCTATTGACAGTGTCCTTCTCTTTGCTTCATTCCTCTCCTGAGACTGGAAAAGTACACTGGCTGTGTTATTCTAAGCAGATGTGAAGGATTTGTGTTGTCTCTTGTGTAAGTCACCCTTGGTGCTCTGGAAATTCTTGCCGGCCGTCTTTCTCCTTCTTTAGAGGAGCGGTCCAAAGCTGCTACAGCAAATAAATATCACACACAGGCACACACACACACACACACACACACACACACACACACACACACACACACACACACACACACACACACACACACACAGATACATAAACACAAACACATGCAAGCATAAACCTCATAAGCACAGGATCCAAAACAAAAATCCTAACGCCACCACTCTTCCAATTATGGTCCTCATAGAAACTTTACAACCGTAGAATTGACAAAGAACCCAGGAAATGAAGGCTTATTATTTCAAAACTATGCATTGTTTTACAGGCCCTGTGTCCACTAATGTATGTTGACATTGCTGTCTATACATGTCAGTGGCTAGGTTTCAAACATAAACAGGGTTCTGATAATTTTTTAATGATCGCCATTTTCAGTTATATTTACTTTTTATACAGCTGTGTGCCTATTGCTTTTGCTTCTGAATCCTTCGCTACCACATGGGCATGGAGGGCCAGGGTATAATTTCAGTGATGTTGGTGCTTATTTAAAACACATGTTCTCCCTCTGAATGTCCATGCATCTGTATGCTTTTTGAACCATGTTTCGGTTGCAGATGTATGTGGTGTTGGGCTGGTGGTTTTGGGGAACCTGCACTCCTGCGTGTTTGGTGTCGGTTAACAAACAGGATTACTGTGGGTTTAAGTAGCAGGTGGATGTCTGAGACCACAGATGTCTGAGACCACAGTCCTGCTCATGTGTGTGTGTGTGTGTGTGTGTGTGTGTGTGTGTGTGTGTGTGTGTGTGTGCGTGCGTGTGTGTGTGTGTCTGGGTGTGTGTGTGTCTGGGTGTGTGTGTGTGTGTGTGTGTGTGAGAGGGAGAGAGAGAGAGATGTGTGTGTGATGTGTGTGTGAGAAAGAGATGTGTGCGTGTGTGTGTGTGAGATGAGGTCACGTCTGCCCACTCCCTCCTCCTATCATTTTTTAATTCAGTGGCGGGCCTGTCTGTGCGGCCGGCACATCCGTCTTTTCCCCGAGCGCTTCTCATCTCCGTCACTTTTGCCTGCTGCTGGCCCGGCGTGAAACGTGCATGCGTATCCGTGGTGACAACCCGCTGCGCTGTTGCATGTGTCATACCAGGGTGGAGCTGCTGAAGCAGCGCAACCCGGGCGGCGCTGACGAGGGCTGCTGCTGCTGCCGGGAATGAATCACCGCTGGTTTCCCCCTCCCAAGGCAGCCTGCCGCCGCTAGCACAGAGGAAACACTGCAGGCAAACTGACACTGTGATGTGGTCCGGATGCTTCTAGGATGTGGCCCAGAATTGGCTGTGCGGTTTTAATGTTTTGGGATGTTGTCATAATGTAGCCAAGGCTTGATATATGTTCTTAATATAGTTTTAGTGGTGTGGCTGCCTAGAGGACGCAGGTATGGCTAAGATAACACTGAGTTGGACTACGAGTTATGCAGTGCGGCCTTCTGAATGATTTGTGGCACAAATGGGTGTTGAAACTTCGGCTTTGAATTGCAATGCAAAATAATATAGCACATAATATCAGAGCTTTAGTGCTTGATTTTGATTTGTTCTGATTGATTTGTTTATCTCAGTAGTTTTGCTGACACTGTCCCTCTCTCAGAAGATTTGTGAAATCTGCAACATCTGCGCAGCACATGTGCTATTCCACCAGTAGGTCCAAGTCAAGTTTGCGACCACGTGTGTTTATTTGCTGTTTCACTCTGTGCTTGTGCATGTGTGTGTGCGTGTGTGTGTGTGTGTGTCTGTTTCTGTGTGTGTCTCCATTTCTGTTTGTTTGTAAGTTTCTCCATATTTCACTGCTTATTTGGACACTTGTATGAGTGTCACGGTCTGTGAACAGTATATGTGTGCTTGTGTTACTTGTTACCGTCAGTATTACTGTTTGTTTCTTTATTAACAGGTTTGGTGGAGGTCCCAAAGTCTATCCCAACTGACACCAAACTTCTGGACCTCCAGAACAACCGCATCACCGAGATCAAGGAGAATGACTTCAAAGGCCTTACAAACCTCTATGTAAGTCCAGTGAGGTGTTTGAGACAAACATTAAAGACCAAAGATCAGCTCTAAAGAACAAGCATCCATCTTGCACACATACCAGACTGAGAAAGACTGAAATGACGAAGCGTGTGACAGAATGTAGGAATGGAAAAATATAATGAGAGTTATAAACGAAGAGTGAGAACACAGAACAATTCCCTCCAATCTGCAGTTCCTGGATGTTAGAATGAGCCTTTTGTCTTGGGCTCGCTGTGCCAGTGCCAAAGAGAATATTTTAGGTTCCTTGCCTCCCTGCCGCCAGGCCTGCTGTCTCAGCTATTAGGCCCACCAGGGGATCTCACTAGTGACAATATTACACTTGGCTCTCTCCTCTGCAGTAAGGACATAGCTCTAGAGCAATTAGCTCATTAGCTCACTATGGAATAATAGAGTACCACTAAACCATAACTCACTGAATATGACAAAAAGCTTTACGGGTTATAAATCACCTAGAATCGCCTGTAGTGCCTTTAAAAGTGATAATGTAATAATAAAAAAAAATCTTGAAAGATTTTTAGAATAATGTATTTGCATTGTAGTTTATTCTAGATGGCAGAGCTGGGTAGCGGTATGTTGTCCTGCTGGACAGCTCCACCAGGTAGATGTAGATGTGTCCTGTGTGTGCTCGTCTCTCTTCAGAGTGATGCGGCTGTTCTCACTATCGCCCTCTCACTTCCTCCACGATGCAGGCGCTGTCTTTGGTGCATAACAAGATCTCGAAGGTCCACCCGCGGGCGTTCGCGCCACTCCGCCACCTCCAGAAGCTCTATATCTCCCACAACCAGCTGCCGGCCGTGCCCAAGAACCTGCCCCCATCCCTGGTGGAGCTCCGAATCCATGACAACCGCATCAAGAAGGTGGCAGAGGGGACCTTCTCTGGCCTGGGCACCATGAACTGCATAGGTCTGTACACACACACACACACACACACACACACTCTCTCTCTCTCTCTCTTTCTCTCTCACACACACGTACACACACACACACACACACACACACACACACACACACACACACTCTCTCTCTCTCTCTTTCTCTCTCTCACACACACACACACACACACACACACACACACACACACACACCACATAAACGCACTCAAAAATGGATGCATCCCCAGAAATACTGTATTTTGACCACATAGACACACATAAGTGCACACACACACACACACACACACACACACACACAGTGGTTGTAAATTAAAGGAGAATTCCGGTGTGATATTGACCTAAAGTGTATTGAAACATGATACCGAGTGTGAACGTATGTCTCATAGCCCACCTCGGCTTGTCCCCTGCACTCCAAAATCTGGCGCTAGTTAGCCGATGCTACCAACAGCTTTTTCAATGGTGGTGCTTCGGCATCGGGCTAGCCATGCAAATAAATCACTGTTTTACACCATTTACGAGGCTCAATGTATCTCCACACTTCATTGGTAGACTTCCGAGGGCCCTGACATTTAAAACGAGACATTGAGAACTTTGAAAAAGCACTGGTAGTTTACTTACAAGACGATTTATACAGACAGTATCTTCACGAAGTTTAGCGTTTGCAGCCATCTTGAATTTAGTCACGATAAGTTGAGCGACGAGTAAGAATGAACAGGTATGATAAGGGATCAGATTCCAAAAATAATTCAGTGGAAATGCATGGATTCCAGTTGCTGCTACTGGAAGAAGTAGCGCCAGATTTTGGAGTGCAGGGGACAAGCCGAGGTGGGCTATGAGACATACGTTCACACTCGGTATCATGTTTCAATACACTTTAGGTCAATATCACACCGGAATTCTCCTTTAAGTTACATAAAGTGCCACACTATTACAGAGAAAAGCATTATCGGGCTAAAATACATTGCAGCTCTTGACAGGGGACAATTATGGCGACCGTGGTTGAAATGTGGTTGAAAATTGATCACGTTGGTAACTGAGCTTCAAATATCTGGGCCAGTCCAATGCCTCAAAGAAGCTTTGTGTTGCGTCTTACTGTAAGACTCAAGTGGTGAAATGATCGTGCGGTCTTGTCAAATCATCAAGGTTTGGTGCTTAGCAAGAAAGCCAACGTTTTCTTCATTCTATTTTCTTCATAAATTTCATCAGCTCTCTTTGTCCAGTAGGTTGTCACCAGCTGTCCTCAAATGGTCACATCGATCGGCCTCATGTCAATGGGACAACTCAGTTAGTAAACACAGCCTTAGACTGACTTGACAGGGGTGCCTACACTTTGTTTTTTTTACTTTGTTTAGTCATCTGTGCTGCCAGCCAGCCTACTTGTCTGGGCTACGGGGAGTGTTGTCTCATTCTAAACTCGGTAAAGTCCATAAGCCGACTGAGGGACTGAAAAAAGCACAGAACACCTACACTAGGCCACCACCACAAAAACCCAGGATCACAATTATGAATACTCTTCCAATCCTGCAATACTGTATCATGAAACTGCCAGCTTTGTTTGTTTCTAAACTTAAAAGCACTGGTTTGACTGGTCAAGACAGATGATGATAGTGTGAAAATAGCTCTGTGTGTGGGAGAATGACAACGGTTTGTCTGTCTCTCTCTGTCTTTGTGTCTTTAATAGAGATGGGTGAAAACCCTATCCAGAACAGTGGATTTGAGCCAGGAGCGTTCAAGGGACTGAAACTGAACTATCTGCGCATCTCTGATGCCAAGCTCACTGGAATTCCCAAAGGTAACCAAGTCAGCCTGGATAGATACATTTAACTCTAGAATTAGAAGATAAAATAACATGACATGATTTTTTTCTTTTTACAGTAGAGGAGGTGCATAACATATATAGTGTGGCCCTGTCATCGCTTCAAGATTTCCTGTAATGTCCAAATCTAAGTATGTTTGTGAGTCCTTTTTGAATAAATGTTCCTATCTGTCTGTGTTCATCAGACCTCCCTGACAGCCTTCACGAGCTTCATCTTGACCATAATCAGATCCAGGCCATCGAACTGGAGGACCTGAGCCGTTACAAGAACCTGTTTAGGTGAGACCAGACAGACAGATGCACAGAGTCACCTTCATAAGACAGACACAGGCACTGTCTGTTGGACTGCATGCATGGATTTCAATGTAGCAACAGTGCCATCTACTGGTGATATTGTCATGAGAGACTGATGGCTAAAGAGAGTGCCTTAGGTGTTTTCCAGGCTATGGATAAAAATAGTATCTATCTATCACAGTGGATTTATAGCTTATTGAGTTTCAATTCACGCAAGTGTTTCCGTCAACAACGGCTGATTAATTTCCACAAATGAATGTTTGTGACTTGGATCAATGAATGATCTGTTGGAACTGTAACCTAATTTCAACCAATATTAAATCTTAATTTTAGTGTATACTATATTCACTAAATAATTATCCCTTTTCAGTAAATGATTATTGCATATTGCTAACCTTAAACAATCCAACACACTTGACCCAGTAGAGGTAAGCCATTTGAAATGAAAGAATTTAGAAAAAATACATTCATTCAGTGTATATAAATATGAATGACCAGAATGGAACTTGACTAAATTATGATGTTGCATCATGTATGAATCCAGTGTCAAGGCCATGACTCAGGGCCTGCTTTCAGCCCGGCCTGCATTGTGCTGTGGCCATTCAGGTCACGCCAATGAAAGGCTAGGATTCCACCTCTGCTGATCTGCAGGCTCTAGTGGGCCGCCTCAGACAATGCGGCCCCTCGCTGTGGATCTAGTCCATTGTGTTTCTCCGTCGCCGTGGGTACGTGACCCTAATCTGTGCCTGGTCCTCTCTGTCTCTCTCTGTTTCTCTCCCTTTTTCATTGTTTTTTTTTTTTTTTGTGGTTGCCAGATTGGGCTTGGGCCACAACAAGATCCGCCAGATTGAGAATGGCAGTCTGTCCTACTTGCCCAGGCTCAGGGAGCTGCACTTGAGCAACAATCTCCTCACTCGGGTGCCCAAGGGCCTGCCGGACATGAAGTACCTGCAGGTAAGCAGAGAGGGGCTGGATACACAGCCTGCCATAATGGCTTGTGCTTAGAAGAAAAGTGAAGTGGGGTGTTAAATTGAAAGGCCTTGGGTAAAATTACATGGCCATCATGGTATTGAGAGAGAGAGAAATAGCTTATTTTCAGCCTAGTTTCTCTCATAGTCACTGTCTCTCTCATACTATTTTCTCTCTCTCTCTCTCTCGCTCTCTCTCTCTCTCTCTCTCTCTCTGTGTCTCTCTCCCCCATATTTTTAGATTGTCTACCTCCATGAAAACACCATTAGCGCTGTGGATGTGAATGACTTCTGCCCCCGACATTATGCCACCAAGAGGACCTTCTACAATGGCATCAGTCTCTATGGCAACCCCGTCAACTATTGGGAGGTCCAGCCTGCCACTTTCCGATGTGTTTTCGACCGCCTGGCCATACAGTTTGGCAACAACAAGAAATAAACATTTCAGGATACATCAAAAAGAGAGGTGCAGAGGTGAGGGAGAGGAGTGGGTGGTACAGAGGAGGAAGTCAAGGGTGGAAGAACACAAGGGACAGGTAGGGAGGATGAGGATGAGGAGAAAGTAGTGGAGTGGAATAGGGACAGAAACATAGAAGGTCCCCAGTGATGGGGAGAAGAAGACAAATATGACCAGAGACAAAAAAAATAAATAAACAGATGGATTTTAAACATTAAGGTTTTGTCACTCTCAAACGAGAATGTGTCCAGGCTGTGAATTCTTTTCAAAACATAATTTTACCATTTAAGTTTCATGAGATCATTTTCAGAGTTAGAAAAAGAACAAAAATCAACTGGATACTTAGTCATTGTCATATACAAGTAGAGTTTAATTTTTAAAATTCTCAGCCAGTATCGTGCATAATGTTTATTTTATTTCACATGTTATTGTATTATGGTTGCAATTTTTATGGTAATTATTGTAATTATTATTATTATTATTATTATTATAGATGTTTTAATTATAATTATTGTGTGGTGTAGTTCTGGCCAGGTGAGCTAGACTTAAATGCCTGAAAATAGATGTCTCCTAAGGTGCTCTTTTTTGTCACTTAATGTTGTTTGTCTTTTTTAGCGGATGCATTTCAAAGTAACTTTCCTTCAACATACTGGCTTTGGGGGGTTTTCTTTATTGGAAGCCGCCCTGGCTGCCTTTTTTTTTTTAATTGCTTGTTCTGCCTTATCTCAATGCAATGTGTCTGAACCTCTGTGTTCAAACTCAGCACCACTCCATGCCTTCACAAGGGGACCACTGGGTTGGTCTCAAGGTTAGGATGGCCATGATGGAAGGATGGATCATTTTGCACAATGTCACTCGAAACCAAACAGAAAAAAATGTACTCAATAATGTACAAACAGTTGGATTTTCAGGAAGTGTGACTTTCTTGACTTTGGGACGATAGTGCCTTTGATTATGCCTTTTCTGTAATTCTGCTAAAGTGCTGCATGTGAGAATAATAAAACCCTTTTCAGCTTCACTTCAGGAGCAGAGGTGAGATACGATCTTGGTCTAGAAGCTGTGACAAATAAAATGTGTTCACAATTAAACATTTTGACTCTGCAAGTTCCATCTCACATCATCACAGAATCACAGCATCACAGAACCGACAGCCTTCAGTCCTGCTCATTCCACCACATCACAGGATAAACACAGCCTTATCACACTGAAATATAAAGCTTCTTAAATGGTTCCATAAAGAACCATGACTTTGTGTTGAACCTTTTACAGTTATTCTTGATTGCATTGACCTGCTTAAAGAAACTAGGAACCATTTGGTCTTCATGAACACCTTCTTTATACAGCACAAGTCATCTCTTGCGAACGTGTTCACACGTTTTCATGGGTTCATACATTTAAAGGAACCATATGTAGGATTGTGGCCAAAACTGGTACAATCACTTTCAAATTACTGTAGAGGGATGTATCCCCTCCCCCTCCCCCTGACTCGAGGTTGCCAACCCAGATGCCAAAACACTACTGACTTTGTGATTAGTAGATAGGTGGAGGGTGGTAGGCATCAGGCCAAAACACAACATGACATGACAAAACACAACATCAACATCAGTTGAGGGTTGCAACTTCACTTTTTAAATGACAAATATCCTGGCCGGACTACTGTTGTCAGTGATATAATGTAAGTATTTGAAATGAACATGATTTCTTAATGTCTAGTGACATATCAGGGCCATTTTATGATTAATTAAAATACATTTCTTACATATGGTTCCTTTAAGCATAGATGTAATGACCCCAAACTCTATTGGTTTCCCCTCGCTAAACGAAAGGAAAACATCTTTTCACAGGTGGTAGAGATTCCTTGGATACAAGTCTGAATCTCTGATACACCTGTGTGAAACTTCAATCAGCAATCATTCATTATCCATAGGAGATACCATGTCTGTTCTGTGTTGCTATTTGCAAGTATGGATCTAAGTCACATTTAGAGAAATACTGCATTGCCTATTTGGTGAAGAAAACAGTACAAAGGTGTTTACTGTAGATCTATTTAAATATAAATGACAAGTTGTAGTTCAAGGAAATGTCTCTTGTCTGGGTGCTTAGTAGGTCTTACATGTCAATGACAGACAGTTACATCTTGGGAGGAATGAATAATTCATTTTTATTCAATACTGTACATTTATTTTCAGTTTTTGTGATACCAGATAAATGAGAAAGAAATGGCACTGACATAGCAAAAATAAGGCTGAAACTCCTCATTTTAAGAACTTTGCATTTTGTTGTCCAGTGTGAAATGGTTGATTGAAATCACACAGTGATGTGTTGTTTGAAGGCAAATTTTGCTTTTGCTGCATGTTTTAAATGATTTTTATTTTTTTGCTGCATGTTTTCAGAGAGTAATAGCCTTTTGCAAGCAAAATGTGTCATTTTTATGTCAGGAAATGGTTCCTCAGAAAGACTACTATCCTATTTGTACTCAGCCAATAAAACATCAAATCTGGTTCTAATAGACACTATAAAATACTTATTTTCAGTTTTCAGAAAATGTTATTAAGCTTTTGGGATGTGTGTTGTTAAAAACAATCCACACATATTAATACAAAAAACTACATAAGATTTTCATTTTTTCCATTACAGTTTTTGCTGTTAGCCAGCTCCCTCAGCAGGAACACCTCTAGCTTTGCCTCAGTTCACAAAAGACATGCACTTTTAACTAACTGCAAGACAAATTTCATTGAACTACAACGTGTCAATTTTTCATCGAAATAGACAGTAAACACCTTTTGTACTGTTTTCTTCACCAAATAGGCAATACAGTACTTTCTCTAAATGTGCCTTATCCATACTTGCAAATAGCAACACAGAAAAGACATAGCATCTCTTATGGATAATGAATGATTGCTGATTAAAGAATTGTGCAAAGGACTTTTACACAAGTGTATCAGAGATTCAGACATGTGCAAGGAATCTAGCCTGGCGGGCCATCCTATATCATTGAAATGTATAGTCTGGAATCGAGCCATTCACCTCGCTTAATCCAAGGGGCGGGCAGAGAATTGTCTTTCAAACTGCCTAGGCATGCAATAGGCCAGCGCTACGACCATATCCGTATCCGGTCGGCAAAACGGCAAATACATCCTTCTTCGAAAGGAATGACTTAAGTGCATTGTGTTGCTCAACTTTCAAAGAAAAGCACAAGTCCAACTCCAAAGTTGACGCCAACGCTGATTCAAACAACCGCTCTTTGTTCGCCATAGCCACCTTCCTTGTTGTTCACCGTCGCAGGACTGTCGTTATCCTGTTAAGCCCGCCTTAAGACTCTCTAACAAAATAGAGCGCTGTGATTGAATAACATCCACGGTGTTAGCCAATAGAAATTCCTATGGTTTGCTACTAGACGTACAGGCTGAGCAAATTAATTTGCCGCCACTAGGGTGCGTCTAGATTTCTAGGCTACAAGGAATCTCTACCATCTGTGAAAAGATATTTTCCTTTTGTTTAGCACGGGGAAACCAATAGAGTTTGGGGTCTTTGAATGACATCTAACTGCAAAAGGGTGTGAGAAATGTGTGAACCCAATGAAAATGTGTGAACACATTCACAAGAGATGACTTCTGCTGTGCAAAGAAGTTGGTCATGAAGAACAAGTGGATTCTTTAGGCAGGTCAAAGCAATCGAGAAAAACTGTACGTTTGCCTGAACAAGGCACTTCCTGTATCCATGGACATTCAGAAAGTCGGCCACATAAAGCTAAAATTTGCTTGTCATGAGCAAAGAGTAGGTCTACTGTAGACATCAAGTAATGTTACAGATGTGTTTGTTTATGTAGACGGTCTAAACAAACAAGTCTGTAACATTACTTGATCCTGCCATTCTTGATAATATTTAATTTAATTCTGCAATTCTTGATAATGCTGATGATGTAGGCCTACCATAACATGATTGATAATGCTGATGATGTAGGCCTACCATAACATGATTGATGATGATGATGTAGGCCTACCATAACATGATTGATGATGATGATGTAGGCCTACCATAACATGATTGATAATGCTGATGATGTAGGCCTACCAT
Source organism: Alosa sapidissima (assembly GCF_018492685.1). Lineage (NCBI taxonomy): Eukaryota > Metazoa > Chordata > Actinopteri > Clupeiformes > Clupeidae > Alosa > Alosa sapidissima. The sequence continues at coordinate 10,545,572 of NC_055963.1, forward strand.
AACATGATTGATGATGCTGATGATGTAGGCCTACCATAACATGATTGATGATGCTGATGATGTAGGCCTACCATAACATGATTGATGATGCTGATGATGTAGGCCTACCATAACATGATTGATGATGCTGATGATGTAGGCCTACCATAACATGATCGATGATGATGGTGATAACCATTGATGTGCTTCCCTTTCCACCAAAAAAGGTGTTGCATATAGGCTAGATTGGTTCAGATGGTGATGCCTATGAAAGTTAGCCTAGAAATCTAGACGCACCCTAGCGGCGGCAAATTAATTTGCTCAGCCTGTACGTCTAGTAGCAAACCATAGGGATTTCTATTGGCTAACACCGTGGATGTTATTCAATCACAGCGCTCTATTTTGTTAGAGAGTCTTAAGGCGGGCTTAACAGGATAACGACAGTCCTGCGACGGTGAACAACAAGGAAGGTGGCTATGGCGAACGAAGAGCGGTTGTTTAAATCGCCGTTGGCGTCAACTTTGGAGAAGTTGGACTTGTGCTTTTCTTTGAAAGTTGAGCAACACAATGCACTTAAGTCATTCCTTTCGAAGAAGGATGTATTTGCCGTTTTGCCGACCGGATACGGATATGGTCGTAGCGCTGGCCTATTGCATGCCTAGGCAGTTTGAAAGACAATTCTCTGCCCGCCCCTTGGATTAAGCGAGGTGAATGGTTCGATGCCAGACTATACATTTCAATGATATAGGATGGCCCGCCAGGCTATATGAAAGTTTCATAGCTCAACTAAACAGGTGAATGAGGTCAGAGGCAGCTCACTTGAAAATCTAGGCCTAAATATTGGCATTTGCATTTGAAATCCTTAAATCTGCATCTGGAAAAAGGCTCTTGTGTATGAGATGACTTATAGCTTCAGTAAATGACGGTAAATACCACAGAAATCATCTCCTCCCGCCAAACCATTTGTGGGTATGGTGATGGAAGTCCACTCAACAGCAACAATTTCACTGTATAAGTTAAGTAGGCCCTACATGGTTAAAGATAGGCCTAATGGAGGAACAGACATAAGCCTTGCCATTTGTGACATCTTTTTTGGAGAGATATTCTAGGCTATAGTCAATGGTACACTTAAGATTAAGACAGGCCTGTTTTTTTACGCTGTTGCTTCCTGCATAGCATGAACATCAAAGCTAAACCTCTTACAGTCACATAGCCATTATCTCCAGCTCAGAGCATCCCTAACATAACAGACATCTGTGCTCAACATTGGAATAGCCTAATGATGCTGCAAAGTGACTTCTCTCAAACATGGATGAGTGGAGGAGGGGCTTAAGCGTCGGCGAATGTCTGTCTCATAGCACTCCGCTTTAAGGAGAACACGAGCAGCATCCTCACATCAAGTAGCTAGAGCTGAACATTTTTGGATTGACGTTGAATGCAAATATTAAACAAACATAGGTGTAGAATTTAAAAAAATAAACCGTGAAGATTAAAATGTATTCTGACACAAAGTGTGCGCTTGGCTTCACTTTCTGTCAATCTATTGTCAACTCGTCCATTAAAGGGTGCCCCTCTGGACGCGTCATCTGCATTTGCCCCTCTGCATGTCTGCAAGCGGCGACCACAACAGCGGTTTAGCAGACCGATGTAGCATTTGGTGGTAATGGCTTCTGAGAAGCACCTGCTGGTGAAGACGATGACTTTTCCTCGGTTTTTCGTGCGTTCGCTTTAGAGCCCGGTCGGTCGCCACCGTGACATTCAGGAATGTTAACGGATAAATCTTAATTACAGAAATCGGTCGAATGTATATTAGGGAAAGCGGCCTTCATATTTCATTCCGAAGCCTGGGACTTGATTCGGACCATCGAAGGGATACGGGTGAGTCGCATCATCTTGACGTGGATGATAAAAACCTCATTCACTTCATCTGGACTAGCCATAGCTAGGGCGATGGCAGATAAATAATTCGCGTATACAATATTTCATATTTACAGTGTTTATTTATTAGCCTAGGCCAAATCGCTTTGTCTGATAACCTAATAATAATAATAATAATAGTAGTAGTAGTAGTAGGCTAGTAATAATGTTAGGCAAATGTTATGTTAATGTTAACTTAAAGATCAACGACATGAAAATGTTTACTTTCCTCTAACTTGACACTTCCTATAGCCTATCCTTCACTAACTGTTAAAGTTTGCTTTACACACAAACCATCCTTTGCCAACTCACGTGGGGTGATAGATGTGTCAGTGAAATGCTGATAGGACCAATTGTACAATGTCATTCCCAGCACTTGGCCTCTATCCACATCCCACAGTGCAGAATCACATAGTGCGCCCCACAGACTTTCAAGGTCATTTGTTATTTGGAGAACTTTGAAAGGTGCATTAAATGAGGAAGACAACAGGAAGCTGCATACTCTACAGATGAGAAATTGCTGCATCTAATCCCAAATAGCCTTTCTATTTCACCTGCCAAGATAATGCCATTGGATGATTCAATGTGAATGTCAGTCAAACAACTTTAATTAGTTCAGAGAATTAAGCAATTCGATGGGGACCAGTTTCACACACACACACACACACACACACACACACACATTCATTCATTTCATTTTAGAAGTCTAGACAATGTCATACCTGTGGCCTGTGGTGTCAACCTGCCTTTGGAGGAGAGCTTGAAACTTGGCTTATTCATTTCCTAGGATGTCTGCTAATGTGTCGTGATGGGGAAATGAGCACAATGGGCATTTACTGCTGCATGGACGTTTCTGACCACACCAAAGCACAGGTGAACAACCATACTCACATGGCAAAAGGCTGTATGCCTGATTGTTGACTTCATTTTATATTTTAAAACACTGTCTCTACAGCAGAGGTGTCATGTAGGCCTTTGTGCCTATGTCATGTATTGAAAAGTTAAAGTTGACTGGTATTTATCAAACGCTTTTATCCAAAGCGACACAGATTGGCACGTACTGTATTTATGTGTTGTTCTCTGTCTTCTTTCCAGCGATTGCCTCTGTGCTGAGGGTATGGGTGTGTGGAGGGGCCTGCTCCTGAGCTCTCTCTGTCTCACACTATAGATGCTCACTGCCCGGCCCTCAGAGCCGCAGTTGTCCTTCTCGACCTCCGCCTCCCACCCTCTCCCTCCGCCTCCCACCCTCTCTCTTTCAGTTTGTAATCCCTGTCAAACTGCCCCTCTCTCCTCTGTCTACCCTTCCAGTGGCTCCGAGTTTCTCAAAGCTGTCTCTGTTTAACTTCATCTTTTCTCTTGAAACACCCTCCTCTTTCTCTCTCTTTCATCTGTCTTTCCCTGTATTTTTTCCCCCTGACCCCTTTTTCTCTGTCTGTCTCTCTCTCTCTCTCTCTCTCTCTCTCTCTCTCTCTCTCTCTCTCTCTCTCTCTCTCTCTCTTGTTCTCTCACTCCAACGATGCTGTGCTGTGGTCGAGCGCTGGACTCCCCATGTACCTTGGCTATGCTGGTGGGGTTCCAGTTTGCGTTCGTCCTCTACTTCTCCCTAGGAGGGTTCCGGGGCCTGGTGTCAGTGCTCGTCCACTCCACCGAGCCCGAGTTTGACTACTCGCGGCCCCACGACGTCTATACCAACCTCAGCCACCTGGGGGCGCTCGCACCCCATCACACAGGACCAGCAGCACCAACAGGGCCAACACCACAGCTGAAAGACTGCCAGGTGCCCTCGCCACTGTTGGGTGAGCAGCTTGTGTTACAGATATCCTCCTCTACAACAAAGCAGACCCCATAAGGACATTAGTGTTGAGTGAGACAACAACCAAATGGACAAGTTTGGGTAGGATGTGTGCCTTGACAGGCTGGATTTAGGGTTTCAGTGGCCTGTCAAGTGCCTCAGTAAATAATAAAGTAAAAAGCATATTATAGATTAAAGAAGAACCCTAGAATGTAATCAGTTTAAAAATTGCTGTTGTGGCTCAAACTTGTTTATTTTAATTTTTGAAATGATGGCAGTCCAAATGAATATGAGTACAAGCAAGTAAAATATATCAGATATTATATACATTATATGAAGGGAAGGGTTTTATAATAAACCCCATTTTTATTTGTATCACAACAAATGCACCCACCACTTCTTCACCAACCTTCAGCAATGACAATCGCTTCCTGAGGCCAAGATTCCAGGATAAGCTTCTTGGCTTTCATCCATAGTTTCTATAGACCCCCCACCCCGAGGCGAATAAGATTGCTGCAGATGATAAAGTTTAAAATGCTCAGATGTTCTCCCACTTCCTTCTGCAGTGGGTCCTGTGTTGGTGCGCCTATCGTCCCCTCCCTCGCTGGACGAGATCAAGGAGAAGAACCCCCTGGTGACTCCAGGGGGTCACTACACTCCCCCGGACTGTGAGCCAAGGCACCATACGGCTATTGTAGTGCCCTACCGAAACCGGCAGGCTCACCTCCGAGCCCTCCTCTACCACCTCCACCCTTTCCTGCAACGCCAGCAGATCCACTACAGCATCTATATTGTGCACCAGGTCTCACATTGCAACCTTAACCATTACAACCTGATACAACCTTGACAAAAAAACAATTTATTTCTCATCTTTCTAAAACACAGCCTTACACTGTCTGTGTCCTAAAAGCAAGTGAGCATCCAAATATTCTGAAGCATTGAACACATTGTCCACACTAAAAACTTTGAATTGGCACTTCTGTTGCGTCATGTTCCTTGTATTTAATATACCATTTCAATGCAAATTACATGAACAAAATACAAACAGGACGTCTAACAAAGTTCTGCTCAAAACTGCGTGCTGCTTTGCACTACACAGTACTGATTCGCTCATAAACAGTTGGAACATTCTAATTCAAAACAAAGCAAATTGATCTGTTGCTTGCATTGCATTTAGATAGGACACAGTGTTTCAATTTCAGTATTCAGAAGATAGAAAGACAACCAGATAGAAAGGAGTAACGTCATTGGTAGAATTACTTTCTTAAACCCTTTTATGCTAGACATTTGGTCTGGCATAAACATCTTACTAAAGTGTAAAACACCTTTTGGGAATACTAGGCCATGCGCCTCAGGAGAAAGGATAAGGCATGCTCCACTTCCTGCGTCTCTCCTCGTGTCACTTGTGTAACTCCCTCCTCTCCGTCTTCTCCGCAGCTTGGAAACGCAACTTTTAACCGCGCCAAGCTGCTGAATGTCGGGGTGCGAGAGGCACTACGGGACGAAGACTGGAGCTGCATCTTCCTCCATGATGTTGACCTGCTCCCTGAAAACGACCACAACACGTACACCTGCCACCCTCAGTATCCAACACATCTCTCTGTGGCCATGGACAAGTTTAGGTACAGGTAAGACTAAGAGACCATGACTTTTCTAGCCTCTAGAATTGAGATGACAGAAGTGTGTATGGTGAGGAGCAGTAGTGCAGCAATGGTGTTGGTGTCCAGTACCACGTACCACGGAGGGACGCAGCGCCCGCAGGGACCCAAGCACGTATCCAGCCCGAGGTCATGATAGATAGATAGAGATAGATAGATAGATAGATAGATAGATAGATACTTTATTGATCCTCAAGGGGAATTTCAAGGGTCTCAGTAGCATACAGACATAACACACAACATGCACTTACAGCAGAAATGGTAAACATAAGTATAAGTATAAACATATAACTAAACTCCACTGGACAATAAAGACAGTAGAAGATGAGACAGATAAGAAAACTAACAAAACTAAATACTAAATACACTATATCAGTTAAATTAAGAAAGTCCAATGTGCTTGAGGGTGATCAAGCATGAGACGCTTGTAGTGACAGGGCCAGGACTGGTGAGGTGCTAAAGGGAGTGAGTGTCATGGTGAAGGTGCAAACAGTAGTCCAACCATAGTCCTTAGTTATGTGTGCCTGGTAAGGTGCTCAAGAGAGTAAGTGTCATGGTGAAGGTGCAAAAAGTAGTCCAACATTAGTCCAACAGTGTAGTTGCAAAAAGTACTGTAAAAAGTAGTCCAACATTAGTCCAACAGTCATTTCCCAAACCCATATCCCATCTCAGGGGCGGTGGTAGTGTAGTGGGTAAGGAGCTGGCCTAGCGTGCAGTAGCCTGAAAGTTGTCGGTTCAATTCCCGGCTTCCACCGTTGTGCCCTTGAGCAAGGCACTTAACCCCAAGTTGCTCCGGGGACAATGTGATCCCTTGTAATATAGCTGACATATGTAAGTCACTTTGGTCAAGAAGTGTCTGCTAAATGTAATGTAATGTAATCTCTCTCTCACTTATTACACAGTGTCCTACTGTTCACTGTTCTGTTTATTGAAGGCTAAAAAGTCCCCAAATGTATATACTGTATCGGAATGCCCCCTATTACTGTACCACCAGTCCCGTGTTTCCATCCTCTTACTTTTATGTGTCACTTACTATTCATTTCTGTACAAACCAAGACGGCGGATTCCTAAAGAAACGCAAGCACCCATACCACAAGTGTATCTAAATTAGCTATGTACCAAAAACATTTTACCGTGACTCGAAGAGCTGTAAACAAGTTGTTGTACAACTTGAATTTCCCCTGGGGATCAATAAAGTATCTATCTATCTATCTAAGGCTGCGTGTACAAATCCACTTGGAGCTCCAGTGGAATTTTGAATTGCGGCGAGAATTCTCAGGTTAACCATTTCAGGCAGTAAAAGCCCTGGTAAGAACCAAATAAATGGGTGATAATTGGAGGTGTTACGATATATCACTTATATGAATGTGAACTGAAATTGTAGTGAGTGCATCCTCAGTGTGAGCTGTGATAGAAAGTGTGAAGTATGAAATTGAATGATGTGCTCCTGACGGCAGCATCGGTAACCGTGCTATTTTGCCGCCCTGCTTGCAGACTGCCATACCCACAGTATTTCGGCGGCGTTTCTGCTGTAACTCCAAACCAGTACCTCAAGATGAACGGCTTTCCCAACCAGTATTGGGGCTGGGGAGGGGAGGATGATGACATCGCAGCCAGGTGAGCTGAGACACCCACATGGCCTAATTAAATGAAGTTCAATTAAGTCTAACGTGTCTAATGCATGCGGATGTAGTATGCATGTATGATAACATTAGATTTGAGACATAGAGTTGAATGTAGTGCCACCAGTTGTCACCTAGCCTGCCGTGGCTAGACACACATTCACAGCTTCTCACTGTACTGAGCGGTGCAGCTAAAGGTTTGGCTGAGCCTTATCCACATTTCGGCTTTCCATGAGCGCTCCTGAATAAGGAAGGAAACATAGCATGATTATTATGGTCAAATCCCTTTGAGAAGAGGGCCCAGGGTGACCCACAGGTTGATAACCCCTGCACCACTGGCTGCCACGGATGACACAGCACCTCAATCATGTTTTACTGCCTTTTCTTTTTGTTATTCCATTTGTTCATCATTACACTTTCAGACTCTTCCAGCCATGTCACTTTCATTGTAAACCTTCTTTCATGTCCTCTCACTCCAGTTTAACTGTTGGAGGGTTCAGTAAGTATAAACAAAAGATAGTAGGTTGGTATGTGTGCAAGGCTTTGACTTTTTTCAATTTGTCATACATTTGTGGGATTGTATTAAAAGGTTACAGTATATTTAGGACATAGCTGCCAATCAACGGATTATCAGTTAAGGTGGGAGGCTGCTAACAGAAGCAGGCTTGAACACTGGATCAGACACGAAAAGTCAAAGCCTTGCAACGCGCAGGTAGAGCCGTAGCTGTCGTGACTGTACTGTATAGCTTGACTTTTTAGGTCGTTGGTTAGTATTGCACCCTCTCTGGTTCCCTCTCTTCCAAGTTTGTGTAGTGTGCTCTCCGAACATGGCATCGACTCAAAGCTGAAATGAGTACAGAGCCTCTGTTGCCTGTCCCAGAAACTACAAGGCCAGTTTGATGCATGAGCACTGACTTAAGTGGGCTACTCTTCAGCAGGTCAGGTCTTAAATCCCCTATATTGAACCTTAGGAATACGTGTATTTTTTTTTAACTATGTTGTGTTATTTCCACTAAAACTTTTAGCTGTGCTCTGGGCTGAACAGGCTTTTGCGGTTTATACTGTGTCCCGAATTTCCTCTATGTGGAACCAACTGACCTGGATGTGTTGGAAGATATGGCAGAACTATTGGCCAGGCCTGGAAACCAAGACACTTGTCTCAATCTAGACAAACACAGAACTGTCTGTAGCCTATATTGCCAGTTGCCAGACAAGTACTTTGTATAGTTATGTAAAGCTATTATATACTCAGCCCCCCATGACTAGACAGAGCACCTTGCATGCAAATGGTTACATTGCCTGAGTTTCATGTTGTAGTTAGATCCTACTGTATGTAATGACACAAACCCAATCCCCTCAAAGGAGTAGTCAGTGGATGTAGATGGTTCAGAGGTCCACAAGTTGTGATCCGTCAGGTGTGCTACATTACTTCTCGGTCTCTCCCCAACATTCACTTCTTTGTCCATATTCTGCCTTGTCTCTAGTACTCTGATTCTCCTCTGCCTTTGTGCATTCTCCTTTTGTCTCATCACGTTCCTGTTTTATGTGACTCCTCAGGATACGTCTCTCAGGGATGAAGATAGTGCGCCCCCCGGTGGCTATTGGCCATTATAAGATGATCAAGCATAAAGGGGACCAGGGCAATGAGCAGAACCCACGCAGGTAATCAGTCCACTAAATCGGGTGAAGAGACAGTCTTTGGTTATGTCATGGCTGTTCACATAATAATAATGATAATAAAATATTTTTTTAATTTTTTATATTCATAAACGCCTTTCAAGTCACCCAAAGTCTTTCAAGTCATTCAAGTCTTGAATTTCCCCTGGGGATCAATAAAGTATCTATCTATCTATCTATCTATCTATCTATCTATCTATCAAAGTTCACAGACACTTCCTTAACTGTTATAATATAGCAAATATCTGTGTGTGATTTTTTTTTTTTTACATAGTCAAATAAGAGAATGAGATTTACATCTGGACATTTTTCAAATTGCATGTGGCTTTGGTCCTTTACATTATTCATTATTTTACCTGACTCAGTCAATGGGAGTGTTTTCGTTATCAAACGTCGAGCGCATGGCGCAACAAGGTGTTCCTAGGTTTTTTTAATCAGCCATGGGTGTGTTTGGGGCGTAACATCATTTAAACCAATGAGAATGACATCTGTCATTCCCTGTGACGGCGCAAAGCGCGATGTCAAATAAATGCATCGGTATTTTGACATTCAACGGCGCATTTGAAGGAGGCTGCTTGCGAGAGCGTATGGAATAGTCATTCCACTAAACCATGCTTTACTAAAACCTAGCATAGCCTTCACGCATTTGCACTCCTCTATTTTTTGAACTCATTGGCAAAGTGAAACTAACTTCACCATGGTGTCAGTCAACGACAAGACAGTTATATGCAGTTACTTTCACTATTGACTGGCAATGGGTTACCATCGAAAACATAGGCTGGAAAAAGCAACACTTACCCTAATATTGCTCAAATGACTGAATAAAAAAACATTTTCCTGCAGAGGAGTTGCTTATATCTCGTGACGGTGTGTCTTCAGCTGTGCTCTATACGTGTCTCTCGCGTCTCCCCTAATCACTTTTAACCGTCATTACCAATTTGCAAATGATGGTGAATAACTACTCATCATGAGATGTACAGTATTTCGTAATATCTTTATTCTAATTATGTTTCCCATTGTAATCGTGCAAGTTGCATGGACGTGCGCTGGTGTGCGTTCATGAATGATAGAAGGATGGTGCGTGCACCCGCCAATATGGCTGTTGACAATGCGCTCTTAAAATAACTTATAAACAACTCGCCATAGACTTCTGGCTAGGTGTACAATAGTGATTTTTAGACAATGCGCTAAGCAACTCCCTAAGTTGTTAATTGCCACACCCCTGGGCACATTGTTTAAAAAATAAACGTGCAAAATAAGGAATTAAAGTTTGCGCCGGGTGGGAAACGAGTTTTACGCCATGCGCCAGGGTGCAAAATACAGCCCGAGAGCAGCAGAGTAAATACACCAGGTATCGCTGGTTGACTCGTCAGAGTTTGCGGGTTGTCCTTGCTGAAGGACTTAAAGCTGAAAAGCCATTGGAACTGAATTTGTTTTGGTGAGTCGGAGCCTTTTTATGTAAATAATGACATTTCCCTATATAATGAAAGTTTTGTGAACACGGTCTTGTGTTATGCGGGCAGTGGATGCAAACATGCAACTTTAAATATCATGGCCTGACAAGTACATTTTTGCTCAAATGCTCAAACATACCTCTTAACTTTTCCATACCACATGCACACAACAGTCTTTGTTTTTGTTTACTGGGTAGCTGTGGCTTAGTGTGAACTCTGAGAAGATTAAGGACTAGTGGACTGTGGTTGTCCATCGAGTGATCATTCAGAGGCATTACATGAGGAGTTTTGTGTTTAGAGGTAGACAGCACCGGATATTTCTCAAAAAGGACGTAATTCGGGTCTCAGTTGCAAAAGTATCCTCATCCATCATCAAAGTGTTAGACATCTTTGTGGAATAGCTGTTGATGTTAGGTCACAGCTGTACTTTAAATAGCAATAGTAAATGGTAGATTTGATAGATGTATTAGTTTAATAAAGCTCAAAGTTCTCTACTAATGGTGAGCACCCATCTATTTGGTTCTTGATAGGTTTGACCTGCTTAAGCGTACGAGGATAAACTGGCGCTCCGATGGGCTGAACTCCCTGACCTACCAGCTACTGTCCAAGGAGTTGGAACCGCTGTACACCAACCTGTCAGTCAACATTGGTGATGACCCCCACCCTTCCAAGAACGGCCAGCCTCCGAGGAAGCAAACCCCACCTCCGGTCCACCACCCAGACAAATCTAAGGCAAAAGCCAAGCTGGTGGCTCCCACAAAACCTGTGAAAACTGACACCGCCCAGCGGACGAAAGCCAATGAGACATCGGCTCGGGAAGAGAAGGCGGGGACGAAGCAGGAAGTGGGCTGATTTCAGTACCGGAGATTGACGGCTCTGCTACAGGCTCTGTGTGCTGTATGGATTCTGTCATAAAAGATAAAAGGTCGATCTGAATTCAGCTGTTTTTTCCCCTTATTCCTTCTTTACAGCAGAGCTTTGTCTCAGTTATTCTCAATAATAAGATAGCCACGCCACGAATATACTCTCACAGAGAGTGGACCACGATCAGCTTTTCAAAACACCCTTGAATGTTCCTTGAAGACTGTCATGATAATTTGATGCACTGGTTCAGCAGCTTGTTCGGACAAAAACTCTACTCTGACGGGTGGCAAGATATTTCAGTCTCGCCACGGTGGTTGTAAATATCTCTCCCGGGGGTGAAGTGAGTATGTGTGTGATTGGACACAGTGCCAGTTTGTGTGTGTGTGTGTGTGTGTGTGTGTGTGTGTATGCTTATTCAGCCAGTTTGCTGCCAGCTGCTGCTCTGTGCCCACCCGTGTGGGCTTGTCTTTCTGTGCCTTTTTCTCGCTCTAGTACCATTTCTCTTACTGATGTGTATCGGTTGTGTGTTCTCAACCCAGATTCCTTCTCCAAGAGGAACATGTTTGTTGGTTTGCAGAACAGACATGCTGTTTTGTATCAGTGTGCATGGCCGGGTTAGAGATATTGTTGCTGAACAGGTTTCTTATCACTGTGCAGTTTTGTTGTTTTTTTGTTTTTTTTTTGGTTTAAGCTGTAGAAGAGATTTCTATATCATGAGTTTACACTGGTTTGTGTTCTCATTACAGAGCTATTTATGCTTAGTTTATCTTCCCATACCTCTTAAGATCAGAGTTTATATTTGTATAGCAGTACAGTACATATCTATTTTCACTTTAGTCCGTGTTTGGTGCCTCTTTTTGATTAGAACTTTTAATTTAGAGACAATCAGTAGCCTAAAATACATGGTTCTATCCAATCATACCATGGAGGGAGAAAAAAAATCAATAAACCAAAAAAGGAAAAAAGTTGAAAATAGTAAATAAAAAGACTTAAGAACATATTTTAGACATCGTAATGAAAGTATTGTTTTGATGAATGCAGTTTTTTTTTTTTTTTTTTAATTTTATGAATGTGTCCGTGGGGTTACGCTTAGTGCTGTCTCACATAGAGAACTTCCTCTGCACAGCTGTGTCATTGCCTAAATGTATACGTTTTACTCTGGTTCTGGTTTTCACCTTTTATGTTGACAACAATAGCTTGGTTTGGCCAGAGTTCAGGTTTCCATGTCTATAAATCCTGTAAGTATATCTGTAGGACAGAGGGGCATATTGTGTTACTTCAAAAGCATAGTGCATGATCAGAGTGTAAGCTCTAGTTCCTTATAACTACAATATCAACATGCATTGATACCTGCAGTTGTGGATGGGCATCCTGATCACATGACACGTTTACTCAGTACATTATTAATTTGTAGTAAAAAGACAAGAATAGTCATGATAATGTTTTTAATTTTGTCAGCAGTACTTCTATCAATTTTAGACCAATGAATTCATGCAATAGTGTCATTTTTCTATTTTAAGCTATATCTTCCTTCCAGAAACGTAGTACTAACACACATAGTACAGAGGGCTGTCCGGCATGCGTCAGACAAAAGACAGTTTCCATTCAACATACTGGCAGGATTTCCATAGTATACTATATATGATATATATTTACTAAATTAGTTTTATATCAGATGTTTTGGTTTTAGGAAATGACACATTACTTGAACTACCTTACTGTGCATAGTTACCATAGATATTTCTTTGGTATCTGTTTGACTTGAATTAAACTATGTACTGATAAGACGCTGTAAATTAAAAGTATTTAAAAGATATCCTTGATTGTGTTGATTTTAAGGCTACCTTAGTATTACATTTACATGTATTAATTTAGCAGACATACAGACGGGGCCTGTGCTACGAAGCGGGGTTACTGGCTTATCTGGGTAACTTCGAGAGTAACTTGATCACGTGTGGCGTAACTTCCCGATTAACCCGTACTACGAAAGGTGGATAGGTTTTAACCGAGGTATGATGCCATGGCAATTTACGCTGCATCTCAAACCTGCTCCGACCAGGTTATGTTCTTGGTTAACCCGAGATTTCCGTTAACCACACCCTTTATAAGTAGGCTACCACCCCTCCACTAATAATTTCTCCCGAGACATGTCAGCGTACCTGGATGATCCATACGACATTGGAGCGCAAATAGTGAGGGACTCTCTTCGCAGGGCGAGGGGTTTTAGAGACCGCCAGAAAATATATATAGCCTACCCTTCTTTGATATCTTTGTCAGATGATCTAGGAAGACGTCTCAATGCCCGTACGTGGACATTTATGTATTTCATCGGTGATGCAAGAATACTGTATGTCCGAAAATAAATCGGACATACTGTAGGCCTACAGTATGCTGAACATCTGAGCAAGAATAGCCTAAAATAAATCGGACATAGCCTACAGTAGGCCTAATCAATTAAAATCACAATTTTAACAAACTTGTTGAATTGAATGTCATATTACTGTACCCTGCACATAAAGGCTACACATTTCCACAGCACCAGAATCCGACCGAATGCCTCCCTCAACCCCCTCCATAATCGGCCTTCCACTATTATTTGCGATGGCCAACTCTTCTGCTACTGTAAAACACTCTGGTGCCTTTCCTCCTACAGTAGTGTTCAAAGACACCTTTTTCTTGTTAGCTGTAAAACAGAGGCCAAGTGAAGGCTATAAGATAGGCCTACATGTTTTCATAATTAAGAAATATTAATGCAAGCTATAACTATATAAACCTACTATTCTGAATAATGTTTTTGTGTTTCATTTTCACCTGCTGCCATGTGCGTTTGGCAATGGTGTTGCATCTGAAATGTTCACAGGATTAGGCATACACTAAATCAGTCAATGGGGGCTACTTAAACATTCAATTATCCTTATTACTGTAATCTATATGCCCACTTCTGAATTGGGTTGCATCTGTAGGCCTTTCTATGAACTCAAAATAGGCTATTTAATTATTTCAACTCATTTCAGACATTCCGCAAGCTACTAATCCTCCTTAACACATATTTAAAGGTGCCATGTGTAATGTCAACACAATGCCAAAAAATCAATTCATACTCCACATTCCATAAAAGATGGGGGCAGTATACCTCCAGAAAGTGAGTTGGTCTACCCTAGAGTAACAACCGAGACACGTATATTGCAGTTTGGCTGGCGGTTATGTTGCCCGCATACCGCCTCCCATGGCCGAAACTGGTATTATGACACCTGTCGGGCTGTGGCTAGTAATTTAGCATGCTAATTCAGGTTGATATCTCTGCAGCACTATACCTTGTCATTTTTTTAATGACATCATCACCCTTATTTCTTCTCATTCTTTTGATGCGTGTAGCTCATTTTTTGGGATATTTTTACCTCAATTCTTACACATGGCACCTTTAAAGAACATGTGGGAATAAAACTTTACTTTTAGGCATTTAGGCTACCCGATCTGCAATATGTTGCCAACAGCCTTGCTTTGTTCACTGCCGACGTATTTAATTTTTGTCGTAGTGGGTTTTAATTCCTCATAACTTGTCATAATAATTGTGCATTCCTCATCCGTAAAATAAGGTGATCGCGTCATCACTGAAAGTGGTGACTTGCGCTGCAACCCGCCCCTTTTATGTGAACGCGCACAAACTCCAATTAGGTTAACCCCGGCTCAACAAATCAACTTCATAATCAACGTCGTAGTGCCGATTAACACCACTTAAGATAACCAGGTTTTGTCAACCCTGGTTTAACAAAGTAACCCTGGGTTACATCTGGGTAGGTTAAGCTCCCTTCGTAGTACAGGCCCCAGCTCCTTAGCCACTAAGCTACCACCACACCTCTCTAGTTTAGGGTAAGTGTGAACAGGCTAGTCTTTTGGATTCCTTTTGATTGTCCATAAGATTTTATAAGTTTGAGGTGAAAATTCTTATTTGTTTGTTACACTCCTGTAACAAATCTGTTAATAGTATTCATCTAATTTGTCCTGGACATATTGTGACCATAATTCAAAAAAGTCAAACAATAACTTCTTTAACACTGCCCTCTTCCCATTTGAGAATTTATTTTTGGGTGCATAGATTGGATACCTAATCAAGTGAGGGGAGATCTACACTTAGTTTCTTTTTCCGTTTTTTTGTTTTGTTTTTGCAGCAAGAAGTTTTTTCTTTTGATGCCCCTGCTGCTAATAAGACCCCCCCCCCCCCCCACACACACACCTTTTTTTTTAAAGAACAATAATATTAAAAGGAAGCATCAATGCAGATGACAGTGTAGTGGTTGTGTATTTCTATTTCCTGCATAAAGTTGCAACTACAATGATTTCAAGAGATATATTATCCTACACTTGTTCTACACATGTGACATTCAGTGAAGTTAGTTGGCACAGTACAAAAAAACACCTCCACAAATCAGTGTCTGCTTGTATCAGAATCTTGGAAATTTTAGAGAGAGAGAGAGAGAGAGAGAGTTTATGTGCATGTGATTATTGCTCAGTTGGAAATGTTTGGAAAAGGGCCATGAAAACTTAAAAGTATTATACACCATTTCAAAGCTTGGACTCTTGTGAATCGATACATGACAACCTTTTTCATGTAAAGTATGTATGGGCTTTCATTATCAAATGTATCTTACTATGTCTCAGTTCAATATGGCCGACAATTGACGGCCGGTAATTGCAAAAATAGAATACTTTTGTGTAATTATTCCATATTTTGTGTAGTCAACCTCTGGCGTACAATCCAAATGGTCTACAACAAAAGGGTTCATATGTAGTAAACCATTTATTATGACCGCCTTTTTCGCATGTCCAAATTTCCGTCAAGGATTCCCGGGACACTGAAAGACCGGGATACACGAAACTTGGTGGGCATGTAACCCCACATGGATAGCATGGAACCATCATTTTTCGTTTTGATCTGTAGCCCCCCCGCTGGACTGGACCCCCCGAAAGGAGGGTAGGGCAGACACAGTTTTCTGTGAATATCTCGAGAACCGTAGGGTTTAGGAGGACCATTTTTTTTTTGTATGTTGATCTCAAGGGGCCATGTCAACCCATTCCATAACCACTCATTTCATGTATAGTACCACCTAGTTAAACACAAAAAAAGTAAAAATGAGGTGTTGTAATCGCAGGTATCTGTGACCTAACATAGTTAAAACTGCACGAAATTGGAAGTATAGGATCATTATGACACCCTCTGAATGCACACCAAGTTTCGTGGAATTCCGTTCATGGGGGGCCACACAATAAATTAATTTATGTTACTATACACCAACTGGCCTGTAGGTGGCCGGAGACAGTTTTCTGTGAATATCTCGAGAACCGTAGGGCCTAGGAGGTCCACCTTTTTTTTGTATGTTTGTCTTAAGGGGGCATGTCAACTCATCCCATTACCACTTATTTAATGTATAGCGCCACCTAGTTAAAAATTAAAAAGCAAATAATTAGGTGTTTTCATCACAATATCTCTGGCTGACATGGTCAAAACTGCATGAAATTGAAAGTGTAGGATCATTATGACACTTTCCGAATGCATGCCAAGTTTTGTGAACTTTCGTTCATGGGGGGCCTTACAATAAAATGATTTATGTGTACATTTAGTGACCGTACACCAACAAGGATTCCTGGGACACAGAAAGACCGGGGTACACGAAACTTGGTGGGCATGTAACCCCACATGGATAGCATGGAACCATCGTTTTTCGTTTTGATCTGTAGCCCCCCCGCTGGACTGGACCCCCTGAAAGGAGGGTAGGGCAGACAGTTTTCTGTGAATATCTTGAGAACCGTAGGGCCTAGGATGACCAATTTTTTCTGTATGTTTGCCTCCAGGGGTCATGTTTACCCATTCCATGTGCACACATGTGCATAAACAGATACACACGCACACACATGCATTCACAGTAATCATACGTATGACACATACTCACACAGTAGACATATGTATGCATGCATGCACATGCACAAACACACATACGCAGACAAACACACAAGCATGCACACACACACACACACACACACACATAAACATAAACGTGTGCACGCACACAATTCAAGAATTTCTCAGAATTATGAACAGGCAAGATGGGGGTGGGGTTGTATAAAATGAATTTTACATGTGAAATCTATGAACTAATCATGTTTTGGTACTTGTTGTCTAGCAGATACCAGTGAGAATTGAGTGTGGATAATGCAATTTAGTGAGACAGTTAGAATCATATAGGCCTTTCAGCGTGATTTATTTTTGTGGAAAAAATGTGCTGGACTGGGCGGCGGTCATATTTTGTACCGCTCTGCGGTACATCTAGTTTTTAGTATGGATTTTGGGTAACCAAAGGTCCTATTTGGAGTCATAAAGACACACAGCTTTTTCACACAGCTTGGTACTTAGGCTCAGTTGTGGTTCTAAGATATAAAGTGACCTAAATGTGGTCAGTTCAGAGACGTTTTTAACCCGGCAGAAAGTTAAAACAATATTCTAGCCTCTGTAACTAATTATAGGGTTTAAGCTTTCCAAAGAGGTCAAGGATTTCATTTTAGGCCAAAATAAGTGGGAACAGTCCCCTTTGAAGTAGGTGCAGTGCAATTCCGGGCAAAAGCCTAGAAATTGGTTTGGGAGCCATGTGCCCCCTATTAAACCCCAATTAAATTTTATATCAAGTTTACAGTACAGTGCAGTGTCATTCCAGATAATGGGAATTTCTTTGGAAACATTTGTATGTTTTGTATCATGCATTTTAAAATGTTTTATTCTCTATTGTCTGATATCCATTCTTAAGTTCACTTACTGTATAAGCAGTCAACATTTATCACTTTCTTTACTATGAGTTATGTTTCAATACATACAAATACAAGAGAGGCAGATTTTGATAATAAAAAGAAGAGAGAAAATAAAGAATCCTGGGTGTGCCTGTGACATCACTGCTCAGTCTGTGCGCCTGAGCTCCTCAGGTGAGTCTGAACTCTGTTGAGTCGCTGGTCACTCATTGGATAAATTTGGCTGACCATCGCAATGGCAATTCTGAGAAGCTGGTCTGCTATTGGCTGCGCTCTTCTGGGAAGGCACTGGGCTTTGCTGGGAGGTGGGCCTGTATGGTTCTGGAGTCCTCGCAGAGTCCGGCGGGCCACAGGTAGTGGGGGAGGCGCGGTGTTCTGGTGCTGGCCCTAACGGTTGCTCCTGATTCACTGGTGGGTCAGTCGTGAGCTAAAACATTTGTTTTCAGAAAAAAAAAAAGAAATACAGGCTAGCACTAAACCAAATTTCACAGACATTTCAATAGATGTGCATTCTTCACAAGGAGTCGTGTTGCAAAAAGGTCACCATGCACATCACCTGTTGTAATGGATGTCATTGTGCATATGAATTCATAAGCCTATAAAGGGTCCTGAGCAAACTTTACCTCCTCTTGGGTTTTGGAGGCCCGGCCAGTGTTTTGGGCATCTGCTTCCGACCGTGGGCTTGAGGCCTTTTTGGTGGTGCCCTTGCGGTTATTCCAGTTCTTCAGACGCTCCTGCCCCTCGTGTGAACGTGCAGTGGGGTTAATGTAGGTCGGAGGGATACGGTTTGGCAAATCCCATGTGCCCACAAATGATGTCCAGGCACTTCCATTCTAAAGGCATTCACAAGAAAACAATAAATCAACATGAAACAATGACAATGGATGATGATCACTTAGGCAATACTATTTATTGATGCAATATGCTCTCATAAACCATGGACTTCAAACAGATGTTAGGATTATTTGGGTGATTTTGGTTATATAGGCTATATTGCCAATTTGCATTATGTAACAAATTAAAAATACATGTCTGAGTAGCCTAGGGGGTCCAGTCAACCTTAGCTTTCATTCCGGGAAGTAGGTGGCCATGGTCGTTGGTTATAAAGGTGGTGTGTCCATCAGCTGCAGAGGGTCTCTGAAATGTTAACAATCACAACAATTTTAAAATGAAATGTTTCATTTCTATCAATGGTGGGAATAACTTGGACATGTGGACATTTTGTCTACTTTTGGAGCTTCTTTTGCGTCCCCTTGGTGTACCACTACCACTACCGCCACACTTATACCTTTACTTAATATTAAGTAAATATATATATATATATATATATATATCGCCTACTCTCTTAAATGTCCATATTTATTTTATGCAGGTCTCTACACTTTATTCTTGCACTGTTGCACTGTTGGACTTACTCATTTGCACCATCACCATGACACTCACTCTCAGCACCTTACCTTACTATGCACACAGGCTCAGTCCCTGCCTCAGTCATTGCAAGCGCCTCATGCTTAATCACCCACTATGTGGATACTGTTTTAGATTTTATTTAGATTTAGTGTTATTTAGTATAATTTGTATTTTAGTATATTCGTTATCTTCTACTGTCCTTATTGCTTAGTTGTGTTTTTTTTTTTTTAATATGATATACTTTTAATGACTTTTTCTGCTGTTAGTGAATGTTGTGTGATGTCTGTATGCTACTGAGACCTTGAATTTCCCCTTAGGGATCAATAAAGTATCTATCAATCTATTTATCACACACATCAATGCTATTGTATTATTCTATGCAAATCTCTTAATGTTAGGTTAACCTACCTCTTTGAAGTGTTTTGGAACAGTCCAGTTTTGCAATTTCTGCGCCTTGTAGGCTCCATCATACTAAAAAGGGAGAAACAACGTTTTACTTATGATGCCTGTAATGGTAAAGAAAAAGTATATTCTTGCTGCACACGTTGATTGATTTTTGATCGATTGCGTTAGGGAAATCAATTGCCTATCTATAGACCTACCTGATTAGCAGAAAAGCTGGACGACATTGTAGCCCGAGACTCCTCTGTTTCAAAGATTTTAGAGCGGAGCACTCTGGAATCTGCTCTAATTTCAGGATTTTTGATTGTAGGATACTTTGTTGACGCTTGTCTCATAGCAACCACCACACGCAGTGTTTGTAAGATGCAAGAGCCACCAGCTAGATTGGGTGGCGCCAGAGCCATATAAGGCTCTGGGTGGCGCTATCCCAGTTATCATGGCAAGATAAATTGCATGAAGTAGACAAGAGACTCAGACCCTAATGACTTTTAATCAAAGCTTCAATTTAAAGTAGGCTGAGCTAATCTAGCAAATGTACACATCTCTTTTAATCATCAAAGCAACTTGAAGATATTTCAGCGTTGTGGCTTTAGTCCTAGCCTACAATCTGTTCATAGAGAATTCTTGCGATTTTTTCCCAGAGCCATGCTATATAGAAACTCCTTTTTATTGGCAGAATTATTGTCTGTCACAGGGTCCACATTTTCTAACAGCGCCCCTGCATGTGGATAGCAACCACTTTAACGGTTCTGCATGTGTTATGCAGCTTCCTCAGGGTGTTAGTAAATGTGTGAAATGTGATGCTGTGATGGTGATTCTGAAAACATGACATGAGCCAGGAGATAAAAATCCGCCACAGAGTGTGTATTGTAGTGGGCACTGCCTCTAAGCACAGTATTGTAGTGGGCACTGCCTCTAAGCACAAGAGTGTGTTCAGCTTTCAGTGTAGCAAATTCCTGTATTCCTTTATATGCTGAAGATGGCCACAGATGGCTGGTAAATACCCATCACAATTAATATCATGCGGAAATACATACACTTCACTCAGCTGTCTCATCTGAAACACACATTTCATTTTGGATATATAATTGTAGAATACAGTGTAGTAATTCCCCCTGATTTAAGTGCCCTAATTTGAATGAATGGCAAGGTCTTAGGCTAAGTCTAACTAAAGCTTATAACTTGGCAAAAATCTATTTGCTTATTTCACACATGGGCAAGACCTTAAAAAGAAACATTGATGCATCAGCTCAATGCTCTCATTTGCCATACAATAGCTATAGTTCATGCACAAAAACTTTTTTTGTTGATTAACCTAACCTTTTCTTGTGGATATATCCTGCTGCGTGTTGATTAGCGACCATGATTGTACCAGACCCTTGCTACAATATGTGGTAAGAATGGTTTAACTGAATTACACATTGAGAATCAAGAGTAGGCCCTACCGAATTGCTGCAGCCAACAGCAAAGGAGCCAGGCAGCTGCAGTGCTACACCCTGGAGGCATGATTTTAAAAATGAGTGAGTGTACCACTGTAGCGGCCTGGCTGCTCTAGAAAGTAAAAACCTAATGTTCCTCTCACAATACATCACGTCATACATTAACTTGTTGTAGCCCATGACTACTTTTTCTTTAGCAAATTCAGGATTAAAAGGACTCAGGACAACAATATCACAACAATGTCACAATAGGCTAGGCCTAGAAACAGAGTGAACAGAATAATAGACTACTATTCCCAAGATAAGAGTCAGATTCCTTTTTAAATATGTAGGAGGTAGGCCTGTGTCTGAGTAAAGCATGAATAAAGTAAATAAAGTCTGAATAGAGCATGAAGCATTCCACACTGCTGTTTGATATTTTTGTTTTAATCCCTTAACAGTGTCCCGCCAGCGGGACGGTTACCCCCCCCCCCCCCAACATTCTAAATCAATTGTATGCGCCATATTGCTATGTAGCATAGTAATGTTATTCACCATTTCAAAGCTTTGACTCTTAGGAATCCAAAAAGGACAAAAATTACTTTTTTCATGTACAATCTGTATAGTGCTTTACATTCTCAGATTAATTTTATTATGTCTCAATGAAATTTGATCCAAAATGCCCCCCTCCCCCTCCTCCGCTTTTGGTGCTACCCTGACTTCTGGCTGCAGTGTAGCTGCAGCACAATAAGTAGATGCAACATATTGGGTACTGTAATATTCACAATAATCCATAGAAATTGAATCTTCATGTTGTATTATCCAATATTAGTTGTACAGATGTATAGTCTATCTCATACACACTCATTGAACCAACAAAGTAAATGCAAAAATAGAGACTATTTTGTAATTATTCCATATTTTGTGTAGTCAGTCTATATCAGAACACCTGACATACAATCTAAATAATCCACAAGAAACCTCAAAGTGTTACCTTTCATTTGAGACCAGGATTATGCTTCTACACAAAGGGGTTCATGTGCAGTAAGCATTTGATTGTCATTATGCATTTTGGATAACAAAAAGTCCTATGGGGAGTTTCCATAGGCATTTTACAAAACGCATTAGCATACTTTGGCAAATAATGGTCTAAAGCACTCATATTTTCATTCTATATTGATCTACTTTTACACACAGCTTCACAAGACCTTGTGCTAGGGCTCAGTTGTGTTTCTAAGGGATATCAAGTGACCTAGAGGGCTGAAATGTGGTCTGTTCAGAGATACTTGTAGCAGAAAGAAAAACTATATTGTAACTTCTGTAACTCTGTGTGAGTACATCACACAGTTATTTTGACTGTTTCCTACGAAAACTACAGGTTCTAAGCTTTCTATAGAGGTCCAACATTTGATGGTAGGCCCCAAAAGAGGTGGGAACAATGCCCTTGTAAATAGGCACAGTGCAATTTCAGGCAAAAACTTGACATTTTTATTGAGATCGATGTGGTTAAAAAGTATTAACAAAATGATTGACAATGTGGTGTCTCAATTAGGTACATGTCCACAGAATGGCTGTAGAACATTGTGTTAGCATTCACTAGATGGCGATAGATTACACTTGAGATGCTGCGCACATCCAGAAATCGGAAGTGACGAAGCAGCCAACATGTTGTGCAGTTCCAGAGCCCTCTGGCAGTTCTTGTCATTTTCCGCTAGCCTTTACCCACGCTTTGTTAGTTGTGAACTCTCGTAATTTCATGAAGTGCCTCTGTGAATGTCGTTTATGACTGCTGACGGTCTTGACTGCAAGATTTTCCATTTCACGTGAAAAGATATTCCACCTAAATACAGTATACTACTTATACTAGTGCAAGTGCAAATTCCCAGCAAGCTGACTAGCTAACGTGTTATGATGCTCTGTCTCCAAATGCTAATAATAAAAAGGTAGTTGTTGTAGATGACCATTTGAGTAGACCATCTGAGCACTTTATTGTACATGGGTAGTTTGATTCAAGCGGCTACCGAGATATAATGGAAGTTGCAAGGACCTCGCAAGGCAGGAGTCAGGTCGCAGATGCTGCAAAAAGTGGTGTCAGCCAAGAAATCAAAACACATTTTCGAGTCTGCCGCTTCATCATTGAAACTGGTAACGTTGACTAAATATGGAAGTTTTGTTTAAGTTTGTATGGGAGTTATGCATACGATCTGTCTTACCTAAGTGTAGACGAATATTTTCCAATCTGCAATTAAAACAATAACGTAAGACTTCTTCAATGTTACCTGTTGTACAGGTGTGAAGTTGGGCATGCGGTCCATGCCAGTGGCTACTGCATGTACTCTGTACCACAGATTTTTTCGGACAGCCAGTCTGGAGGTCTATGAGCCATACCTGGTTGCCATGTCCTCCATTTACCTAGCTGGTAAAGTCGAGGAACAACATCTAAGAACTCGGGACATCATCAATGTCTGCTACAGGTAATTGACAGGAGGTCCATAATGTCCTTCTTGTAGTCAGACCAAATACTTTTGAGAGCGTTCACAGCGTTTTTTAGGCCTACCCTAAAAAAATACCTTATTCTCCTGCCCCATTGCAGGTTCTTCCATCCTGGTAGTGAGCCCATGGAACTGGATGGGAAGTTCTGGGAGCTGAGGGACAGTGTGGTCCAGTGTGAGCTTCTTATCCTGCGACAGCTGAACTTTGTGGTGTCATTTCAGCACCCTCACAAGGTAATGTTTGCTGCCTTTTGGTCATAGAATAATTCATTTTATATATTAAAGAAGCTTTGAGTATTTCATAATAGTCCTCAAAGTGTCAGTCTTGAAAAGTTTTGAGAAGTCCTCCTGTGGACAGTGCAGTGATTGCAGTCCACATTATCCCATGTTTTTTTTCCCCCCTTCCAGTATCTGTTGCATTACCTCGTCTCTGTGCGAAATCTCTTAAATCGCCATGCCTGGTCTCGTACGCCCATAGCTGAAACGGCCTGGGCTCTGCTTAAAGACAGTTACCACGGCTCGGTGTGTGTGCGGCACCCGCCCCAACACCTTGCCCTCTCTGTCCTTTACTTGACCATCCAGAGCTATGGAGTGGAGATGCCCTCGGGAGAACTGGAGTGGTGGCAGGTGAGGGCTTTGTGCTTGTTGACTCATTGTTACCTCGACCCAGGAAGTTATGTTGTCAGTTTTTTTTTTTGTTTGTTTGTGTGTACGATTGTGCAAAAACAACCGTACCCATTTTCTTTTTTTTATTATTGGTAGCCAGAAGATTTACAAAAATACATTTTCAAAAAGTTCCCTTGGCTTGTTCTGACAATTATACATCACAATAGTCTAATGTTCAATGGAAAGAGACAAATTCACAGGTAAGCAAGCGGCCCCATTTTCATGACTCTTAATAAAAAAAGGTGTTGCATGGGCCAGGGCTGAACAACACATTACATTTTGGAGTGGCTCTGACTCACGGGGTGGCCCAATAAATTTAGTTCCACTTTTGCTTACATTGAGAGTTACAGCCCCTCTGGTTTTGTTATGCTGCTTACGGCTGCCTGGAAGTTAACTTTTCATTTCTTATTATACATGTTGGATCCTAGACTTAGTGTGGTGTTTCTTTACAGGCCCTGTGTGACGACATCAGTCGGGGAGAAATTGAGGACATCATGTCAGAACTACTGCAGCTGTACGACATGGAGGCCAAGTGCATGTGAAGAATGGGGACTACTGAGTGCACTAGTCATCATCTGAAGATCAAGAAACGCAACAGTGATAGGGTATCACTCTGAATGTTAGTTTTTATGTGAAACACCTTTGACACATTCTGTTACCCCTACTTGGAGGCAAATTTGCTGTAAACACTGCATCTCAGCAGGTTCTGATGTGAATATGATATTGCTGTAAAACACAACCAGAACATCTGTCCGCTGTGCTGAAATTACCGGGACCTTTTTCTCATGTTTCCATCAGTGGAACAATGCATAATGGAGAGCATCACTGCCTCTGTGTAGTGAGGTATGGGACTCTCTCTTCCACCCACGTTATGAGCGGTGTACCCTCAGTCTCCCAGCTCCAGTGCCCCACTTTCATCCCCTTGTATTGTGCCATTAACTCCGTATAATCTATGAGAAGAGGAGAAGGGGAAGTGTGTGTGTGTGTGGAGGGTTGCTTTTGTCGGTGCAGGGGAAAAGAAATGACCGCTTGAGTTGCCTCTAGCCGTCCCCTGCACCGGCTGGAAACATGAAGGTAAAAGAGACTGAATCTGGGACAGTTCTTTGATAGTTCATTATTTAATTACACTCAGCCTACTCCCGTTAGACAGAGTCCCTGTTGGCTCCTATGGTTTTGTTAAGATGTATGACAGTGAAGTGGAATCCATGTGCCATTTGGGAATTTCACCACAGAGTTAACTGTTCCGTTCCTCCTCCATTGGTTCAAATGGGCCAATACGCAGAAACACATGAGCTTCTCTCTTGAACTGTCTCATGATAATTCCATAGGAAACATTTTATAGTGTAAAAAAAGTAATTGTGTGATAGAATAACTGCATATTACTGCACATGTGAGTGAAGGGACACCTGCTTCATGTGAATACTGCTAATAAACAAGCCTAGGTTTTTGATATTTAAGCCCTGTAGCCAATCAAATAACCTATCCATGCCCAGGTATTGATTGACTGTAACTGTTATAGCTTGGTCTGCGCCATTATTTTATTACTTTGTCTCCTAATTAGAGTGTCAGAGACTGTCTATGAACACTGGAGTTTGTTTGAACACACTCAGAACAGATGACTGTTGGATTCTGAGGAGCAATTTGCTGAAGTTTACAAAAAAGTATATTGCATTAAAATGGTGGACGTCTTTAAAATTGTTGCATAATTCATCTCTGTGTTGATTTCTCTGTGGACCTTGGGGACGCTGTGATTTTCCGCTTCCCCTTTTTGCACATTCTTTTCCGTAAAAAAAAATGGCACCTTGCGTATGTGTGCTGTAGATGAGGAAACCTTATAAAGCACAAAGTCATTGCAAAGTCAGTCAAGTTTACCTCAAAGCATAGCACTTTTGTTAGGTTTAACGCAGACTCATTTGCAAAACATATCTGTTGTCTGTTGGTTTTTATCATGACGGGTAGTATTTTATTGGTAAGTGTCAATTGTACTTTGTGATGGCTGTAGTGGGGCTGGGCAATATGGACCAAAAGTCATATCCCGATATATTTAGGTTGAATATCGATATACGATATATATCCCGATATTTTTTCCGCAAAGTTAGAGCTGTAAAATGAAATGTTCAATCAAATATGAGTAGTTTTATTGAAAACTCACTACTCAAATAATAATAAAAAGTAAACATAAAACTGGAGTGCCTTTTTTAAAAAAAATCAAAGCTCCATAAGGTGCACATTTAAATAAAAAAAATATCTTAAATAAAAGTAGCCTATAAAATAAAATAGGCCAATCTTTTTCTGAAATAAATATATTTATATGAGAAAAGTAGCGTGCAGTTTCACAGCAGTGCAGAGAGCTCCGGTCAGCGGCTTGTGTGGAGCAAGGATCACGGCGCAAATTTGAAGTATATGGATATATGCGATATGGTCTAATTCCATATTGCATTTTAAAATATATCGATATATCTTTTATATCGATATATCGCCCAGCCCTAGGCTGTAGTTATAAGAATAGCACTCTTATTGTAGAGCAAAATTAGGCCCCCGCAGGGACGCGACTGGCTGGGGCACCTGCACCCTATGCCGGCGGCCCGGGTTCGATTCCCGCCCCGTGGTCCTTTCCGGATCCCACCCCAGCTCTCTCTCCCACTGACTTCCTGTCATCCTCCACTATCCTGTCAATTAAAGGCATAAAAGCCCAAAAAAATATACGTAAAGGAAAAAATGTAACAGTGCCAGCTGATCCCTTAAAGGTAAACTATGCAGTATTGGCAATTTCCTTACTGTTTTCTTGGTTTTTGCTTCTTTTTCGCTGGCTCTGTCATGACGAATGTCTCCATCGCTACCTTTTTCTAGCCGGTGCCTGGCGTGTATGTGTATTTGAATGCAGTAAAGCAATTCGTTACACTCGTTATACTTCCTGACACTGAGGCCGTCGGCCCGCCGGCCCACAGTTGCAAGGGTGGTTTTTCCGCTCACAGGCGCTAGGGGGAAGCGAGACGGCCACCATTCAACCCGAAAAAAGTCATATAACCATTCCAATGACTCTGAAGCTGTTAAATTAAGCTAAAAAACTAGCATATTAAGCTAAAAAACCTGCATAGTGTGCCTTTAACTGCCATCCAGGAAATGGGAGCACAGGGTTTCTACTTCCGTGAAGGGTCCGAGTTCCGTGATGGTGGACATAAATCTTCATCACCTCCTTTGAGTCATACCCTTTGAATAATACATTAAATGGGTGTGAATGCAGCTTTGCTTAATGCTTTAGCGAGGGCACATCCCTTAAAGTGATCGCACCCCTCACATGTGTAGTAACGGCCGTTTTTTTTTTGTCATTTTAACTTAAATATATTTAGACGAGTAAGACCATTGATACCAATACACCACATTATAACAGTATGTAGGGAAAAGCATGCAAGATTACTAGTAGTTAATCAGGAGGAAAACAGCATCATATAAAGGTCATCTCTAGATTTACACAAAGGCCTGTCATTATGCCTAATGGTTTTTGCATCATTCTGATGAGTGTATTCCAATCATTTGGGAGAGTGTATTTAAATGATTTAGTAGAGTGTATTGGGTGATTTAGCAGTTCATCTAATTTCTCATCTAATATACCCAACCAGAGTTCTAAAGCTCGTTCACGCCACATTCCACAGTATTCTTCTTCCTAGCACGGAAAGCAAACAGTTTTAAGCCAAAACGCCGCCAATTCATGATGTTGTTCAGGGCTCTTTTTTTATTCAGGATCTCCTTGGATGACGCCGCTTTGTGAACTAGGCTAAGCATCTTAAATTACTTATTCCTCTGCAGAGTGGTGTGTGAGAATACTTGAAATCCCATAATTTTTTCCTCAGTGTTGAAATTAAATGAATTTGAAAGTGTGCTTTCAGTGTTAGACCAAATTAAAATCAGAAACAAGAGAGAATGTCTAGACTTGCATGTGGAGTTCCAAAAGAGCTAAAAATATCAACAGCCCTTGGTACTTATAAGCATGAATGCAATGAGTGTGGTTTTGTGGTACACCACAACCCATCTCTGCAGTACAGTACAGTAGCCTCTTCACCATCATTGAAGTTCAGAGAGGGATAGAATGAGGATAGTTTGATGCTGGCACATTCTGACTTGCTGTTGGAGCCATTTGTTATTTTCCTAAGGACATGCTGGACCTTCTTGTACAGTTGTTGTAATATCATTCTGGATGTGAATCCAATGTGATATTTCTGGCTTCTCATGTACCAGTTCACAAGCATGCACGCACCAACCATATGCACACCATCCCGCCTCTCTCTCTGTCTCCCTCCCCCTTCTGCAGTGAGTATGGCATGTGTCCTAATGCCGGGCATGATGAATTATGGAGAGGGTACATGTGCAGCCGCATTCACTTCCATCAATAAAACATCAGCATGTTCTTCAGTAAAGGAGAAGGGTGCCCAGTAAAGCTGGGCTGGGATTGAAAGTGCAAGTTTGCCCTGTCTCCCGTTCCAACTCCAGTCTGCCATATTCTTCTCGCTTCTTCCTCTTGCACTCCCTGCGTTCTGTGTGCCGTCTTGTGTCTTATGTGGTTCCCGCAGTCCGTTTCAAGCTTCGACTCTGCCGTTGAATTCCCTCTCTGACGTCACTCCTCTCAGCCTCTTCCAGGCTGAGCCTTGTTGTGCTACCCCGTTGTCTCTTGGAATATTTTCTCTCTCTCTCTCTCTCCCCCTCTCTCTCTCTTCACCTGTTTGTTAAGATCACAATCCAAAACTAAGCTTAGCTCCTTTGCTGGGTGCCCCCCCCCCCCTCTCTGCCATCCCTGCATGGCTTTTCAAAGTTCCCTTTATTGTCTCTGCCATGTTTTCGCTTCACCAGCTTCATGGGCCATTTGGGGGTTGTTTTCTTTTTGTTTTGTTTTTTAACTCAAGGGGAGGACAAAACACTCAAATAAACAAACAAACAAAAAATAAGTGTGTGTCCACTCAACAGCGAGTTTATCTTGGTTGATCGTGGCAATGAGTAGGACAAATGAGATAGGACAAAATGAGTTCTAATCACTCTTCTCCTGCTCACAGACTTCTCCCTCTTCGCCCGTGAGCTTTTCATCACTTGTCAATGCTGAGGGCTTGAAACCGACTGGGCAAACGTTGTGAACGAAGTGGTTTCTTTCTCGCCTCAGAAGCCTGAATCACTGCCAGTAGTTTGGGCTGACGCCAAATCAATCAACTTTCAGGAAAGAAAGAGAAAAAAAGCAGGTGATGGATAGGGGGCTTCTGCAGAGAAGAAAGATGCAGGATGATGAGGTAAACTATCCGCTTTAATTATAGCACACGAAAGAGACATTTGAGGCAAAAAACACATTTAAATCTATCAGTGCAATACAAGGGTCTTAACAATAGTCATATGGAAAGTGGCTTACTTTATATATATATATATATATATATATATATATATATATATATATATATATACTGTATATATATATAAATGGGAAAAAATAAAAGACCACTGCACATTTTTCTTTCTGATGTCACCCTACGGTTGCTGAGTGACATTCGAATGAGATGACAGTCATATTAGATAGATAGATAGATAGATAGATACTTTATTGATCCCCAAGGGGAAATTCAGGGGGTCTCAGTAGCATACAGACATCACACACAACATGCATATTAAAAGGATGACATCAGAAAAATGTGCAGTGGTCTCTTAATTTTTTGCTGTATATATATTAATGCAAAGATGGCACACCATGTATGCCAAGAGCAAATACAGTGTCACTGATTCTTTGAGTGTGTTATGCCTCAATACACCTAAGTAGTTGCAGTGGAGTCGACGTAAACAGTTCAGAAGTATTTGCTGGAGTACTCAAACAGTGTGGATATTGCAAAATGATGCAGAAGGAAAGGGCTAAAAGCACTGTGTCCCATGGTAGTGGAGAAGGAGCCGGAGGAGCCTCGTCTGGCAATGGGAGTGTCAGTGAGTGGACTGTGGTGGTGGCCCATGTGGTGAATGGCAGCAGCCCACAGACTTTCATCTCAGGCCCTGGCTCTGATCGGACAGCTCTCCTTCCACGGCTAATGCACTCTCCCTGGGGTGGATACAGGGAGAAGGAGAGAGAGAGAGAGAGAGATGGAGGAATAGATAGAAGAAGAGAGATAAGGAAGAAGAGAGGGAGAGGAAATACAGAGAGCACAAGGTATAGGGACTTGGATGGAGGAGTTAGTTATGTCTTTTTCTATACCTACCTGTAAATAATGCATACCTCATGTGAAGGTTCCCTTCAGTCTGTGTTGATGTGTTTGCGTGCGTGCATGTGTGTGATGTGTTTTCAGTGCTAAATGTGGTTGCATGTTTGGCGTTTGCATATGATGAAATATAAATTTCCATGCAGAATTCATCATCTTCCAGAAGGTGCTTAAATTGCAAGGTTTGCTTACGTAAATCGCACACCAGATAGCAATACACAATATATGATTCCTCTTCTATATGTTTTCCCTGTCATATGGTGACATCAGTCTTATAGGGGGGAAAAAAACGACTTGCTTTATTTCCTGGTATATTGTTTGTGTGTGTGTGTGTGTGTGTGTGGTGGTTTGTGCAGGTGTGCATCTTTGCATATGAAGGTTGGCGTGGCAGCAGCAACACGCTAGGCCTTTCAAGACCCCTGGCATTGCAACTAGTACATTTAAACCCTGCATGCATGATCCCAGATGCCAGGCAGGTCTGACCTGTCTGGTTGTTAGGGGGCAAGGGCGCCTGCAGGAATAAATGTTACGGTATGCAGACAGAGGGGGGAACCTGAATAAAAACCCATCACAAATGCCTCCAATGGGAGAAGTAGTCAGGGTCAGGCCATGTTTCATTGGTCTGAGGCACACTACATAATTAGCCTACTACACTGTACACTGTAATAATGGATCAAAGGCTCCTGAGTATTTGGAGGGAATGCCCTTTTACATTATAGCGATTTTTTCATATTGCTTACAAGGCTCGACTAGGCTATGTTGTGACGTGAATATTCACATGTTATTGACGCACCTATTTATTTTTAACTTATCTTTCTCCGTGAAGCAGCGTCGTGGAGGTGATGGTTCGGCTCTGTTGAACTTCACACATGCATTAGCTTTCATCTCGCTCGCTATATTGAAAAGGGGCGGTTGTGAGGTGGCGCGCCTGCTGACGTGATCGCACAGTCAGA
Organism: Alosa sapidissima; assembly: GCF_018492685.1. NCBI lineage: Eukaryota > Metazoa > Chordata > Actinopteri > Clupeiformes > Clupeidae > Alosa > Alosa sapidissima. The sequence continues at coordinate 10,576,889 of NC_055963.1, forward strand.
GGACAGAGAGGGAGGGACTTAAAGGATGAAGCGGAGGCAGGGGTGGAGAGAGTGAGGGAGAGAGGAGAGTGAGTGAGTGAGTGAGTGAGAGAGAGACCCCCTCCCTTCCCTGTTCTCTCCATCCGCGCATAGCAGCCCGCGCGGATGCTGCGTCCGAGGTCCTCAGCGCCCGACTCAGCGAGGGGGTCCTCATCTCATCGCATATAAATCCAAAATATCGCATCACCCACTTCAACAGTCTGTTTTTCTTTAAGATTTTGAAAGTCTGGCCGTTCTTTTGTTTTGATCTCAACAGCCTATTAAACAACCCCGTAATTTTCACGTGCTTTGGGACAGTCACCTTTATACGATGTCTCCATCTCTTATTTTTTTCTCTGCAGAAGCCCAGTCTAACCAGGCAACAACTGCACTATTTTAGGATCAGAAATTTCATCAACATTACTAAAGCGACATAATATCGCGATTATAAAGTGCCACCGTGTAACAGCAAGTGCTGTATTTTCGGCAGATGTCGATATTTTTCATTTTCATTTCTAAAGAGAAGATTACTGGATTTTCCATTTTCCTGCATCCCTCGCTGATGTCCTTGGAGCATGGCCTGGTGAGTCGGTGCTTTTGGTATTTACCCCAGACTATATTCTACACATGTGGTTTACATTTAACAAGTATGTATAGTCGATAGATTCCGTAGTTTATTTCCGTTGAGCCGTCTGTTTACACGTTATTGTTTTTGTGGTTAGAGAATAGGATGTTTTTTTCCCCCAAATGATTAGAAATCCCGTCTAATGTTTTATCTTTATCAGGATTAGTGATAGATGCCAATCTCGTAAAACTGCTGCAGTGTAGCAGCAGAACAGATAAATAATATGTTTAAGTAAAATTATAAAGGACTATCTTTCCTGTAGGCTATAGTATAAACAAAGTCTCTAGGCACATCTGTCATTACAATGTCATTTTGTTGTGACGGTAGATCGGTCAGGATACATTTGTTTCTGGTACTGGTTCTATTATTATTTAACCCCCAGAATAAATGGGTTTATTCCTTCTCGTGCACGGTTGGAATGACAATTGTTAAATGGGTTTCTTATAATCGAAATTGTCCTTAGTCGACTTTCATCATAACCACCTGAGGTAGCCTACATTTTCCACCTGTAATGGTTTAGCTTATGTGTTTGTGGATGACGGGATAAAGACCCAGAGCGAGAGGAGAAGCAACAGCAAGCGAGGTGATGCTCCAACTATCCACACCGGTAACCTTGCGGAAGGGGCATTGCGCTTACCGGATGGAAGTGGCGCACACCAGCTGAAAAGCCTGTCTGTACCCTCTCGTCCTTATCATCTACCATCAATTTGAATTATTATTGTGGATTTCCTAACAAGCTAAGGAGTGTGGTTTGAAATTCGAAGCAGTTTAGATATGTTTTAATGTTGAGAGACAATCGCCTTGTGAAGGTGACCAAGGTCATTTTATTTTGGGAAGCATCATTGGCTACAGGAATCCATGAAATGACACACACACAGTGTAAAGTGATTAATACTTATAAAAAGGCCAAACACCAGGCCAAATTTAACCCAATCATTGTATCTGGTGCCTCGGATAGGCTACTTTGAGCACAACTGCAAGTGCATTTGAGTGGGGCGGGGGACGGGTGTGAGAAGATGCTTTGATCCTGCTTGATGACCGTATGTCCGTAATCGATACTCGCCTGTGATTGGGCACTTAAATACGATCGTCAATCCTGGACCACTGTGGCAATTGGTTTACATCATTTGAACGGGTGTTAAGGTGCTATAAAATTAAATTGATATTTTAAATATGCCTAATTACAGCAATGGTAGGCTACGTAAACTTGTAAATTGATATAACATATGATGAAAAACAAAGCTACTTAGCACACACATCCTTTAACAGACCTTCACTGCTTTTATGCAGTTTTTGTCATTATTGACTGAAAACACTTGTTAGCAATATTTCATGCCTTTCCTCCCTATAGCTATTACAGAGGGAGAAATATGGGCAGCTCTTAACTGGCATGGAAGCCTTGTGCATACAGACATAGCAGAAAATGCCATTTATGCGGTTCCCTGAGCAATAGATAAAGAATGTCCAAATATTTATTTGTGTGTGTGTGTGTGTGTGTGTGTGTGTGTGAGGGAGAGAGAGAAGCAGAGGCCCCTAACTGTGTTAGTCTTTTGTAAATATTGAATGCTGAAATGTGCACCCTCAATCTCTCAGCTCATATGCTGATTGCCCAGATTGGAACTTTCTTGAAAATGTGATCTTGAAGAGCAAGAATTGGTGGCCTAGTTGTGGTCCACACATTGTCCTAGTTTGTGTGTTTGAAATGCAGGGTTGGATAGAGGTGACCCAGTAGATGCATCACTAAAACTGTGCCTCACCGTCGGAGCCCTCTCCTCCTCGCCCATTAAAATTCCTTCACTGAAAACTGAGTCACCCCCCCCCCCTCCCACCCTCTCTCTCTCTCTCTCTCTCTCTCTCTCTCTCTCTCTCTCTCTCTCTCTCTCTCTCTCTCTCTCTCTCATTCTCTCTCTCTCTCTCACACACAATATATGCATACTTTTGAAGAGCCTTATTTTTTCCTTTGACTCATCTGTTATGACAATATGATACACACAAACAGCCATGACATATTTAGTCATTTTGATAGATCTGAGTCTATTTGTATCAATTGTCAAAAGTCATTTTGTTATGAATCATATTCAAACACTCAGTCAGAACATGTTATCTTTTTTAATACTCCTAATTTACCTTTCTTTTTAAAGTTGCTTTGGTAGCATTACAGCATTATTATATTGTCATGACAGAATCATGAAAATTACAATGGATAATTATGGTGGAGGCTACATCTTTATAACTGATGATAAATCACTATTTGTTTGAGAATGGAATCTGAAAGCAACGGAAGAGGTGGATAGAGCCTCATGGGCAGATTAGCGCAAACCTACACTCTTAAAACGAATTTGTTGAAAATAACACAACCCATCTCTATGTCCAGATAGAGACAACACAGTTTGTGTTGTTTCTAACACATACGTTTAAGAGTGTACAACTGCATCTTCATCCATCTGCATACATACGGAGGCATTTGCATAGGACACACCCTGTTGCACCCTCGATAGCTATGGGTGTGGCAGAGGACTCAGCCTTGAGAGATGTACAGCTTCACTTTGAGTGTACTGCCAGGACCATGAGCGAGGCCTCCCTATCTGTGCCCTAAGAAGTGATACAACATCCCAGAAATTCCTGTGTTGTCCAGAGACCTGTCTCAGGCGCCTGGTTTTGATGCCTGCGAGTTTGCAGGGGCTTAGGTTACTCCCCACAGACTAATACGCCAGTGCAGGCCATGCGGAGCTTTCCTGAAATACTGGAACCCGTGTAATGAATACAGGCCACTGCAGCGAGGGTGGAGGAGATGGAGGGATTATGGAGAGAGAGAGGGGGGGGGGGGCAGAGAGACTGAAAAAGAAAGGGATGACGGGTGACACGAATGGAAGAGGCAGGGAGAAATCGATGAATTTTTGGGGAGGACAGGGTGTCAAACAAATCCAAAGATGTGAATATTTTACAGTTGCACGGGTTGCGCGTGTGGCCGTGAAAAACGCAAGTAACTGTTGATGTGAGGACGCCTGGCGCCCTGCCTGCCGAGCGTCTCATCTCGTGCGAACCGTCCCTGTCCGTGTGCAAGGATGCACTCGACTGTGCATAGCGTGTGGGCATATCAGTGCATGTTGCATGATGAAGTCATTCGAAATGTGCCTTTAATTAGAACAACAGACACACACACACATGACGCATACACACTTATATATGTACATATACAAGGTAAGGATAGTCAAAAAGTATGCAAATATTTCTTGGTTCTCGTCTTGTTGATACAAAGCACATCAGAAAGAGAGTTCAAACACAGTGCACTCTCCATCAAACCTGCATTATTTACAAAGTAAACCCCATAGAACTAAAGCTGAATGGAGACTTACGAGATTAGAATACACTGAAAGAAAAAACCTGCTAGAAACCTTGAAGAGCTGAATGAAATCTGGCACAGCCGAGACACTAACCCAGTCAACTGAAGGCTCCCTACATGACACTACACCATGTATGTGTGTGTGTGTGTGTGTGTGTGTGTGTGTGTGTGTGTGTGTGTGTGTGTGTGTGTGTGTGTGTGTGTGTGTGTGTGTCTGTGTTTGTGTGTGTGTTCTGCAGTCTATGGGGACTGTGTCTGTTCAACTCAGTGCAAATGAACAGGAATTGCCTTTATTTTGACTTGGTGTGACAATAATTCATTACTGTCTTGTCTGCTTGCCTGCCTCCTCACCGGTATGAAGCCCTGTCAGTCCAGCTTTGAAATGGATTTGTTTTGCAGTTGCTTCAGCAAGGTGAGGAGGGAGGCTCGTGGTAGAATGAGTTTTTGTCTCTCTGTGTGCACATCCACACACACACGCACACACACACACACACACACACACACACACACACACACACACACACACACACACACACCAAACAAACACACAGGTGCAGATACACACACGCACACATTGAAATGAAGGGTGTTATGTAGTCTGAAAATCCATCATCCCAGGGAAAAATAATGTCTGAAGCTATTCGATGTGTGACCTGGGAAATCTTAGTCGCAGAGGAATGGACGTTATTTGTTATTTTTTTTTTCTTTCTTCTCCTCCTCTGTATTCTCTCTTTCTTCCTTTGTTCCATTTTGAGAAACAGCCTATCAGAAGCCAGTCCCAGCCTATCAGCCTATCAGAAGCCAGTCACCTCAGTCTTTCTTCTCTGGGAACATTTCAGGCCAGAGAATCGCATTCTGACAGCGAATTAATGTCAAGATTTTAATTCCATAAGATGCCTTATGTCTGCCTGGATTAAACGGGTGTGAGTTGACTAGCGCTTGCTAGAACTCCTCTCTCATTAGTGCTATTTTAAGCCTGTTAGAAACTCGTCGCTGGATCCTTCCAAACACTTTCATGCATGCACACGAAGACGAAGTCGTAGAAATGTGACACGTTCAGCTGATGCTGAAACGCAGTAGTAGTGACAACAATGTTAGTGGCATAAATAAAAAGCTTTCTTTAAGTACGCTGCCATACTGTTCTTTTATGCTCTCTGCTGTTTATGCTTTTTATGCAAATTCTGAGAGCTTTCATGACATTGTTCTTAGGGGAACCTTTTACATTTTCTTGGGTGTTATTGTATACTGCTTGAGAGCTGTCACCAATTGGCAAATCTAAATTCTGTGTGTGTGTGTGTAAACATACTTGCTCATAAAATTACAATTCTGATTCGGATTTGCATGTCTCCAGAGACACAGTCGGAGCGTGTTTTGTTCAGTTGGGAGTTTGTCAGTGTGATGACACCGTCCTCACTCTGCGAGTGTGTCGGTGTTCAGTGAGGGCCACTCTTGTGTGAGGATGCATCAGAACTGCACGGGCTTGCCATATGAGATCCAGAGTGAAAGGAGCTTGGCATTGACTCATCAGCCTACAGCCTCTGCAGCTTTTCTCTTTCTTCCTCCTCTTCCTCTTTGCCTTCCTCTTCTTCCTCTTCCTCTTCTTCTTCTTCGTATTCTTCATCTTGGTCTCCATCTTAATATTTCTTCTTTTTTCCATAAAACACTGCAGCTTTTCTACTGTGATTCCTGAAAGGCTCAGCAAACTGCTTTTTTAAAGTTTTCAAACAGTGAATATATATATAACAATCATTTCTACCCACATTTCCACCAAGATGTTTCTAAGACATTTCTTAATGCCTGACGTAAGTAAGTAAGTAAGTAAATGTAATTTATATAGCACATTTACATGTGTCTTCATATGTGTCTTATGTGCTTCACAATAAAAAAAAATGAGGTGGTTCCAACTCCAATTAATACCTCCAGACAAAAAAACTAAAAGTACCTCCAGACAAAATACAAATAGAATCTCCATCCACAGCTCCCATGACTCAATAGCTGTTGAACGCAGGTGGGAAGAAATGAGTTTTTCGCAAGTATTTAAAAGCAGTCTTAGATGATGCTGATTTGAGGTAGACAGTGGTTCAAAAGGTGCAGTGAATGGACACTGTCACGGTCGCCTTTCTGTGTGAAATGCGAGCGTGATGTGTCCAGGTGTGCTTGCGATGCAGACCATTATGGTCATGATGGGGTGTATAGGTTTAACATGTTTGTTACATAACCTAGAGCATGACCATTTAATGCTATAAAAGCAGTCAATGCCACTTTGTACTGGATTCTATATTTTAAAGGGGAACTATGCAGGTTTTTTAGCTTAATTTACCTTAACTGAAGCTTCGAAGTCATTGAAATGGTTATATTACTTTTTTCGGGTTGAATGGTGGCCATCTCGCTTCCCCCTAGCGTCTGTGATTGGAAAAACCACCGTTGCAACTTTGGGCCGGCGGGCTGGCGGCCTCAAAGACAGAAAGTCTCGCAGCCATAGCTCGCAGCCTTGCGATGTAACCGATTGCTTTATTGCACTACACACATACACACTAGGCACCAGCTATAACAAGGTAGCAATGTATTGTTTTTAGCTGGAAAAAGCTGCCTTTAACAGCAGCATTGACTTGTTTGTCAAATTTCACTTCTGGATCAAAAAGCACTGCAAGACCTGTGGTTTAATAAATGGGGTTAGGGGGCCCAGGATTCCCCTCAGGCCCTCAGTTGGTTTGGGAGGACCAAATAGAATAGCAGTTTTACTGGCATTTTGATATCCTTGATAGCCATTGAGCCTTTTAATAGAGCATTGGTTACCAAGGGACAAATTTAGATATAATAGCAGATAATTTGTATAGTAATGAAATACGACATTATGTTTACAAATCATTTGACCTAACGGAGATAAGAGAAAAGGGCCCTAAATAGACCCCAGTGGGACTCCAGAAGTCATAACGGCAGGTGCAGAGAAGCATGTCCCAATGTTGCCTGTGAAGGTTCTGTGCTTAATGTATGAAGTAAAATAGTAACCGTTGAAGTAGCGATCAAAGCATTGGTTGATATTTGCTTCCCTGTAGTAACTCAGTTAAATCATTTATTTAATTATTATTATGGTATTTTCTATGAAAATAATATATATATCATATGTGCGTGTGTGGGTGTGTGCGTTTGTCTATATTTCTGTGTGTGTGTGTGTGTGTGTGCGCGTGCGTGCGTGCGTGCGTGTGTGTATTTCTGTGTGTGTGTGTCTGCATGGGTATGTGTTTGTAGGTGCACTGTTTGTGTTTCCATGGATGCGTTTGTGTGTGTGTGTTAATGTCAGTGTGTACCTACTTGTAGGTTCGAGTGAAAAGGAGAGGTACTTGGTTACTTTAGATGCATTACATAAGCACCACGCAAATTTATGTAAGGCTGGTTCTGTCTCTCTATCTCTCTCTCACACTTTCAACTTGAGCTAATTGGTGTGCGTGCCATCAGGGATGCAGGATGCTTGGTGGAGGTGTATTGGCAAAGGCTAGCATTAAGTTTAAATGACAATAGCAATCTATCACTGAAATTGAGCTGTTTACTGAACTACCCCTGAAAAAAAAAAAAGCCATCAATAAGAATGTTCTTGAGAGTGTAGCGCCCAGCGAAGTGTTGTTAATGCTCAAACATTAGCATAAGATTAGCATTTTTTGGAAGTGCTTTCCGCTGTAAATGCCTTTTGAAGCTTCTCATCTAAGACTTTGTTGTTACAAGTCTTCACTGCAAGTCCCTGATGTGTCGGAGCAACACTTGCGCTTTCGGCAAGCTAGCTTGCTGTATTTTGACAGCATTTTTCACAAGCATTTTTGCCAGGGCAGAGGCGATGTGCAGCGCTGAAAAGCCCCCTCCACACCCCTGGATCAGGGTGCAATGCTGCAGTTGAGAAGGGTGGGGTCAGGGATGAGAGGGTGAGAGGCTGAGTCAGCGCCTAAGAGAGGGCCTGACTCTCTGAGTGACTCACTCATAAATGAATACTCTTCGTTAGAATGGAGAGACACTGATGCATACTTACACACCACACACACACACACACACACACACACACACATAATCTCCACACTCTATTTCACACATAGTCATACAGGAGAGCGAGAGAGAGAGATGTGCAGTGAGTGTGTGGTGAGAAGACTGTGACAGAAAAGGAGATACTTATAAACCCGTATGTTCATGTAAGAGAGAGATGTAACACCACCAGATAAGGAGATAGAGAATGTGAGAATGTTGAGAGAG
>NC_055963.1:10587513-10610013 GCF_018492685.1 Alosa sapidissima
CACACACACATACACACTACACACACATTCATCTATCTATTGTTTTCTTTCAATTGATCTGTCTATCAGTCTGGACAGATTGTCTGTACTGTATGTCTGCTTCCTCTGACGTTTTGTGCAATGTAGCGACTGCATCAGTGGTCTTCTGCCTGTACTGTAGTGTGTGGGGTTAGAGAGAAGTTGAGATGAATGTCCTGTATGCTCAATTCAGGGTTGAGATTCTGGAGCCTGCTCTTGGTCTCAAGATCAAAGTCTTAGGTCTCTTCGTGACAATAAATGTAAAACTTGTATGAATGTATGAACTTTTTTGTCGTCTTATTGATAAATAACTCGCATGCTGATCTTGTGGCTAAATAGAATTCCATTTTCCGCTCTTTTACTAACTGACGTTGGTCAACAGCCGATCCTCTAACAGCAGGGCGGGGATGAAACAAAATCACCTGTTATAGATATATATATGTATATATATTATAGATGTACTGATAAACACACAGAAAAATGTAACTTATGTATGTGGTTCTTCATTGCTTTGTAGTGTTCATTGGTTCATTTGCATGCACATTAATTCTTCTCTCAGTCTCGATTTTGTTTTATTATCTCAACAGTCCTCCTCACTGTTAAAAGTCTGGATCTTATCTTAGTGTAGATGGGTGTGGGTGTGGGGCTTGTCTTGGTGTGTCGCTGTAAAGTGGTCCTGACTGCACCGCTGGCTGACTGACAGAGGGCCAGGCCAGATAAATGTGCCGTGTGCGGGGACCAGGCACCCTGCGGCTCGGCTTCACAGACACTTATGTGGGGCCTGACAGGAGCGACACCCACAGAGAATTCACCTTGCCCCTCTCCCCTGTCTCTCTCTCTCTCTCTCTCTCTTTTACTCTCATTCTCTCGCTCTCTCACTCTCTCTCTGTTGCTCTCTTCTCCCCATGTCGTTCTCTCGTTCTGTCCTCTCTGACTGTCGCCCTCTTTGTCTCTCCTATCTTTCTGATTTCCACAATCTTCTCTGGTCTTTCTCGGTCTTTCTCTCACTCTCTCTCTCTCTCACTCTAGCTCTCTTTCTCTTTCTCTCACTCTAGCTCTCTTTCTCTTTCTCTCTCTCTCTCTCTCTCACTCTAGCTCTCTCTCTCTCTCTCTCTCTCTCTCACTCTAGCTCTCTTTCTCTTTCTCTCTGTTTGTCATTCATTCCTAGACATTCTTGTTATTCTTTCTTTTCTTCAGTCATTCTCTTCACTTCTTAGCTTTTTTTTTCTCTTCCTCCGGTCCTTTCTCTCTCTCTCTCTCTCTCTCTCTCTCTCTCACACTCTCACCACAACTCTCACTTAGCCCCCCCCCCCCTCTCTTTCTCTGTATCCACCATTTCTCTTCCTTGTCTCACTCGGCCAACTTCCCACTCTCTGTACAAGCGTTCCTGTTAGGTTGCTAGGCTACGGAGCTGTCGGTGGCAAAGTGGGTGTAGGAAGAGGAGGATACTGGGTAAACAGCACTCTGTTGTCAGAGGAGGGATGCGGATTGAGGGGTTCTTGACGGCAACTTGGACAGATCCCTACATTTTAAGCTGAGGTTGGTATCCTCGCTTCAAAGAGTAAAAGTCCTACCATCACTAAACCAGGTGATTCTAATTAGAACAACTCTTCAGACAGGTAGATGAGATAGTTAGTGCAGTCACCTGAGTTAAGTGCAAAGGTGGAATCAGTGCATAGCATGACTTTACCCTCCCCTGGTTTTAGGGCAAACTTGCCCCTTCCCGCTGGTGCCCTCTGTTGTATTGTCATTGGTACATTGCTGTGCAGAAATATTAAACATTATATAATAAAACAGAGACAGGGCAACTCATTATTGTAAGATTCAGTGTAGCCATAAGTGGTGGGGCATCTCTGATTGTGTTCTCTTGGTCTTTTAAGGTGTACCCGTCACTGGTGGTGTGTGTTACTGGTGGTGTGAGTGAGACTGGTGGTGTGTATTGTATTGTGTGTTCAAGGTGTGAGTAGTACTGATCTATAAAGGTATGCGTGTTATGGTCTTCAAAGGTGTAGGCCTACATACAGTATTACTGGTGGTCTTTGAAGGAACAAGGCAACAAGCCCTATTTTTGGGAAATAAACTTATTTGGTGGGTACCCCAGAGTTAGATAAAAGAATGCTTGCCCTTCTCTTCTCTGTGCATGTAATAACCCAGTGTGACACTGTTACTCTAGCTTAGCATAATTCACTGGAAATGGGTTACACCAGTTAGCCTATAGCTCCCTTTTAGCTATAGCTATATAGGCTGATGTTATAGCTATATAGGCTGATGTTATAGCTATATAGGCTAACTGATGTTACCCATTTCCAGTAGTTCCGCTATCTAACTATGGACGACAAATTAGCTAATTGTCCAAAAAGTTGTCCTTTTAAGGAGTTTGGTTGCTATGGTTTTGTGATGGCCGAATGCTTGTGTATTTCTGAAGTACTTTGTTTGTTCGTGTGTGTGTGTGTGTGTGTGTGTGTGAGTTTGTGTGTGTGTGTTTGTGTGTGTGTTCGTATGTGTGCATGCCTGTGTGTGTGTGTGTGTGTGTGTGTGAGTGTGTGATAGAGAGAGAGAGAGAGAGAGAGAGACTTCTAATTTATTTGTCCTTTGTTGTTTTTATTGGTGTGTCTTCTGGCTGTCTGACAGATTTTTCTGGGTGGTGTATGTTTGCAAAGCATGACAAAGCATGAGAGCAGGAGAGAGAGAGAGACAGAGAGAGAGTGTTTGAGAGAGAGAGAGAGAGAGAGAGAGAGAGAGAGTGAGAGACAGAGAGAGAACTAGACAGACAGAGGGAGAGAGGGGGAGATATGATGGTGACCAAGTGATGCTGAGTGAAACTGACACTGTGAAGATGAGGTTCTGTAAATGGAGGTGCATTAGGACTCCTTTCATCACCCGCAGCACCTTCTCCTGGTAAATAAGCAGTGGGACGCTCGGACTGGAGAGGGAACCAATCACATCAGCACCTCTCCTCTGGTAACACGATCCCCAATAAAGGGTGTGGACCCGAGCTGTCAGTCAATCAAACCTCAACACACCACTGACCTCCTACACTGCAGTATGAAAGCATATGAGAGAGAGAGGAGAGAGAGAGAGAGAGAGAAAAAAAGAGAAGGAGAAATGAGGAGAGAGAAGAAGGGAAGAAGAAAGAGAGGAGATGGGGGAGAGAGGGAGAGAAGGAGGGAAGAGAGAGAGAGAGAAGGAGGGAAGGAGAGAGGGAGGGAGGCAGTCAGAAGGAAAGCCGGAGCTACTTGCCGCATTGTCAAGGACACATCAAGGGGAGATGGTGAACGGAGGGGAAGAGAGAGGGAGAGAGGGAGTGGGGGAGAAGGAGAGAGGGAGAGAGGGAGTGGGGGAGAAGGAGAGAGGGAGAGAGGGAGAAGGAGAATAGGAGTAAAGGGAGAGAGAGAGAGAGAAAATGAGATTCTTCAAAGGGAGGGAGGGAGGGAGGCGCAGCCAGGACCACTCAGCATTTTTTACTCATCTTCCTCAGGTGGATTCCACCCCTCCATCACACACACACACACACACACACCTACACGCACACACCTACACGCACACACACACTTACGCACACACACACAAGCACAAGCACACTTAATCTTCCCAACCTTTGCTCAAACTGGGTGTAACAGTTAGCTCTCCTGACTCCAGACACCTGTTACTAGCACGAAGTCAGGTTGGAAATGTCCAAATAGCACTGCAGTCTGACCATGTCTGCTCATCTAGAGCTGTTTGCAGTGAGTGTGCACTGGAACCACACACAGTACACTGGCAGGCTACAGCACTAACAATCTATGTGCATGTTGAGTGAGAAATAAAGAGCAACAGTGCTCTTGGCATTCCTCTGAGGTCCTGGTGACTCGACTCAGCGAGTGCGCGGCAAGCTACTTCACAGTTCTCTGCTGTGACCTTAATTTGCATCGTTACTCATCAGACATTCGCGACTAGACTGAACCAGTTTTGTGGCCAAGTTTTCAAGCCCAAATCCAAGGTTAAAAGAAAGACCCAAAACGCAGCTCTCTCTCCTAGAATGAGAGAGGGAGAGGGAGAGAGAGAGAGAGAAAGAGAGAGAGAGAGAGAGAGAGCTGCCATAACTGCTGGCCAATCAAAAATCTGTTTACTCTATGTACTGGACTGCTTGTGTGAGGTGATATCATCTGTAGCTGGGCGAAAAGGTGCCTCAAGACAGGAAGTTGAAGAGCCCCACACGATTTTGTGCTTGATGTCTTCATCACCATGGAAACTGCATGCTTGCTATGCTATGTGTGAGGGAAAGACAAAGAGAGAGAGAGAGAGAGAGAGAGAGAAAGAGAGAGAGAGAGAGAGAGAGAGAGAGAAAGAGAGAGATAGAGTGGTTTAACCATGTTGTAGTTTGTGTTGCAGTCTTGTACCTCGCACCTTGAGTTTTTGGCAGGAATCAGCTCTGTTGGCCCTGTCCTGCAGTCTCTGTTCTACTCTCTGCTCTTATCTGGCAATCTGACCAAGGCCTGATGAAAATGGATTGATTGAATAAAATGGATGGATGTTGTCATAGCAGATGTAGTGCATTGCTGATGGACGGTGTGATAACAGCAGAAGGGCTTGTGGATGTTTGAAGTGATATACAGTATAAGGGTATTTGCAATCATAAGCAGAAGAAGGCACTTAGTGCACCACTTAGCTGCTGCATATAGTGGATATGGTTTAGAGTTCAAGATTATTCCTGTTTTTCAATAATACTAGATATTATACAGCAGGTTATCTGTTCTGCAGAGCATATGAAATTGTAACATATTCACAATTATGTTAGAAATGCCATTACATATGACACCATGATATAAGGTTTATGAAAACTAACATTTTGTAATAGCTGTGGGCATTAGACAGCAATGTACTGACCAGTTCAACATGGAGGTGTGGGATTATATCTCTATTTATGACTGGTATGTCAAAAATAAGCTATGTTGATTTTGAGTGAAAGGTATTCACTAGATTCTCACAAAAAAATCTTTCAGTTTAATTCTGCAAGAATCATCATGAAGTTAGTTCGCCACAGCAGTATTGAGTTTTAATGGTTTCTTGGGACCAAGAAGAGCAGCACTTTGCTTTATATAAGTGTTAGCGATCGTAGTATTAGTAGGATGTTGCATAAATAGTGTGCAGTGCATATGTGCATTGAAGTCATAGTGATAGGAACTGTATAAGAGCACAAGGTACGGATATTGATCTGGATGGTATGTGGGTGTCTGCATGTTGATTAAGTCTGGTGGGGGAGAATGTAATGGTTTAGAACATCCACAGCCTACGGGGATGTTAACCTGTGCTTATGTGTGTGTGTGTGTGTGTGTGTGTGTGTGTGTGTGTGTTTGTTTCCATTTCCCACTCTCTCCAGGCCTGTCGGGGCATCCTGCGGACCTCGAGAAGCGCGGGCAGGCGTTCGGCCAGAACTTCATCCCCCCGAAGAAGGCCAAAACCTTCCTGGCGCTGGTGTGGGAGGCGCTCCAGGACGTCACCCTAATCATCCTGGAGATCGCTGCCATCATCTCCCTGGCCCTGTCCTTCTACCAGCCACCAGGGGATGAGACCGAAGGTAAGGGCATGCACAGAGAGATGCGGAGAGAGGAGAGGAAAGGAGAGAGAAAGAGAGAGAGGGAGAGAGAGAGAGGGAGAGAGAGAGAGAGGGAGAGAGAGAGAGGCCGACAGATCAGACTGGTAGACTGATCAGGAGTCTGATAGTTTCTGCTACTTTAACTCTGCAACTTTAGGAATGATGGATGCAGATTTTCTCAGATTCCAACATCAAACGGAGGAAAGCGAACTCATTGGGTCTGACTGATGGGAAGTGGAGGGCTTGAAGGAGGGATAGAAGGACATAGGCAGAGGAATGAAGAAAAAGTGCATGGAGGAAGGGAGCAAATTAATAAAATATGGTGTCTCCGAATCGATAAAGAGAGATGGAGAGGAATTGAGGGCTAGAGAGCAGAGGAGAGGAGGACAGGAGCATGGAGTGAGAGAAAGAGAGAAGCGAGGGTTTAACATCAAAACTAGGTTGTGAAAAGGATGTGAGAAGTTGACGATCATCCGGATAGATCAAGCTGCAAACAGAGCCAGTTGATGGGGTTTTTGCTTTCCAGTATGCGCCCCATACGGACTGGATGCGTGCGAATGAGAAGTGGACTTTGTGCACCGAGTCTGTGTGGGCAAAAATTAATCAGAATTGAATACATGTAAACGGTGGTAAGCCGGATGTGAGGATAGTGTGTGTGTGAGAGAGAGAGAGAGAGATGGAGAGTGAGAGACAGAGTGGGTGGAGGAGTGATGCTGAGGAATGAGTGAGTGAGTGGGTGAGTGGGTGGGTGAGTGGGAGGAAAGTAAAGTAAGGAAGGAAGGGAGGGAGAGAGAGAGAGAGAGAGAGAGCGGAAGTAGACAGAACAGAGAGGGGAGGGGTGGTAGGTAAAATGAGAGGAAAGGAAATACTGTTGGAATGAAGAGAAACGTTAGAATTCTGTGGTCATGTTGTATGGAGAAAATCAGTGGGTTCATGAATAGACCAGATGTAAGTGGGAAGACATCATTGTTTTGTTTATCAAATATATACGAACATTTTAATCTAAATCTCTCAATTAGCTTACTGCGTTGAATTCATTTAATGCATGATTGTGTAGCCTTCTTAAGTTAGGAACACATTTAAGAAATGCAGTTCACTTATTGACCAGCCAGTTTAGTCAGACTGAACCGCACTGCCAGGAAGACATACACATAATCAGTGCTGTACGTGTGCACCCTGGAAACTAAACCCATTGGATCGGGATCGGCATAGCTTTGCTAGTGGGTCGTTCTACCAAAAGGCTACATGCCTTTTGAGCCTGTGGAAGAAGTTGTGCAAAAGTGCAACTCCAAGTAAAGGTCAACTCCCTCAGTTGATTGTCAGATCAGTTGAAGCCCGTGCAGGGTTATTTTTTTTTATCATGAGGAAAAATTTGCGATGACCCTTTGTGGACTCATCCACGTGATCTTGATCGCCCAACCCAGCCTGCGGGAACGTGCAAAGTGGCGCGGAGGACGAGGGCGAGGCGGAGGCGGGCTGGATCGAGGGGGCGGCCATCCTGCTGTCTGTCATCTGTGTGGTGCTGGTGACGGCCTTCAACGACTGGAGCAAGGAGAAGCAGTTCCGCGGGCTGCAGAGCCGCATCGAGCAGGAGCAGCGGTTCGCCGTGGTGCGCAATGGCAACGTCATCCAGATCCCCGTGGCTGAGATGGTGGTTGGGGACATGGCCCAGGTTAAATACGGTCAGTCTGCAGGCCCCCATTGCACACACACACACACACACACACACACACACACACACACACACACACACACACACACACACACACACACACACATCAAACTCCTCCTGCAAACCCCCCAAACGCAGTATTTTAATGATGCCTAATTATGTTTAATGATTCTTGTTAACTAGGGCTGAATGAACCGGTAGAGTCCACTTCTGGGAGCGTTTGGAAATTTTGTGGGTTTAGCAAAAAGCATATACTGTATATTGCAGAACATTCTTTATTTGTGTACCGCAGGCTAAAATATCCCTGAAAATATTTATATCAGTAGATACAGCTCTATTTTTATTCAAACAGGCAGTAATGTGGCCCACATTCCTTTTCCATCAAAAAAAAAAAAGGTGTTCATTTCTTTATTTATCTGAGATATATTTATGGACATTGCAGGAGACATAGATGTTTCACATTTTGCCATTTTTATCACAGTATGTTGGATATCCAAGAGAGTTTAACTTGATTTCAAACACTGAGCCAGGCCTTTTGAAATCCCCTTAAATACATCCAGTGACATTCTCTCCTCTCTCCCTCTCCTCTGCTGTTCCTCCTCTCCTTCGCTCTCCTCTCCTGTTCCTTCTCTTATCCTCTCCTCTCCTCTGCTTTTCTTCCTCTCCTCTGATCTCCTCTGCTGTTCCTCCTCCGCTCCTCTCCTCTTTTCCTCTGCTCCTCTTCTGTTCCTCTCCTCCTCTCCTCTCCTCCACTCCTCTGCTGTTCCTTCTCCTCTCCTCTCCTCTGATCTCCTCTGCTGTTCCTCCTCCGCTCCTCTCCTCTTTTCCTCTGCTCCTCTTCTGTTCCTCTCCTCCTCTCCTCTCCTCCACTTCTCTGCTGTTCCTCCTCTCCTCCACTCCTCTGCTGTTCCTTCTCCTCTCCTCTCCTCTCCTCCACTCCTCTGCGGTTCCTCCTCTCCTCCTCTCCTCTCCTCTCCTCCACACCTCTGCTGTTCCTCCTCTCCTCTCCTTCACTCCTCTGCTGTTCCTCCTCTCCTCTCCTCTCCTCCACTCCTCTGCTGTTCCTCCTCTCCTCCTCTCCTCTCCTCTCCTCCACACCTCTGCTGTTCCTTCTCTCCTCCTCTCCTCTCCTCTCCTCCACACCTCTGCTGTTCCTCCTCTCCTCCTCTCCTCTCCTCTCCTCCACACCTCTGCTGTTCCTTCTCTCCTCCTCTCCTCTCCTCTCCTCCACACCTCTGCTGTTCCTCCTCTCCTCTCCTCTCCTCCACTTCTCTGCTGTTCCTCCTCTCCTCTCCTCCTCTCCTCTGCTGTTCCTCCTCTCCTCCACTCTCCTCTCCTCTGACAGGTGACCTCCTGCCAGCCGATGGTATCCTGGTTCAAAGCAACGACCTGAAGATTGATGAGAGCTCCCTAACGGGGGAGTCTGATCATGTCCGCAAGTCTGCCGATAAGGACCCAATGCTCCTCTCTGGTGAGCTGCTTTATCTTGGCTTTTGTTAGGAATACCACAGTACTACATTTTAGCATTTAAAAGCTGCATTTGAAAGCTACTCTATGTTGCTTCTTGATCTTAAAATAACAACTTAGATCACATTTTAATGATAATTTGACTTACAGTATAGTACGGAGAATGACATCTCTGCCCATGCGTGCCTGAAATGTTGTGAGTTTCGTGAGCCACCTTAGTGCCAAATGGGTACCCACGCAGTGTGTTGAAAATGTACGCCAAGGGATCTAAATACCAATTCTTACATTGTATTGCTTGGATGCTGGAAGGGACGTCTGTGGTATTGATTGTACACGTAGCTGCTTGATTGCATGACATTTTTTCTATTTACATATGAGCTATGAGCAAGTATGTGTGTGCTTGTTTGTGTTGCTGTGTGTGTCTTGTGAAAGGGCTGGTAGAAGAAAATTGCCTGGGCCCTTAACAGAAGTGGGGCATTTATTTGCATTACACATACACACACACACACACACACACACACACACACACACACACACACACACACACACACACACACAACACACACACACACACACACACACACACACACACACACACACACACACACACACAAACACAAACTCTCTCTCACACACACATCCACACACACACACACACACACAAAACCACCATGAGCAGGGAGGCAGGTGATAAACACTCCCGTGCTCATAGCCCAAAATGTGATACCATCCTCCTGAGATAGTGCACCTGTACTGTACATGTGTATGGCCAGCAATAAAGCAAAAGGCCTCTTTACATTACATTACATTACATTACATTACATTTAGCAGACACTTCTTGACCAAAGTGACTTACATATGTCAGCTATATTACAAGGGATCACATTGTCCCCGGAGCAACTTGGGGTTAAGTGCCTTGCTCAAGGGCACAACGGTGGAAGCCAGGAATTGAACCGACAACTTTCAGGCTACTACACGCTAGCCCAGCTCCTTAACCACTACACTACTACCGCCCCCACGTCCCGCGTGGACGGATGGTGTGTGTGGCTGTGTAGCCCATCTGGTGACCATCCTGGTGCTGTGTGTGTCGATGCGGGTGAATGAGAGACGGGGGACAGATCCAGATGTGCATAATCAGATCTCTGAGTTCCCTGCATCCTGAGCTGCGCTCACAAACGCCAGCGCCAGCTTCGTTCATCCCCAGCGGATATTTTTAGAAAGCCAAACATGATTCTGTCTACTTTAATTTGGGGATTTCTGGAAAAGGAAGATGTGCAAGTCTGTAGACTAGCATCTTATTTAGGGAGATAATTGGCGTGCCATTTGTGTGTGTGTGTGTGTGTGTGTGTGTGTCTGTGTGTGTGTGTGTGTGTGTGTGTGTGTGTGTGTGTTTGTTTGTGTGTGTATCTGTATATGTGAAAGTCCATTTACGGTTTGGTTCCATTATGTCTGTTTGTCTATCTATCTATCTATCTATCTATCTCTCTATCTCTCTATCTATCTCTCCATCTCTCTCACTCCTTCCATCCCTGTCTCTGTCAGGCACCCATGTGATGGAGGGCTCGGGGAGGATGCTGGTGACGGCTGTGGGAGTGAACTCTCAGACTGGGATCATCTTCACTCTGCTCGGAGCCGGAGAGGGAGAGGAGGAGAAGAAGGAGAAGAAAGGTAGGAGAGGACCAGCCCAAACAGGTCGCTCGCAGTGCAGGCAGAACACACACCACACACACACACACACACACACACACACACACACACACACACACACAGATATGCTTACACAGCAGAAAAAACACCAGTCATTTCAAGAAACTATGGGGGGGGTGGTGGGGGGGATGTCTAACTCTAGACATACAAAAAAAATTCTCGATTTCAATACATCAAGAGTGTTTGCCATTGCAGTCAGGGATTAAGCGAGTGTGCAGGAGGCTACAGACAGGATCATAGCTGAATCCCAGGGCTGTGGTGTGGCTGGGCTGTTTTTTATGAATGAAATAGAAGAAGACAGAGGCAGCAGAGAGGCACAGGAACAAGTGAGCAAGGGAGGGAGGGAGGGAGGGAGTGTTTGTGCAGCCTCTCGTCTCCGAGCCCTCGTCTGAAAGTCTGAGACTCATGGATAATTCAACACGGATCCTCTCCTCCTGCCCGCTGCCACCCGCCATCCACTGCAGTGAGCGGGAGCGTGCGCGCGGGACAGGGAGTTATACTGGGAGACGCTGATCAATTATTGAGACAGGGATGGAGAGAGGGAGAGAGAGAGAGAGAGAGAGAGAGAGAAGGAGGGAGGTGTGTTGGAGTGGTAGAGGTGGAGAGAAAGGGGAGAGAGAGAGAGAGAGAGAGAGAGAGGGAGAGAGAGAGGGAGAGAGGTCTGCAGAGGAAGTGGGAGGGGGACAGGTGGAGCAAGAGCAAGTGAATGAGAGATCATCTGAAAGTGAAAGGATGGGTAAGAGAAAGAGTGATGGAAAGAAAAGAAGAATCAGAAAGGGATGGAATGGAAGAAAGAGGTAGAGTGACAGAGCAAGTGTAAAAGAGAGAAACACAGGGAGAGAATTTGAACAGAGAGAGGGAGAGAGAGGTAATGGAGAGAAGAGAGAGGGAGGGAAGGAAGGAGAAACATAATAGAGGTAGAGAGAGTGACTGAAGTGCATGACGTGAGAAGTACCGTTTCCTGACAGGAGCTGAATCTGGTCCAGACTGATCCCAGATCTGGCCCTGATCTGGTTGGGATCCGGCGTGAGCCTGTAGGAGGTCCCATTTCTCTCTGTTTATCTCTCTATTAAAACCCATCGGTGCTTTTTCCCTGAAAAGGAGCCTTGTTCCATATTTACAATGGAACAGACGATGGGGAACCTTTTCCCCCCTCCGATTTGCATTTATTCATGAGCGGGGCACATGAAAGTTAGCAGCAAGGTTATTGAGGCTGTGTTTGACAGTTCCCAAACCGTGATGTAGGATGGTTTCGGATGACGTTCTCAGAAGTTTTTTTTTGTCGTTTTCTAAGATCAACATTTGATGATTTCTTTGTGTGGATTTTTCAAAGCCGAATTTTTTTGCCACATTTCTGGTTTTTATTTTGCTCTCCCTCTGGGATCACCTGAAAGCTCCACACAATGCTTTACAGTGGGAGTCTTTCGTGTCATTCTTCAGTCATGCTGGTTCACATGTTCACTGCTCTTATTTTCTTTTTTCTTTGTTTTTGTTCTGTTTTCTCCACCTTTTATTTATCCTTCTCTCTGACCCCCACAACCCTCACCCACCCACCCACCACGTTTTTACACCTTTGCCCAAATAACCCCACTAATGTTACCACCCCCCCCCCCCCCCCTCCCAACAGAGGACAGTAGTTTCATGCCCTCACAGTCCGCTGAGGCAGGCAAACAGAGCGCCATCACCAACGGTATGTCACACAACCCCACCATACCCCACTTCAACCCCACTAACTCCAGAGTCTCGTGTGCTATGATGGTCGATCACATGGCCATGAGATCCCATCATAGCCTGCAGTGTGTCGCCACGGCGACGGGTTGAAGGACAATGGTCAGGGGCGGCCTGGTGCCCTCTGTACAAACATTTCTCTGTTTATGTGCTACCTGTGTGTGTGTGCGCGCACGCGCGAGTGTGTGCGTGCGTGCATGTGTCTATGTTTGTATGTAGTGTGTGTGTCATTGTCGTTTTAGGCATTGTTGTCCCCTGTCCCATGTGTCTTGATGTTGTGTCCCTCCTCTTTGCCATTCAGTTACACTGTGCGCTTCATGGTCCCTCATGCTGCCTCCGTCTGTTGCTCTCTGTCCCCCCATCTCTATTTCTTCCTCTCTTTCTCTCTCTCTCTCTCTCTCTCTTTCTCTCTCTCCCTCCCTCCCTCCCTCCCCTCTCTCTCTTTTTCACAGGCAAGCAACCAGATGCGGCAGTGGAGACCAATCAGAATAAAGGTACTAGAGTGAATGTTCACCAGATGAGGCAGGTTGTCAGAAGGGGAGGTGAGAGAAATGAAGGGTGGAAAAGAGAAAGAGAGAAGGAAAGAGAGAGAGAAAGAAAGAAAGAAAGAAAGAAAGAAAGAAAGACAACGAGAGGGAAAGAGAGAGAGTGAGAATCTATGATGTGAAAAAACCTGTAGGGCTCAGCCGAGTATCTTAAGATCGCGCGGCCGAAGACGAGCCTAATTAAATTAAACGTGATAGTGAAGAGAGAAGGCAGATCAGCGGTGTCACAGATACTATCGTCCAAATCAAATTAACTCTGTGAAATCACAGAATTTCCGGGTTCGCGTCAAAAGGGATGACAACAATGTGCATAACCATCACAATTTCCCACGATTGCAGCCCACTTATAGTCAGATTTGGCCAGGAACTGGGCCATACACAGACCAGATCAAGGCTAGATATGCCCAAGGCCGAGCTGCTATCAAAGCTCCTGCTTTTAGCTGTACAGAGATGGGGAGATGTTTACCAGGTTAGGAAGTTGGTCATGTCATTTAATGTGCTTTCATTTCAAATACCTGTCAATGTATTGTATATCTGTGAATATATATGTTTGTATGTAAGTTATGTGTGTGTGTATGTGTCCACTACTGTCTTGAACAAGTCCCCTTTGGGTGCTGTGGTTTTCATATGCGAGTTTGGAAGCATCTATTGCTACTAGCAATGACATAAGGAACCAATGTAAAGTACTGGCCACAGTAGATTGGTCACAGTCATTTCTGAGGATCCTGTTTTGGTCCTAGTTACATAACGGTACCATAGCCGACCCTGCTCAGCATAATGGGGTTTGACAAGGAGTGCCTTGTCGCTGAGTTGTAACGTGACCAATGTGTTGTCCGTATGTAATGACACAAACTCGCATCCCGCCCACCCAGCCAAGAAGCAGGACGGAGCCGTTGCCATGGAGATGCAGCCTCTGAAGAGCGCGGAAGGCGGCGAGGTGGAGGACGGCACGAAGAAGAAAACCAGCGTGCCCAAGAAGGAGAAGTCCGTCCTGCAGGGCAAGCTGACCAAGTTGGCCGTGCAGATAGGCAAAGCAGGTGAGCACACGTGTGGCCTACGAAGAGGACTTAAACATCAAGAGTGGAGAGTTTACACAGCACCACAGTGAGAGGGAAGGAGAGGAGCTGAACTAACAGTGATGGGCAAAATGTAGAGAGCAAAGCTACAAGCTACTCTACAAGCTACAAGCTACTCTATAAGCTTAAAAGTTTTACTTTTAAACGAGGTCGCGAGTACTGTCAGTTAGAGTTTCCAGGCAGCTACAGTGTTACACTCTGGGGGCATGTTCATGAGCCCCAATGTTCATGCCCCCAGAGTGTAGCGCTGCAGCTGCCTGGTTGCTTTACCAATTGTTTTTTTTTGTACTGACAGTACTCAGTGACCTTGAGAAGCAGAGATCTGTATAAAAAATAGCTGGATTTCTCCTTTTAAACTACATTTAAGGTACATTTTGTAAGTAGCTTGCCCATCACTGTTAACTAATCATGTGTTCACTTCTTCTTGTCATTTCCTTGTTCGGGTGTTGATATGAGTTTTTGAGTCTTGACCAGTAATACCCATGTGGGCTCAAACCCAGGCTCACAACAATGGAATAACCAAAAGCATTATGGTCTGTTGAGCCAAACGCATGACTCTGTTAGCGGTGGTGCTAGTTATGCTAACGGCTGCTGATCTCAGGCAGTATTGTTTACTTCCAGCACCTTTGCATTGGGACAATCCTGTCAAATTCAGACTAGATCCGGCTTTACCCCATATACTGCTGTGTCCTCACATCCTGAGGCTGAGTGTGGATAGTTAACCCTTCTTTTCTCTGTTCTTGTTGCCCAGGTCTGGTCATGTCGGCCATTACGGTGATCATCCTGGTTTTGTACTTTGTGATTGAGACGTTTGTGGTGGAAGGCCGTCAGTGGCTTGCGGAGTGCACACCAGTCTACGTTCAGTACTTTGTGAAGTTCTTCATCATCGGAGTGACTGTGTTGGTGGTGGCTGTACCCGAGGGCCTGCCCCTGGCTGTGACCATCTCTCTCGCTTACTCTGTGAAGGTAAGGTGTGTGTGTGTGTGTGTGTGTGTGTGTGTGTGTCTGCATGCATGTCTGCATGCTTAAGTCGATATAAGAAAGCATTCAAGGTTAGCGCCCAGCATTAGCATTAAGAATTACAGTACCTTACCTTTCCCCTCTCCTCCTCTCTTTTCTCTCTTCTCTCTCTCTCTCTTCTCTCTCTCTCACTCTCTCTCTCTCTCTCCCCTCAACCAGAAAATGATGAAGGACAACAACTTGGTGCGCCACCTGGATGCCTGCGAGACCATGGGCAACGCCACAGCCATCTGCTCCGACAAGACCGGCACACTGACCACCAACCGCATGACTGTGGTGCAGGCCTATATGGGTGACCAGCACTTCCGAGAGGTGCCAGACCCCAGCCAGGTCAACGCCAACATTCTTGAGACCCTTGTCAGTGCTATCGCCGTCAACAGTGCCTACACCTCCAAGATCATGGTGAGGGGGCCAAGCACACCGTGGTTAAAGTCGCAAGTAACCTTTAGAGCTGGAATTATCATGTGTTACAGGAATATGATCAGATAATGGTACTTGACTTGCATCAAAAAATACCTGTAGACAATACATACCCATGGTGCATTGTGATCAGATCCTGTTTAACACATCTAAACACATTGTCTGGCAGTAACATTAAGTAATATCCTAATACTGTGGAGACCACTGTGAGCAGCAACAGTGCCTGCAACACACCCAAGATCACGGTGAGGGTCCAGATGGGTTGATTTAGTTTAAATCTCTATTCAGTTTTGGTTACTGGAGTGGAATGTGACCAGATGACCATCAGAATCCAGCAGTAGCATTGTATTCAGGTCCTGTGAACTGCTGCCTGTGGGCTTCTATCTGGTCATAACATAATCATAACTAATGAAATGGCTGAAACTGAAGTTGCTCTAACTGTACGATAATAATTAATGAGCGTTATGCCACTGCATGACATACCCTAAGCCTCCGGTCAGTGTCTTATCCCCCAGGCTGCACCGGGTCTGCAACTGAAGCACTTGGTTCACAGAGCGTAAAAATTGTTTTAGAGAACTGGTCTAATTTTTTTGAACGTACACGCCGCTATCGCTTCTGGTGTAACTAGTTACACTACATCATAGTGGAAGCAAATTGTTGCAGCAGACGCAGTGCAAATAGAATGCTTCAGTTACAAGCCAGGTTTAGCCTCCCTGCAACACTTAGCTACCTCGGATGGCTTCTTCTATTATTTTAGGGCCATTGAGACGTCATGTTAAGATTTCCTGGAATAAAAACATGCACAATACAAAGCATGCTGTGAGGTGAAATCAGATCTCATTGACACTAAAGAGAGATGTGATAGTATATTTTTACTACCATATTTCTCTTAAGACTCAATCAGGACGATGTAAGATCAGTATCCAGGCGTTATTCTTTTCAATGAGGGGCCAGTGGCCCTCAAGGGAGAGAAGTACATGTTTGTTTCACCCCATCATGGATTTCACCAGTATCTCAGTATTCTCTGACTATACAGAAGCAGTCTACCAAATTTAAGTTTAAGTTTAAATATTAATGTGGCCTTTAGGGTGACATCAAGTCTGGCCAGCTTCTATTGTCTTTTAATTAAAACTTCCCCCTTTCCTGGGAAGTCCTTCAGAGGCATGGACACATGCTGTTCTACAAACATTAACATTTCACACCTGGTGATAGGCTTTCACTGAATTCAAGGATAAACAAAGGATGCTTACATAGGACAAGGACAGGGGAAATACAGTAATCACAATTCTTTTAGATGTGTTGAATATAAAGATATACTGTATGTTATTATGATGTGCAAATGTAATCCAGCTAAAGCTTATTCAGATTGCATCTAGATACTAAACAAACATTAATGCAGGCTGTGGGCAGTTGTGTGCCTGTAATGGAGTCTCTTAGACCAGGCTGAAGTGTCCTCCAAGGTTGTGAATGGATGGAGTAGTATACACATCTGTTAGGCCTCAGTTTCATCTTTTGTTTGCTTATGGACCATCTTTATAATCTCGTTGATGGCCATCTACTGTAGTGTCTCTTCAGATGGAATGTAAGCCAGGTATTTTAGCCCTCTTACCAATTGTCAAACCATTGTCTCCGGAAGCATCATTGGTCTTGGGTTCAATTCTCAAGAATAATACACACAGACATGAATGCATTCACTTTAAGCTTATACAAAATGGTCTTTTTCAAAGAAGGCCAAACTGCAACCTATTGCAACTCATCCATCTCAACCTTATACAAACTAGATGTACCGCAGAGCGGTACAAAATATGACCGCCGCCCAGTCCAGCACATGTTTTCCACAAAAATAAGTCACGCTGAAAGGCATATATGATTCTAACTGTCCCACTGAATTGCATTATGCACACTCAATTCTCACTGGTATCTGCTAGACAACAAGTACCAAAACATGATTAGTTCATAGATTTCACATGTAAAATACATTTTATACAACCCCACCCCCATCTTGCCTGTTCATAATTCTGAGAAATTCTTGAATTGTGTGCATGTGTGCGTGTACATGTTTACGTTTATGTGTGTGTGTGTGTGGGTGGGTGTGTGTGTGTGCGTGCATGTGCATGTGCTTGTGTGTTTGCCTGTTTATGTTCCTGTGTGTGTGCATGCATGCGTATATATGTCTACTGTGTGAGTATGTGTCATACGAAGGATTACTGTGAATGTATGTGTGTGCGTGTGTATCTGGTTTACATGACCCCTGGAGGCAAACATACGCAAAAAATTGGTCATCCTAGGCCCTACGGTTCTCAAGATATTCACAGAAAACTGTGTCTGCCCTACCCTCCTTTCGGGAGTCCAGTCCAGCGGGGGGGCTACAGATCAAAACAAAAAACGGTGGTTCCATGCTATCCATGTGGGGTTACATGCCCACCAAGTTTCGTGTATCCCGGGCTTTCAGTGTCCCGGGAATCCTTGTTGGTGTACGGTCACTAAATGTACACATAAATTATTTTATTGTAAGGCCCCACATGAACGAAAGTCCACAAAACTTGGCATGCATTCGGAGGGTGTCATAATGATCCTACACTTTCAATTTCGTGCAGTTTTGACCATGTCAGCCAGAGATATTGTGATGAAAACACCTAATGTTTTGCTTTTTAATTTTTAACTAGGTGGCGCTATACATGAAATAAGTGGTAATGGGATAGGTTGACATGCCCCCTTAAGACCAACATACAAAAAAAAGGTGGACCTCCTAGGCCAGTTGGTGTATAGTAACATAAATTAATTTATTGTGTGGCCCCCCATGAACGGAATTCCACGAAACTTGGTGTGCATTCAGAGGGTGTCATAATGATCCTACACTTCCAATTTCGTGCAGTTTTGACTATGTTAGGTCACAAATACCTGCGATTACCTGCGATTTGAACACCTCATTTTTACTTTTTTGTGTTTAACTAGATGGCGCTATACATGAAATGAGTGGTTATGGAATGAGTTGACATGGCCCTACAGATCAAGGGCCATGGGGCTACAGATCAAAAACGAAAAACGATGGTTCCATGCTATCCATGTGGGGTTACATGCCCACCAAGTTTCGTGTATCCTGGTCTTACAGTGTCCCGGGAATCCTTGACGGAAATTTGGACAAACATTTTTGGAAAAAAAAAAAAATTCTGAAAAAAATGCTTCGCTGCGCGGCGGTCATAATTATTATAAGATTTAGACTGTTTGTAAAGCCCTAACTTATTCAGCTGTACCAAGCAGCTGTTGACTATTCACTATGTGTATTTTCTTCATGGTTACTGCTAAAAATGTTGGGTCTTATGAAAGAAAATATGATCTTCTATTATCTTATATGCTCTTATGATGCCGTTCTATGTTCACTCAGTTGAATAAACGTCAGTTTATTAATAAATTGGTTCTACCATGGATCAAGCAGTGTGGCGCTTTTCTTTCCTCTTACTCTTAAGATGTTCCATGAGGATCCCATCAGTGCAGGGGTGTCGGAATCGTTCTAGCTTTCCCCCACCATACTGCAGCCCTTGTGTTTGTTGGAGGTCATTGGGAGCAGGGTGAATCAGCCTTTTAAAAAGCATGTCTTCCCACCGTCTCTCTCTCCTCTCTCGTTCTCTCAGCCGCCTGATGTCGAGGGCGGCCTGGCCAAGCAGGTGGGCAACAAGACTGAGTGTGGCTTGCTGGGCTTCGTGCTGGACCTGAAGCGGGACTACGCCCCCGTGAGGGAGCAGATCCCCGAGGAGAAGCTCTACAAGGTGTACACCTTTAACTCCGTCCGCAAGTCCATGAGCACCGTCATCCAGCTGCCTGACCGCTCCTTCCGCCTCTACAGCAAAGGAGCCTCCGAGATTCTGCTCAAGAAGTGAGTGTGAAGCAGTCTCAGTGAGGATGAGTGTGGATGAGTCAGTACACTTAGCGTTGCACCATGCATTGAAATGAAACTACTTCATACTAACTTATTTATTTATTTTATACTAATATATTTATTTTTTGCATTGTTTGATTTTTAGCATGGCTGTATAATTATTTTTACAGTTTAATTCATTTTTACAATTTGTGGTATTTATGCAATTTTTACTTTTTTACGTGTTATAGTGTAATGTACCACAATGCTAGGGCCCTGTAGGAGACCAATTTAACACAGTATGTGTAATAAAAATCAAATTGAGAGGTCTTATATTTCAAGGATACTGCATACAAATGAAGTCCATGCCGTAAGTGATGTTTTGATTGACTGATCGATTGAGTCCATGCTTGAGGAGACATACATTACGTATACTTTGCCAATTGCAATTTAGCGTCGCCATTCAGCTTGCATAGTAAATTCCTTGTTCATTTTCATGAAGCAGAGCGGCATTATGTAGACTAATTATTAGTTCTATACAATTCTGCACCATGTTTTGAGTGTGTGATTGGCACACGGAGGCAGCTAGTGGATGCTCTCTTTTGTTCAGAGCGTGTTTGTATGTGTTATGACTAAACAATAAACACCCACTCTCTTCTGAGCTATGCCACTAAACGCCCACTCTCTCCTGGGTACTGACAGGTGTTCGTCCATTGTGGGTACCGGTGGCGATGCGCGTGGTTTCCGACCACGAGACCGCGAGGAGATGGTAAAGAAGGTGATTGAGCCCATGGCTTGCGAAGGCCTCCGGACCATCTGCATCGCCTACCGGGACTTCCCTGCCAACCCCGAGCCCGACTGGGATCAGGAGGCAGACATAGTCACCGATCTCACCTGCATCTGCGTGGTGGGGATCGAGGATCCTGTTCGACCTGAGGTACGGAAAGGGGGAGATCATGTGTGTGTCTATGAATGTCTGGACCTGTGTGTTTGTGCTAGTGTGTGTGTGTGTATCTGTGTATCTGAATGTTTATGCATGTTCATGCATGAGAGAGGAACAGAGCATGATGCTGTGTGTGTGTGTGTGTGTGTGTGTGTGTGTGTTTGTGTTTGTTTGTGTGTTTGCATGTGTGTCTCTCTGCATCACTGCACTGTGTTGATTTTGCTCTTTGATCTCTGTGTCAGCTGTGTCGCGCTGCTCATCAGCATTTGTGTGCATTTCGCCCTGATTCTGAGAGTGCCCGCTGAGTCTCATTAATTCTCTCTTTGCCACAGGTTCCCGACGCCATCCGCAAATGCCAGCGAGCGGGCATCACCGTCCGCATGGTGACAGGCGACAACATCAACACGGCCCGTGCCATCGCGGCCAAGTGCGGCATCATCCAGCCCGGCGATGACTTCCTGTGTATCGACGGCAAGGAATTCAACCGGCGAATCAGGAACGAGAAAGGAGAGGTGAGTTAGGACAATTTTATCACTGGTCTTGTTTGCTGATGTGGATAAGATCTCTCTGTCCTTTGCCCTGTACCTCTAAAAGCTACAGAGTGGACTATATGTAAGTGATGAATTATTTATGACTGAGCATTATGCCTTTCTTTCTTTCCCTCCCCCTCTCTCTCCCTCTTTTATTTATCTCTGTCTCTCTTTGCACCTAACTTAATCTCTCTCCCTCTCTCTCTTTGTCTTTCAGATTGAACAGGAAAGGATTGACAAGATCTGGCCCAAGCTGAGAGTTCTGGCTCGGTCATCCCCTACTGACAAACACACTCTAGTCAAAGGTCAGTGCTTAGTCATTTTTAGTCAGGCGTCTGCACCAGACACCTCTGAGCCTGTGTTATTTGCTCAGGCATCTTCTCTGCCAGCCCTGTAAACAAACACAACATATCTGCATTTGTCATCGCACATCAAATTGTACCGCTGTTGATGCCAGTGTTGATTATGTCAGTGCTGGCGACAGTGTTTAATGCATCTTAGATTGTAGATGTAAGTGTTGGATGGGATTCTATGCAGGCGGTAATGTTTGTTGTGTTCATATGCAGGCATCATTGACAGCACTGTTTTGGAGCAGAGGCAAGTGGTGGCTGTGACTGGAGATGGAACCAACGATGGACCCGCTCTTAAGAAAGCAGATGTAGGGTTTGCTATGGTGAGTTCAACATCCGAGTGTCAATCACATAAGTGTTATAAGTTTCCTTATAGACTGAGTGACTTAAAAATGAGATTCAGTCAAGACAACTGACATAACAGAAACATTAGATTACATTACAAAGATTACATTTTTCTAAGTAAACCAAATCAATCAATGTTGACTTGGTCATAATGTTGACAGGCATGTATTATGCCTGTTCTTTTACTTGGCTGAGGATGTGTTTGGTTTTATTTGAGTGCAAGGAAGAGTGATTTTGAGTCCTTCCAACACAAAAGCAGATCCAAAGCAGACAGATGGACCCAGGCTGGTGGTGGGTAAGCAAAAACGTATAATGTACAACACTGACCAGCCAAACGAGCCAAGCAGACACTGAAATGATATCAGAAGAGCACTGGCTTTAAAAACCCTGTCCATTGCTACTGTAGTGTAGAAGTAGGTGGTGATGTACTGTAGGGTTTAAAGCTGTGTGGACTGGACTATGTGAAAAAGGTACACACAAAAGTTTCCTGACCAAAGCTCCTGTGTCGTACATCATGTGCATGTAACCACATTACCTCAGCATTGAAGGGATTTGTGCCTCTTTGTTTTGTTCCTGCCCGCCTTTAGAACCCACCTGCTAATGCAAGGCCCTAGCAATAGTACTATTAATGCTAAGACACTAGTATTTTTTTTTACAACCTAACTGCTAATGCAGGGCATTATTAGTTTTTCAGAATCCAACTGCTAATGCAAGGCACTGAGTACTACTGTGTGCTACAGTACAGTAAGTAAATAACATTTTAACCATGGGCAATGTAGAGGCTAGACTTGCATTGTGGATATGAAAACATGGTCTGGATGACATAACCAGAAGACATTTTAGCATTAAAATGTATCCAGGAAGTGAAGTTATTCCCTATGCAGTAATGGATGATCTATTGTACTGGTCTGTACTTAAATAAATATGGTCACTACTCACTTTCCTCACAGCCTTGGAAAGAAGTGTGTTCTACATAAAACACTGCTCAAGAAGCATGTTATGTTGTTCACTTGCTCTTCCTGATTTCTCTCATGTTAAAAATGGAAACGGAGATCTTTGTTCTTGCTCAATTATCATGCGGCAGAGAGTTGTTTTTTCCCCCTTCTTTTTTCTTTGATAGGACCATTGCAGACTGCCAGTGACACCTTCTGTGCTTCTGTCACTTGTTTATTTTTTGACAAACCTTTTCAACACATAGTCAGTCTGTACACCCCTTCCTGGAGCACCCCTGAGGGGCCCTGCAGTGGC
>NC_055963.1:10612513-10705013 GCF_018492685.1 Alosa sapidissima
GGATGGGGGGGGAGGGGGGGAGGATTGGGATGGGGGGGGTCCATGTAGGGGCAGTAATAGTGGACTGTTCAGTTATGCTGAGAAGCAGAGTCAGTCATTAAGTGAGTCATTCGCTGAGACTGGGAGAAATTAGAGAGAGAGAGCAAGAGAAAGAAAGAGAGAGCAAGAGAAAGAAAGAGAGAGCAAGAGAGAGCAAGAGAAAGAAAGAGAACAAGTGGGAGAGAGACAGATTATAGAGAAGGGGGCGAATGGATCTCTACAGCTTTTGATTTTCTGTGCACTTTAATTAGATAGCTCACTTTAGACACTTCACAAACAGTTCATAAATCAAATGTGATTACACGTACACACGCCAAATCTGCTCATTGAATCATCTCCCAAACATGCACATTTCCATATCTGTTCCTCCACCCACCTGCAACCCCCCTTCTGCTTCCTCAGGTGAGAAGATCTTCAACATCGACAGCGGCCGCAACGCCCCCCTCCACTCGCCTCCCTCCGAGCACTACACCATCATCTTCAACACCTTCGTCCTTATGCAGCTCTTCAACGAGATCAACGCCCGCAAGATCCACGGCGAGAGGAATGTCTTTGACGGCATCTTCAGCAACCCCATATTCTGCAGCATCGTGCTGGGAACATTCGGTATTCAGGTGAGACAGTGTGTGTGTGGTGCGTGTGGTGTGTGTGTGTGTGTGTGTGTGTGTGTGTGTGTGTGTGTGTGTGTGTGTGTGTGTGTGGTGTACCCAAGTGCCTTTGAAAGTCCAGGTAAATATTATGATGTGAGACAAACATGTCTAAACAGACCTTATTTGATGGCTCTGGAAAATATTTTGTGAGTTTACTGTCATAAATGGAAAAACAAAACAGCTATGCTTGTGAACAGCATAGGACAGGCTCTTGTGAACTGACATTGACATCATCTATTTATACCTAGCAAGCGTACATCCTTGAATAAAGACAAATAACATCTGCTTACGTAAACTGTAAGGTATGACCTGTGAGTGTCAAAAATAAGCAGCTGTGCTTGGATTGGAATTTGTAAGTCCACCAGTATGACACCCAAAACAGAACCCTGAGTAGTCTTAGACACACAGCTGAGCTCATCCTCGGCCGCCTCGTCCTGGTCAGGTCAGGGCGGGTTGGGTTGGGGTGGGCGCTCAGAGAGGCGAGACTGCTTTAGCAGGGGACAGAATGTGCTCTGGGCCCGTGACTAAGCCGTCGTCAGGCCCGGCCATGTGTCAGGACTCCTGACTGGGCTCCACCACGCTGATGCATCGGTGTCAGCGGCGGAGGTGTTACTGCGCCGAGCGTAACGTCTTTTGACGTGGCCTCAGATTGCCTTCCTCCTCTGAGCCCCCCCCACCCCACCCCCCTGAAAAAGGGAGGTCCGGCCAGACCGCTGATTTGCACGCAGACATGCAGCCTGTCTGAAGCTCCGTGGCTCTGGAGAGTTCTCTGGGAGAACCTTTTTTGACTTCAAAGGTTCTCTTGGATGAGGAAGATGAGTGTGTAAAAAGGATGTCTCTGGTAATTAAATAGGTGCCAATTTAACCTTGTCCCCGTTTAAATTATGTGCCCTGTCTCTGAAAGTGTTTTATAATTTATACTGTCTGACCTGTGCATAGATTGCTGTTTTTTTTTTTACATTTCTGTTGATTTCTCTTGTCATTGTCATTGGGCTAAACAGGGCTGTGTGTATGACAATCTGTGATGTCTGATGGGTTTGTCTGACTTGTTGCAGATCGTGATTGTCCAGTTTGGAGGGAAGCCGTTCAGCTGTGCACCCCTAAATGTGGAACAGTGGCTGTGGTGTCTCTTCGTTGGTGTAGGGGAGCTTCTCTGGGGACAGGTGGGAGTGTGTGCCTGTGTGTGTGTGTGTATGTGAGTGTGTGTGTGTGTGTGTGTGTGTGTGTGTGTGTGTGTGAGTGAGTGTTTTTGTGCGTGTGTGTGTATGTGCGTGCGTGCGTGTGTGTGTGTGTGTGCGTGTGTGTGTATGTGCGTGCGTGCGTGTGTATGTCTGTGTGAAATACAGAAAGAGAAGTGCACGTGATGGACATAAAAGAGAGAGGGAAGTTGTGTGTAAGAGAGAGAGATAGAAAAAGCCAGAATGAAGGAGGTTGAACATCTATAAGACCATTGGATAGTATTTAGTATTCATAGTCTTCCCGCTCTCATGCATACACATACACTTCCCTCACTCTCACACAGTTTGTCTCAGCATCTGTCTTTCCCAATTATCTCCCTCCCTCTTTCCCTCCCTCCCTCCCTCGTTTTGTTCCCTAGTTGATCGCCACTGTACCAACCCACCGCCTGAAGTGTCTGAAGGAGGCGGGCCACGGGCCGGGCACAGACGAGATGACGGAGGACGAGCTGGCCGACGACGAGGAGGAGATCGACCACGCGGAGAGGGAGCTGAGGAGGGGCCAGATCCTCTGGTTCAGGGGCCTCAACCGTATCCAGACTCAGGTGCTGTGTGTGCCCCCCCACCCCAGTCCTCCTCGCCTCTCCTCTCTCATCCCCCTCTCTCTCTCTCTCTCTCTCTCTCTCTCTCTCTCTCATCTCCTTACCATCTTCTCTTTTGAAGGCCTGATGATGTAGCGGTTTGCCTGGATGATGGTGAAGCTCTAGTTCACCCCTAAGGAGGTTAAAATGATTTGATCTTTCTTTCTGCAACTCTTTTACTGCCATTTCTATCTTGTCGCATCCCCTCCTCTCTCCTTTATTCTCTTCTCCTAACTTCTGTTCTCTTTTCTTTCCTGTGTTTTCTTTTCTCCTCTATTTCTTCATAGGTGTCGTTGTCCACTCTTTTGTCCTCTTTTTTTGTGATATCTTCATTTCTGATCTCCTCTCCTGTACTCTACGCTGTCCTTTCCGCTTCACCTCTCTTGACTCATCCCATTTCACCAAGTCCTGATGAGCAGCGCTGTCTTCTTCTCTGCTGTCTCTCTTCACCTCTCTCTTCTTCTGCATCTTTCTGTCTTTCCCTCAACCCTAGGCCCCCTTTTTTGGGCCCCTTTCCAAATGAACATACTGTATTCCACCAACAGTGTTCTATAAAACACTCCTAGAATCCCCCCCCCCCCCTTCACCCAGCTTGATTGACCCCTCCACTTTCTCTAATCTCCCTATGCGTGAGGAACAGATCAGTGTTAGTGGCAGTGACAGTGACAGTACGCCAGCACTGGCCCTTCTACTCAAAGCTTATTTGAGTTTATTAAATCAGGATTAGCGTATGCCTTAACTTGACATGAACTGCCATATTACTTTATTTTGTGGACATGCTACGGCATGTTTTGTTCAGCAGGCCTGATTTAAATGTGAATAGTTACCGTTGGCAATTTATAGATGTTTGTTCTATGAATAATCTTGTCAAAGATACTTTACTTATGTCATGTGTTCAGCTAACAATTTCATGCCTCTTCCTTAGTTTGTAGTTTGTGATTTGATTTCCTCTCTCTCTCTCTCTCTTCTCTCTCTCTCTCTCTCTTTCTCTCTCTCTCTTACTCTCTTGCTACGCCTCATTTTCTAATTTACATGTTTTGTCTTTTATTTCAAAGGCTGAAATGACTGTTTGCCTGTCTTGTTTTTCCTTTCATGAAATGTGCCTACCACCTTTTCTCACTCTGTCTTTCTCTCTCTGTGCTATCTATTTGTCCCACTTCTAATATCTGATAAAGAATGTTCTGGACACAGAGTGCTTAAAGCTTTCCCTTTTAACTGGAGAAATGTTATCTAGAGACAGCATGCTATTTCTAGAATTTGTTTTTGTCTTTCTTGTCATTACTCGTTATACATTAATAATGTAAAAGGGAAATGTTGATAGTCCTTCCAAAATATGTCACCTGAATTCAGCCTTGGTTGTACAGTTATGCAAAACCAAACGCCAGCTGCACTATAGGGTCTTGTCCTTTTACAACTAATTCATGGGAAGCTACCTCTATGTAAAAGAGTGGGAAAGGTGTGTGTGAAGGTGTGTGTGCATCTGTACAGGTTTTATGTCCTATTATGGTAGGAGCATTTTAGGCTGTGCGGCGTGCGTTGCAGTCTGCGAGCCTGTCAGAACAGGTAAAAGGTGTGTCGGTGTGTTTAGAGGCGTGCATTGCAGTCTGCGAGCCTGTCAGAACAGGTAAAAGGTGTGTCGGTGTGTTTAGAGGACTTTGCTTGCCTCTGACTCATAGAGGATCCCGGCAGTGGGTTGGCAGCGGAGAGGGCTCCAGCCTCTTGTTAGGGTAGGAGGATGGTGCGGCATTCAGAGGCCTCCATCAGTGGGATAGAGCGAGCCCAATAAAAGTGCATTAGATCCAGAGGAGGTGTTGTGGGTGGGTGGGTGGGGGGGGGGGGGGGGGGGGGGGGGGGGGGCACCGGGGATCGTAGGATCAATAAGTGTCCCGCATACCTACCTTTGGAGTGCCCTCTGTCTGAAGTCTAAAGTGCCTTTAAAATGGGCTCTTGCTCTCTCTCCCTCCCTCTTTCTTTCTCTCTCTCTCACCCTCTTTCTCTATCGTTCTCTATACATCCCTCTCTTCCTTATGTAGTTCTACCTCTAGTCTACTTCTTACCTCTCTACTCTGCTTTCTCTCACAGTTTTCTTTCTTTTCTTTTTGTTTCTCTCTCTCTCTCTCTCTCTCTCTCTCTTCCTGGCCTCATCTGTTATGGTGGTTCTACTTGGACAAGACGTTTGTTACAAGTATGGTAAAGCTGTTGGCGATTATGTCACTCATACACACCCACACACACAATGTACACTTCACCCCAGACTCCATTATATATTGCATATACACACACATACAGACGCTCACACACACACACACACACAATCATGCAATCAGAAGCCCGCTGACGCTCCTTTTAATGAACTCTAATGGAAGTATAAAGTGCTTTGCACCTCTCGAGCTCCATACGTTCGACCCCCTATATAACTCCATCAGTGCAGACACACATCAGGCGGAACTGAGCAGAGACAGGCCTCTGATGTTGGGGTGCTAAGCGCGGATGGCACGAAGTGCCAGCAAAGCTCCTTACAAGGTTTCCATCGATCCCCCTCCCGTGTTCAATACTGAGTAGGCAAAACACAACACACATTACAAGGGCCGCCCTAATATCATCAGTCACTTTAATTTGATCAAGGCTTTCACTGAGAGTGGCTCTTTTGCAGAGTAGCTCCATTGATTTTTTCATCAGTCATCTTTATCTTTATTATTATTATTATTATTATTTTTTAGAGTACAGTGATTACACCCGGATTAATTGTGAGTGGGGGGGGTGCCTTGGCAACACGGGCAACCTATTTACGGTAATACCTGTGTGTATCCATTGATTTTATTGGATAAATAATGATGTGAAAGCTACCACAGCTGTTCCCATGATGCATCAGTGAAAGATGCCCCACTCTACAAAATGTGGTCAAAAACCTGTGGGGTCTCTGAATTTGCATTGTGGTGCGATTACCATTAGGTAGGTCTGACATGCTGTGTCATAGTGCGTCAAAATACTATCTCTTGTTACTTTTGTCTTGTTTTCTCCTCCCACTGGGGAGAAGATGCCCGTAGTTTGATATAATGGACTCATGATTGATATGGACATTCAGATGCAGGAAGGACCAAAGGTTAACTGACATCTCAAAGGGGTAAATAGATAATCCAACAGCATGGGTGTGTTTGTTTGCAATGGTGCTTTTGCTGTGGTCCATAGGTGCCTTTTTACCTTGCTGTTGTCCCTGTCCCACAATAACAAGTTGTTTTTTTCCGAATGTTGGTTACCATAACCTCTTTTTTTATAGAAATACCTCAAGCTCTTTTAAGTGTGTTATATTTAAGTGTGGTCCAGTGAGCAAGTACATAAGAAACTGCTTTCTCCTCCTACTACTCCTCTCCCCCAATCCCCCTTCTGAATTATTTCTGTATGTGTGTGTGTGTGTGTATATGTGTGTGGTTCTCTCTCTCACCTGCAGATGGAGGTAGTGAGCACCTTCAAGAGAAGTGGTTCCTTTCAGGGGGCTCCGCGCCGGCGGTCCTCCGTGCTCAGTCAGCTCCATGACGTAACCAATATTTCTACCCCCACTCACGTAGTTCTCTCCACTGCCAATGCAAGCGCCGCTCCAGGGAGTGAGTCTCCACTACTGTTTTACCCCACTGGTGTCACACGCAGAACACACACACACACACACACACACACGCACACACACACACACACACACGCACACGCACGCACACACACACACACACACACACACACACGCATACACACACACACACACACACACACACACACACACACACACACACACGCACACACACACACACACACACACACACAAGCATGTTAACATACACACAAGTACACACTCACATACACAGACATGCAGATGCACACGCACACGTACACACACACAGACACACACACACACACACACACACACTCGCACACACGCACACATGCACACATGTATGGTTTGCAAATGCTAATTCAACACAAAAAATGACACTAAAAGATAGAACACCTACACACAGACACACACACACACACACACCCATACACACACACACACACACACACACACACACACACACACACACACACCCATGGTATCGTGTCCAATGTCACCTGTTTTTCTTTGGGATTGCTGGTCTTCGGTGGTTGTGCTTGCGCCTCTGTAACTGTGGCTTTTTGCAAGCTCGCCTGTGTGGTTTGCGACCGACTGTGCCAAAGATGTGGTCCCCTATCCCCACCTTCTCCCCTGTCTATGTGGCCTTGCCAGTCTGGTCCCTAATTTTCCCACACCGTTGACTTGTGGTTTGCTGTCTTGATGGTCTTGTATTTTTTTTTGTTTTTTGTTTATTTTTTTTCACTGGTGTTATTTTAATTTTGTCTACCCGGATGGGCCAATTGAGCCATTCTCTCTCAGTATTACATAGATTTGGATACAAAGCCTACTGGTCTTGTTATTGGTAGCGATATTTTTTCACACATGAGATTTATGGTTAGAAATTGGAATAAGAACATAAGGGATGATTTCCTTGACAAGCCTGAAACCTGGCACAGGACTACACTGCATTTTGAATGGGGATCCTGTGGTAGGTTTCAACATGCACAGGAAAGCAGTTTGACTTTATTGTTTAATCCACGGTTTGATTTGACCTGATATCTTCTACTATATTTGGGAGTGTTTTGGGAGTGTTTTGCATTTGTGGTTGTCAATCATAATGTTAAAATTTCTCTGTAATGTTTCAAATAGAGAAAAACACATAATTAGTACTCACTTAAAAAAATATAGACCACTAAATGGCAAACAGTCTCTGGAATTGGCTGCGGTTGAAAAACAGCCCTAGATTGAAAAGAGAGATGATGAAATATTGGCCAATCGCCTGCTTTCTCAGAGAAGGGGGGAAAAATGTGGAACCTGCCAGATGAAAGCCTGTCAGATGAGGAATTAATGAGAGAACATGGCGCAACTTTGTTTTTGAAGAAGTCTCTGTTGACAAGCGTGGTTGCCACAAAAAAGGAGCGAAGCATATTAAATGTAAATCAAATTCAAGCGTACTCAGAAATATCTTGACAAATAACGGTTGTGGCAACAAATTTGTGAATCTTGCACACGGGGGTAAACCTTCGAGTATAAGCCCTTAAGTGTCCTGCTGAGGTTGTGTAAAAGTTCTTCCTTCTTCCTGCCTCCCTCCTCTCTCATCTTCCTCTCTCTCTCTCTGTCTTCTTACTGTTTCAAGTGATATCGAAGGGAATGTTTTTTTCTCTGTCATGTGGTATTCTGAGTGTTACCAGGGAGACGGTCTTTCTCCTCAGTCCTGCACTGCTTCTCTAACTTTTTCTTTTGCAGATTTCCCACAGGCTGTCTGTCCCTCCTCTGACACTGCACCCTTCAGTCTCTCATGTACTATTGGTTATTCCATATCTGTCTCTCTCTCTCTCTCACACACTCTCTCTCACTCTCTCTCTTTCTCTCTCTCTGTCTACTGTCACATTTCATGGTGTTCTACTTTCTTACAAGTCTCACAATTTGTACATTTGAGCTCAGACTCTACAGAAATCATGTACTGACATAATAGGGACACAATGTAATATACTGGTTGTTTATTTATTTATGTGTTCATTTATTTATAGTCGTATTGAGTTTGATATCAATGTAAGACAGAGCGTGAGAGTATTGTGTTCAATTTTGAATTTTTTTTCCATGGGTAGTCCCATAGTTGATATAAAGTTTGCCGATATGGACTATTTTCTATCTTTTGTTATCTCTGGTCATCCATTCACATTTTCAGGTTGTCACAATTTTCAACACTAACCGTCTGACTGTCAGTTCCTTCACATATCATGTGTGTGTCCCATCTCTTCTTTTCACTCCAAGTATGTGAGTGTGTGTGTGTGTGTGTGTGTGTGTGTGTGTGTGTGTGTGTGTGAGAGAGAGAGAGAGAGAGAGAGAGAGAGAGAGAGAGAGTGTGTGTCTGTCCACTTGCGGTATGTTATGCCAACCAGTGTGTAAATGAGATTTTTCTGCTTTTAACTCTGTGAACCCTCCATCTGTCTGTCTGGCACTCTTGTCACATTCTCTTTTTTCCACCATTGTAGAGTAGTTTGGGGAAAATGAACCTCCAATATTCACACACTGGACATGAGATAGACAGCACAGCAACTGTTTCAATGAACAAACCTCAGTACTATTTTTGGAATGAAACACCAAATGAATATTCTCTAGAAACATTCTAGAACATTCGATAACTTGATTCACTGAGGACTAATGACCCTGTGCAGACTAAACCATGTCCACTACTGTACTGTGTCTCATTCTGTAGTCAACTGGCGTGTTAAGAGTAGTATTCTACCACCTCTTCTGTGGCACATTTGCTTATGTGGAGGAATGCATGTGTTTTGGAAAGCAGTATATCTTAGTTATGCCTTTCCCACAACGTCCAGCAACACTGTATTTGGCTCCCGTGGGGCTGTCTTGTACAGTGTATTTGTTACAATGACTCGACTGTGAATAAGCAGCCAGATCTATGGATCGAGTTTGTTTTCATTTTACATGGTTACGTGCAGAGGTTTGGAAAAGCATGCTCATGTGCCTTCTAAATCTTAAAGACGCACACTTTAGAATTGATGACCCTCTTACCGTTTTGGCAGTGTATCTATTACCAGCGCTCAACGCCATAGCTCCATTTGCAGAAATATTTACCTTATATGGAGACAGTTTTATTGGCGAATGCCAGAGTATGTCACTGTTTATGTGTGTGTGTGTGTGTGTGTGTGTATCTGTGCGCATGAGAATGCAAGTGTGTGTGTGGGAGAGCTTCAGGAGGCAGGGAAACTAGTTATCTAACATTGCATCTCCTGTGCTCTTGATTGCTGACATCTGCACTCGGCAGTAGGTGCTTGTCAGTCATTTGCATTCTGTTTTCCTCACAAATTTTTACCTGCTTTTCAATATGATTATTTGATGACATGGTTTCATCAGACGAAATTTCGACTAAAACAATCTAGTTCACTTATATAAAGGGCTCCTTTGTCTTTTACACTTCGCACTCTCAAGGCAGAAGGGGACATGCGATTTTTTTTCGAGGTTCATCTGAGACTTGGAGTTTAAAGACAAATCAGGATAACGGGGGAGGTTCTGAATTGAACAGGATGTGAGGTCATCAGCATTAACGTTTACTTTTCCATCACAGCTTCTCTAACCACTACCTCTCCTGCTTCTCCTCTTCCTTGGCTCCTTATTTTCGGCTTCGTTCTTTGTGTTCTTGATCATTTTCTTTGCCCAGTGCACTTAGGAAGGTCTATTGAGTAAAGCATTTTTTTTCTTCAACTTTTTTGTTAGTTTGTTTGTTTTAACAATGACGTTTTTCCATCAAGCTTTTCCTTTTGAAGGGCGGCGTGGGGACACAGTGGACATTGATCTGGCATGCTAAAACCCAGAGCTAAGGGGGAATAAAACCGCAACTGATTCTTAACATCCTTCATCATGGTCCATCTCAAAACAGATGTGGGTGTTATACTCGAAAGTTTACCCGTATCCATGCAAACAAAGAAAAAAAAAATGAAAACAAACAACGCCACCGAAAGAAAGTGTTTTCAAATCTTTCAGATTTGCATGAAGTCTTTTTCTTGCTGACAAACAGGCTCTTTGGAAAAACAGATAAGCACTTAACCAAATGCTTGACCGTTCCTTCCTTCCTGTTTGTTTGTTTGTTGGTTTGTGTTTGGAATTTCTTTGTTTTACTTTTAGTTAATTTAGCTTAATTTTCCTTTGCTGTGTGAATCTGAGTGGGGGTAGAGGGTGTTCGTTTGGGGGGGTGGGGCGTTACCGGGAAAGGGCTGAAGTGTTGACTGCACTTACCTGACCACGGCAAAGGAATGTGTTAATGAATGTCCTCACACATGAGCATATACACTCAAACACGTGAGTGTGTGTATGTGTGTGGGTGTGTGTGTGTTGTACTGTATGTTTGTTCCTGCTTTGGTCTGATTCGTCCTCTCAGCATGAGCCTGGCTGGGTGCCATCGTGCATCTATTTATTCGTTTGTTTATTTATTTTCCTACTTGTCTGTCTGAAACAGAGACGAGGCAGCTGCACTGGACTGGGGGAATTAAAACACACACACACACACACACACACACACACACACACATCCTCATGCACCCTCACACACCTCAGGCTCTTGTTTTCTGACCATGTTTTTTGGCATTCCTCTCTTCTCCTCATTAGCCGGCCTGAGAGCTTCACCGCCAGCTCTTCCTCCTCTTCTTCTTCTTGTCCCATCTGCACCTGTCTGCTCTGCTGCATGTCCAGTGATGCTCGCGCTGCCTCACCTCTTCACTCACTCACTCACTCGCTCGCTCACAATGCTCACTCTCACTCACTCACTTTATCGCTCTCAATGCTAACACTTACTCACACACTCACTCACTCACTTTATCGCTCTCAATGCTAACTCTTACTCACTCACTCACTCACTTTATCACTCTCAATGCTAACACTTACTCACACACTCACTCAATCACTCATTCACTCACTCATTCACTCACAATGCTCAATCACTCACTCACTCACAATGCTCAGTCTCACTCTCTGGCACTACACACACACACACACACACACACAAACATGATGACTTATCCTCTCATTCTGTGTGGCCCAGACCCATATTGGCTTGTAAATCATTCACATTCAAACTACACGGCATTGCAGGGTAAAGTCCTATACTTGTGTTGGTTATAATATGTATAAATGTCAGGTTGGATTTGGTGAAATGTCTAGGTTCATTCAGTGTATATCAGCTGCTGAATGATTGCCATTGACCTACATTTATTAATTTGAATTGCTCAACTGCAATGCCTAAAATCTAAATGCTCAACTGTTCAGTGAAGCCCCCAAGTGCCCTAATGTCATTAACCTTTGTTTGCACATTCACATGCACCATTTTCCAATTTTTAACCCAGATGTCACATTGCAGCACGGACTTGCTTATTGAGCATGGAACTGTTTGCATGGTTTAGACACCTATTCTCTGCTGTTACATATGAACTTTTAACAGATTAATGGATT
Organism: Alosa sapidissima; assembly: GCF_018492685.1. Taxonomy (NCBI): domain Eukaryota; kingdom Metazoa; phylum Chordata; class Actinopteri; order Clupeiformes; family Clupeidae; genus Alosa; species Alosa sapidissima. Next base: position 10,624,068 of record NC_055963.1, read on the forward strand.
GTGGGAATTGTATTGAGCCCATGCATGGACACCACAAAAAAAGATATTGTGCATAATTTCATAATTTAGTCTAATAGGTCACTGTCAAACCCAACTCTCTTGCTTTTGCTAACTCAAAGTGTTTGATGGCTTGATGATGCATGCTGTCATTTGACATCGACCACATGTTCGCGTGACTGGAATTCCATTGCCCCTTCCATTCCATTTTGCTCACACTATTTCATACTCTAAGTGAACACTAAATCCTGGATGTTCCAAAGGCCAATGAGGCTCCAGGTCCTGTCCTCTTCCCTGTCCTGTTAGCAGGTGCAATGCCCCATGTCTTTTCCCTGTAGGATATAGGTGCTCCCTGACCATATCCCTCTAAAGCCTCATTCAGAGACCCCTCAGTCTCTCTATCAGTGTGCCTGCCTCCTTTGATTTCCATCTAACTGTGTCTGCCCGGCATTCCATTGCAGATTCTAACCCACACGTTTTTGTTTTGTCCCTTCGTTGTACTCTGCCAGAGGGCAGCCGACTCTAAAATACATCTGGCCCTGATCTGGCTCTGATCTGGCCCGGGTCTGGGAGACCGGGCCCACCCGATCAGAGCCAGATCCGTCAGAGAGTCAGCTGTGGTCAGGGCTATGTGTGTATCAAAGCAACGTGCTCAAAACAGCAGTATACTTTATCGTCAATTTAAACTGCAAGTCTCTTATCAGGTCAGTATACACACATAGTTAGCATTGAGTTTGTATTGGCTTGTACCTCTGTGCTTAAAGTGTGTCTCTGTGTGTCTGAGGCTTGGTGTCTTTTATGTTTGACCTCACACGAATGTCCATTGTCTTGTTGACTGTGAGTGAAAATTGTGAACTGACAGTTTGAGATCATTTCCAACACTTTTTGATTTTTATTTCTTCTGGTTTGGTTTCTTTTGTTGTCATCTCTCTTCCTTTGTAAAACTCTTCAGATCAGGTTGTGATACACTTTCATTTTAGGTTTGCACATAAATCTTTGATCATGTAGACATCAGAACGTCAAATATTCACAATATCCATTCCCTCACAATTCCTAGAAGCAGTCAAAATTATTTTTTCACCAAAGATAACAAGCATAAACAGACTAGAAATGATCCCATATTGTATATCACATATTTTATAGCAACCTGATCTTGAGTTGTGTTTGCACTCTTGAGGCATGTACCAAACAGATGGAGATTTGTGTCCCAATGGTTCATGACTGTTACTGACTATCTGCTTTCATTTCCCTCCTAACTCTTCCTCCACCCAAAATCTACCCTATTTTATTTCTCTTTTTTTCTCTCAATGTCTCCTGTTCCTCCACCCCACCCCTGCTATCTATCTGTCTCTCTCTCTCTCTCTCTCTCTCTTTACCCCTCTTCCTCTGTGATTCTCTGCAATCCTTCGTTTCTTTTGCACTCTCTCTCTCCGTCCCTTTCTTCCTCTTCTTCCTCGGCCATTCTCTCTTTCTCTCTCTTCTGCTCTTCTTCTTCCCCCTCACCCCTTGCCGTCCCTCTCGTCTGGCACCCCGTCACCTTTTAGATGAGAGTGGTGAAAGCGTTCCGTAATGAAGGCATCGAAAAACCCGAATCCAGGAACTCCATCCACAACTTCATGGCCCACCCCGAGTTTCTCATCAACGACTTCATCCACAACATCCCATTGATCGACGACACCGACCTCGAGGAGACAGAGTCTGACCTCTCCAAGCACAACCACCACCTGCACTACCAACAGCAGTACACCAACGTCCACCCGGCTCTGCGTAAGCCCCCACCGCCACCACCCCCCCAGCCACAGCAGCGCACGCGACCCCGCCCCTACCGCCAGTATAGCCTACCCGTCACCCCCAACCGCAACAACAACAACAACAACGACGCCATCGAGCACGGGCGGGGGGCCCTCCCGACAAACCCCTCCACCCATCACTGGACCTCCATGACCCGACAGCAGGGCTGCCCTCTCCTCAGTCTGGAGACCTCGTTATGACTGCCACCCCTCCACACTGGGTGACTCGTATGAAAAAAAAAAAAGAAGAAATCTATTTAAAAGTATTTAAAAACAAACGAACAAACGACTTCTGAGGACCACAGGTGTGTTGAGGAGACAGACTAGAGAAGAGGAGGCACAGGTGGGTGTGGGGGGGGTGGGGGGGCGGAGTAGGGGAGCGGTCCATTGGGTCGGAGTCCAGTTGGTGCTTCACTTCCTTAATGCACACAGATCCAGCTACCCACTCGCCCACCCACCCATGCATAGTCACAGTGGATCCAATCACCCAGTGAGTCTCTGCCGCCATCCTGTGCCACAGTCCCCTCTCACCTGTCTGTGCGAAACCCACACATCCAAACCTCTGGCACCCCCTCTCCTCTCCTGGGGCACACCTCCTCTCGTCTCGGAACACTCGTTCTGCGAGGGAACGGGCGGCTCCCGGTCCACGGGGCCTCCTGAAGGACTGCAGAGGGAGGGCGTGTGGGCCGCAGCCCTGTGAAGGCGGGTCTCGAGCAGAACTAGACAAGAGGAGTCGGTAAACTGTGACCTCCCAGGACAACAACAACAACAACAACAACAGGCTCCAAGGAGGCAAAATAAAGAGGGAGGGGGGGGTCTACTCATTCCACCTTTTACCGACCTGTGTTAGTAGTGTTATAGTATCACTGACAATACCTTTTAAACATCTTCATCCTTAAGACTCTTTATTTATTTATTTATTTATTTATTTATTTATTTATTTATTTTGTTAATAGTATGTAACAGATGCTTTATGGATTAGCTTTAATATTGATTTGTTTATTTATTCATTTCATAAGTTGTTTGCTCAAAAATCCTTCTTTTTTTATTTCCATTATCACCTTGTCTATCTTCTCTCTCTCTCTCTATGTGTGTGTATGTGTTGTGTCTGTCCTGAAAACAGAAAAAAATATATAACAAAAGTACTAACAAAACAATGATACAATACATTGAAAATCCTAATCGTTAATAAATTATAATGCGTCTGCTAGGAAAACATAAAAGAAGAAATGCCACCACCATACCATAATCCAGTGAGAAAAGTAAACAGACAGAACCATGCTTTTTGTTTTGAAACTAAATCTGTTTCTGCAAACCTACAGCCGATTAAGGTCTGGAAAGAATTGGCAAGCGTATCCAAATAGCATCTTTCGTTTTGATTGACAATCTTTGAACAAATATGATTCTCATTACTGCAGTTCCTTTGTTTGTTTGATTTGGATTTTGCCAGATCCTGATCAACACATTAGTTCAACATCAGGGTTAGCCCCTTATCTTTAAAGTTATTAATCAGAGTTCAAAAGGAAGAGAAGGATAGTGGGATGATAGCTTTGTTTTCTTATCTGTGCGTAGGCCTAAGCCCTTTCCCTGGGCTGCATCTCTAGATGCCGAATAGCTGAAAGGGTATGACCAAAGCAGCATGAGATGATCACAGAGTGAATTTATGTCCTCGTTGTGCATGTTCACTGTGGCTCTCCATGAATGCCTCGCTACCGATGGATGAGTTTTGAGTCTTTTTTTGAAAACAAAAAAGATGCATTGACCCTTTAAACATTGACACAGATTCATCTACTATGTGAATACACTTTAGCAGACCCTTTAATTACATGTCTCAGCGTCATTCATGGGCTCATGGTGTAATGTAAAAAATAATACATATATATTATATATTTATTACAAATATAAAATGTCTCAAACTCTGTTTTTGTCATTCATATCTTGTAAAAGATATGAGCTATGTCCTCTCTCTCATTAGACATGCCAACGTCTGCATTTGCTCGTAATGACGAACAGTCAGTTTGTAACATCATAGTGGGCCACCGGAGGAAAATTTGACAAAAGATCACTGTTTTTTTTCCCAGTTAATTAATTTGTCTTGGATTGCACCTATTTGCACCAAACTGTACATCATATAATTCCTAATCATTCCACCCATACCATGACATGCTAAAACATTCCATTGATCAAAAGTACCACATAAGGGACAGCTTCCAACTATATCTGACTATTCTCTGTTGGTACTGTTCAGATCATAATGCTTTTGTCAATGCATTGCAATGCAATACAATCACGTAAAGAATGGTACAGGCACTTATGCAACAGACTGCCCTGTCCACAGATATGTGAAATAGGCATGATGACTTGTATATAGGGCTCTCAGAAATCCTTTATCTGTATAGAATTATTTTCTAGAAAGCCCACTTTGTCGGAAAACCGGATATAAATTTGAAAGACGACATTGCAAGTGTGATCGCGGCCGTATCAATGTTGCATCGGTTTGATTGATTCTGTGCAGAGCATGTGTTGATATCATAGTGTGCCTCACCGTCGTCATTCTTTTTACTTCACCTTCGTCTTTTGGTGGTTACGATTTCACTCACTCGCTGTATCCTGTGAGCAGAAGATGGATGTATTACTCCTCTCTCTCTCTCTCTCTCTCTCTTTGCAGCACGCATGTTGTGTGTGCTGAATTTAATGTGTGTTGTTGAATGCAAGTGTTCTGTCTTATATGGATTCAGAAGCTGACAGGGAGCAGCGCTCCCGAAGGGAACGCAGGGTCCATCCCTCTGACTCTCATTTCATTTTTAATTAATTAATTGAACATAAATTGTTCTAATGCCCACACTTTGTTGGAGATAAAAAAAATAGCTGAGGTGATAGTACTATATATAGATATAAACCTTGGCATAGTGCATTGATTATCATTCCCTCCGTTTGTGTGTTTTGCCTGTATTGGAGTCACCTGGTCCTGACAGTTCCAGTGGAGTCTGATGGTCAGTCAGAGCGCTGGCAGGTCTAAGGACAGGTGACTTCACATGAGAGGTTAAAAACACCAGAGCTGTCATGCTCAAATGTGCAGATCAGCACAAGGGAGAAAGACTCACAACATTAAAGCTGTCAGCTTCTCGTATAGCTGTGTAAACATCATTTGTTCTGATTCATATTCAAATGCATACACCAACAGATGGGTGTCTATCCTGAAAATATGACTGGCAAGTATATTCTGCTACTCATTCTGTAACCACTCTGTCCAGACTGTACTTAATTTGATTATATTGCCTGGAACTGGTATACTTGTTCTGCCATCACCAGATTCCATTTTAAAACTTAAAATGCTGACTAAAAAATGAATCCAAAAAGTCTGTCTGCCTTTTTGTTTTGTTCCATTCTGTTGGAGTTGGAAAGTCACCTGAGGTGAAAAAAAGACACAAAATGTGAAAAGAGTATATAATATATTTAATATAAAAAGTTATAAATTATTGTACAACTGCACCACCGCTGTACATTTTGCCAAAATGTGCACATGTGCATCTTTTCTTTACTTTTTAGGACACAGGGTCATTTAATCACATTTTCTTTCTTTTTCCTTTCCTGATGCAATTGAACAGCTTGTAAATTATTATTATTATTATTATTATTATTATTATTATTATTATTATTATTATTGATTCTTCCCACAATGCTCTTTCTACTGATGGAATAACATAGACAATTGCACATTCTCCTGAGCATACTCTTCTGTGCTACAAAGAAAAAAAGACAAAAAAAATCAGACTATAAAATATATTAACTACCTGCCTGTTACTTAAGAGAAAAAATATATATCTATATATGATGAAAGAACACACCTGTATACTGTAGACCAAACTGTATGGAACTCTAAGAATTTACTGGGAAAATAAGTCAACACTTTTTGTCTGTAAAAAAAAGCAAAGTATTCTACAATAATAACTTTGACCAGTGTCCGTGGTTGTGTCTTATTGTCTGACTGTACTTGCATCTCCTTTTATTGCATGTCTGACGCTTTGTATAGGTTAAATCTGTATTTATCACTTTTATTAACCATCAATTGTTTGTTTTTTTAGTCCTTGTTTCCTATAATGTTCACATAATTCCCCACTGAAAGAATGCAAAGGAACCTCATAAAATGTATTTGTAAACTTGACATCAGGATGTGTGGCACTCCCCTGAAGGAAGAAGGAAGTTCAAAGCATATATTTTCATAGATGCATTCAAAGCATGATATACATGACAGATGCCATTAAGATAAAAATATCTAAATGCATGGTGCAGTCCATTATGATTCCCCAGGGTCTGGCAGAATTCAGTGAACTACAATTTGGGGCACATTATTGTAGGATATATGGTCCAGCATATGGTGCAGCTCTATTGTTGAACAGAGTGGATTTTACATAGGCTCCAGCCCTCTACCACTACAACCGCCGTGACATGTCATTTTAGACCCCTAAATGACTCTTAAAATAAAATAACAAAAGATCTGCTGGTGAAATTTGAAGTTTAAACTCCATCGGTCAAAATGACCGCCTTGGTTGGCTGTTCTTGTAGTTTTGACATTCTAATGCTAACTGTGTTGAGAGACTTTCACAGCCTTATATATGTGCTCCTCCAGGAAGTGATGGGGGAGATACCTCTAAACGTGTGCCAAGTAACAATGGCATACATGTGGCAAATTAATGAGGACAGGCTTCTCCCAATCCCCGGCACAGCACACTCCTGGAAATGCTGGAGCAAGAACATGAAACACGGCAAGTGCTATCCAGTAGACATCCTGGATATTCACTTTAGCCTTTAGGGCCCGGAGTGTGTTTGTTTTAACCCAAGTGTATCTATGCCATGTCAAAGAGCCTGTTAAGGACAGAGGGCTAGTAGGCCTCTTCAGCAAAGACTGTCTTTGTCAGAGTACTCATGCACACAGGCAAATAACAGGTAGATAGTAAAAATCAACTGGCACAGGAGTTCTCAAAGTTCGTTGAGTTGAGTGTGAGTATATGCACAAAATCTGCACGACCCATTATTCAACCATGCTTATTTGAATTTAGGGAAGGTATTTTTTTTTTTATTATTAAATCTACTAAACATGTAAAGGTAGGTTCCATGATTCTTGTGAAAGGTTGTTGATATTTGAGCTCATTTGCTAATCAAATTGCACCCTACTTTCCATGGTCCTGAAGCAATGTGCTCATTGGCTGTTGAAATTGTTTGGTCTGTCTGGCCACTTTGTTTTTTGCCCTCAGCTTCAGATCCACCATGTGTACTGAAAGCAGAGGTTTATTTGTATTTATTTATTTATTTTGATGTTTTGTTTGAGTGCACACCCAACGGACAGCAAGAGAACCATGAGGAACAATCAGCTGCAGATTAGAACTGCACCTCCACGTTTAACAGACCACACCAGCATGGTGCTGAAGTGGCATACAGATTTCCAAAACATTCCAACCTATTTTATACAGTCTACAATTTCAACCCACATGGGTATACAGGGAAGTCCTGTACAGGTAGCCTAGTAGGCCTGGCTACTGGAGGCATTCTGTTAGGCCCATGTCCAAAAGAACAGTTCCTGAAAATACTCCTATGCATGTGATGCTGCTGAGATTGTATTGACTTTCATTCCATTCCATTTATTGTCAGTGGCGATTTATGAATCCATCATAGGATATTTCCCCTAATTAGTTCAGCATTCTAAGCAAACCAAGGGCCCTGGTTTATTCTGTAAGCTCCAACAAGTGAGGTATGAGTTTATAGGTCTACTGCTGCATATTTCATGTGATGATGGCACCAAAAAGCAAATTGACAAACACGGGGTTACAGAGTAGTGTAAAGAAGTCAGGCTACGGGAGTTAGGCAATAAGGTCAGTGTAGCCTACACCAGTGGTTTTCAAATGGGGGTACAGTATGTGAAGGCACTCCAGGGGGTAGCCTACGTGAGATTTTAAAATATACATATATTTAAAAAGTAGAATCCATGCAAAAATACTTTAAAAACAATTATTTAATAAATATTTCGTAAAATGAATTTTATATTTCAGTAGGCTATTCAATTTCATTAATAGAGGTACAAATACAAGTCTTTTTTTTTTCTTTGCGCTGGTTAGGGGCCTGAAAAAATATTTCACAGGGGGTACATCACTGAAAAAAAGGTTGAGAACCACTGGCCTACACCCCCTTCCAACATTTACACTCCAACACCATAGGTGGCAGTAGTGCGTTTGCTAACTTCTATAAAGGCACCAGTTGAGCAAAGCAGCAGTAGGGAAAGCAGCAAGAAAAGTCTGCGATTCCTGCTGATATGGCGGGTGGTTCAAAACAACAACATGCAGCGAAGCTGTCACAGGAGATTTACAACACTTTACAGGTAAACTTGGAGTTATTTTGAATTTGGTCATAAACTGCTGTATGATCAACTACCGAAGTGCATAATGTCAGACTTTGCTTATGGTAAAGTAATATGTCAATGCTGTTTTCTAGCGTTAGCTAACGTTAGTAGCCACCCCGAAGTTATTTAGTAAAGTCGCAGATGTTGGTCTTCTCATTTGAAGTGATAAACTACCCACATTTCTTAATTGAGTAATCTTTGACGATTTAATTAAGCATGCTAATGTTTAGGTCGACGTCACACTTAACCTGTGGTTTGATAGCGTTTTGCTAGCGTCATGGTCGTCCTAAACGTTGCTAACGTTAGTGGGGGTAAAATGTCCAGGGGAGAGACTTTCTTTACCGTGAAAAACCGTGTAGTGATCACCACATTTTTCTGCGATGTCAAAACTTGAAGCCAATGATTAGTCCTCGTGCCTGCGTCCGACCCTTAAAAAAAAACAGTAATAGGCTAGTGTGTGTATGTGTAGGTACTGGTCATAGAATTAGAATATCAAAAAGTTGATTTATGTCAGTAATTCCATTCAAAAAGAGAAACTATTATATTCATTCATTACACACATTTCAAATGTTTTTCTTTTAATTTTGATAACTGACAACTAATGAAAATCCCAAATTCAGTATCTCAGAAAATTTTAATTACTTAAGACCAATACAAAAAAGGCTTTTTTAAAAATGTTGGCCAACTAAAATGTATGAGCATGTTCATCACTCAATACTTAGTTGGGGCTCCTTTTGCCTGAATTACTGCAGCAATGCGGCATGGCATGGAGTCGATCAGTCTGTGGCACTGTTCAGGTGTTATGAGAGCCCAGGTTGCTCTGATAGTGGCCTTCAGCTCTTCTGCATTGTTGTGTCTGGCGTATCGCATCTTCCTCTTCACAATACCCCATAGATTTGTTATGGGGTTAAGGTCAGGCGAGTTTGCTGGCCAATTAAGAACAGGGATACCATGGTCCTTAAACCAGGTAGCTTTGGCACTGTGTGCAGGTGCCAAGTTCTGTTGGAAAATGAAATCTGCATCTCCATAAAGTTGGTCAGCAGCAGGAAGCATGAAGTGCTCTAAAACTTCCTGGTAGATGGCTGCGTTGACCCTGGACCTCAGAAAACACAGTGGACACCAGCAGATGACATGGCACCCCAAACCATCAGTGACTGTGGAAACTTTACACTGGACTTTAAGCAACGTGGATTCTGTGCCTTTCCTCTCTTCCTCCAGACTCTGGGACCTTGATTTCCAAAGGAAATGCAAAATTGACTTTCATCAGAGAACATAACTTTGGACCACTCAGCAGCAGTCCAGTCATTTTTGTCTTTAGCCCAGGCGAGATGCTTCTGACGCTGTCTCTTGCTCAAGAGTGGCTTGACACAAGGAATGCGACAGCTGAAACTCATGTCTTCCATACGTCTGTGCGTGGTGGTTCTTGAAGCACTGACTCCAGCTGCAGTCCACTCTTTGTGAATCTCCCCCACATTTTTTAATGGGTTTTGTTTCACAATCCTCTCCAGGGTGCGGTTATCCCTATTGCTTATACACTTTGTTCTACCATATCTTTTCCTTCCCTTTGCCTCTCTTTATGTGCTTGGACACAGCTCTGTGAACAGCCAGCCTCTTTAGCAATGACCTTTTGTGTCTTGCCCTCCTTGTGCAAAGTGTCAATGCTCGTCTTTTGGACAACTGTCAAGTCCGCAGTCTTCCCCATGATTGTGTAGCTTACAGAACTAGACTGAGAGACCATTTAAAGGCCTTTGCAGGTGTTTTGAGTTAATTAGCTGATTAGTGTGGCACCAGGTGTCACCTGAACCTTTTCACAATATTCTAATTTTCTGAGATACTGAATTTGGGGTTTTCATTAGTTGTCAGTTATTATCATCAAAATTAACAGAAATAAACACTTGAAATATCAGTCTGTGTGGAATGAATTGTATACATTATACAAGTTTCACTTTTTGAATGGAATTACTGAAATAAATCAACTTTTTCATGATATTATATGACCAGCACCTGTATATACTTTTATCAAAGATCTTAGACTTTTATGATGTTCTGTCTTGCGATGTTACTATGCTTCTGTAGTAGGCATATGAGATGTACCAAAATACTATATTTTTATATCAGGCTATATCCCAAAATACTATGACATTAAGTTTGACATCACCCCACTATCACTTCTGCCATATTGCTTAAATATTGTAACTTAACTAAATAAGATCGTTCCAACGTTTCACTTTAGACACTTGGGTGCCCTCTGGTAGAAGGCCTTTGTCTGAGGGAAGCCGAAAGCATTCAAGAACTTATGTGCACCCCATCTGTTCATCGCACTGAAATTTTAAAATGGATATGTGTCAGGTATGTATATTCAAGCATTTTGCCATTTTTCCAGAATACCACTTGGTCAAATACTAGGTCTATTCCCCTACAAAAAAGTCCACACACATGTCATTACATAACCCATTCCTACCCCGGAAAGAACACCAATTAGGCTATCACCCAAAGCACAAGTACATTATTGAACAACATTTATGCAAACGTTAAATTACTAACACAGTGACCTCTGTGTAAATTTTTAGAGTTGTGAGGTCAGAATTAAAATGTGCCGTGCCAAAATGTGTCCTCTCTTTCTTAAAGCATTTGTCCACAGTTGAATGCAAAGCTCGATGTGCTGAAGAGTAAAGAAGGTCAGGCGGATGGTAAGACGGCCAAGCTGGGTGGATGGATGTTGTCACGTCACCTGGTGAAGGCTTATTTGGGCGTTTGTCAAGTCACAACATTTCAAGTGATTATTTGGGTAGTGGACTTTGCCTGACTATCTAATGTTGCATTATCTTTCATGCAGTACTTGTTCACTTTGGGCATGAATTGATGCTGTGTAATCTCAACGACCTGGATTTAATAAAGGTAAAAAGCAGTTCAAAGGCCCACTGGCCTGCAGACATAACTCATACATTTTAATAATTTAGAATAAGTTTAGCCGTAAACAAATTGTTTGTTTTGATATACCCATGTTTTGCTTGCACACCAGAGTTTTCATGCACACATGTCCTTCGCAGTATATGCGGCTCTTTGTCAAACGGAGGTCTGACCCTTTGGGGTGATTCAGATATGATGCTAACATGCAGACATTAGGCTATGTGTGAACGACACTGAAACAGAATGCACATGAACAGAATGGGATGTCACATTGATGTTTTTTTCATGTCCACTTAGGGTCTCGGTGTGATTTAAAATATTATTGATTTGTTGTGGTTGTACTGTCTCGCTGTACAACTCCTGATCTTTCCGTTCACCAGGGTGATGCTCCTCCACTGCGTCAGCTTTGCTTCCTAGAGCAACTCATAAGTCTGATATCTGGCCCGGTATCCAATAACAGCAGTATTACCTGTCCAGACAGCAGTACCGCCTCCTCTGATGGGTATGTTAAACCTCTAAAGCCTGACAGGGCTTCTTTCAACACAGTTCTCAGGGCTGCTGCTGTTTAGTATTGAAGTATACAGAATGGTACCGGGTTACATGTATAACTTATGTATTAAGGCTGTCTTGTAGATTTGTAGTTTTTTTTACCACTATTTTAGGTCTGGCTTTTCTCAATCTCAATGTCTTGTCTGTCCAAACCTTAGGTTGTAATGCAATATTATTTTAAGGGTTTATGTATTACATGATTTTAATGTTTTAGCTGTTGTAATAAACATCTAATTGGAGCCAAAGTATTATTGCTCATGCCCATCTGATCCTGGTTCTTTGACTCATGTTCAGGGCTGCCATGGTTGTAATATTAAACTAACGTCTGATGGGAACTAGCTAAAGTATTGCTGCATGATGCTAATGTTTGCCTTGTGCCCAGGCCTACTTCGTGTGGGGACCCTAAGGCCCCCAAGAGGAGCGACCGGCTGTTGAGGGAGCTCGTGTCCCAGTCCCAACTGCTCCAGCAGCTGCAGTGCTCAACCCTCAGCCCCCTGCCATCCAACGTCAGGTGCCTCATGGCCACGGCAGGCAAGACCTCCTCTGCTGGGCAAGTACTCCGCTTTGGATAAAGGTCCTTGATTACTAACCGCTCCGCTTCAACCCTCTCTGATTTGGATATACTGTGAAAGAAATTAAGGATTTGTGTGCACTTGGGTGTCAATAAATAAGTGCTTTATGAATGCAGAGTAAGGCTGCTACTGTTTGTTTTTGTTTTTTTGTTTGTTTTTTTTAAGTAGAGCATAAGGCTGCATTTTTTTTTCTCTCATTTGTTACGCTTATTGGCTCAACCCAATTAATGTTATCAAAAAGCTGGGTTTTTTTTTTTTTTTTTTGTAATCGGCTAATCAAATAATTATTGACCCACTAATACAAAGTGTTATTTTGAAATGCAGTCAGTATTTACCTCCCTGTTGATAAGTACTCTTAACACCACTTGAAGTGCGCTATTCGATTGTCTATTAGATTGTCAACTGCCCAGTACCCATACAGACAATCTTATATAATCTTGAAAGTAAATTTTGTGTGTCTAATGTGAAACATTTCTGTTTTGTCATAAAGGGGAAAGCAGAAGTTTGTCCCTAAGAAAGTCACTGAGGCTGAGCTGAAGGAGGCCACTGCACAGCTGCAGTCAACCAAGAACACTTTGGAAGAACTTCAGAAAGAGGTTGGTCCCCATATAAAAGCTTCAAAGTCAAAAAGAGATCATACACAGGGGCGCTGTGGCGCAGCACATATACGGGTCCAAGTGCCCATGTGGACCCAGGTTTGAATCCGACCTGCGGTCATGTCCCGATCCCACCCCGTCTCTCTCTCTCCCACTTGCTTCCTGTCACTCTCCACTGTCCTGTCCAAATACAGGCAGAAAGCCCCAAAAAAAAAAAAAAAAAAATATATATATATATATATATATATATATATATATATATATATATATATATATATATATATATATATATATAAATATATATATATAAATAAATATAAAAAAGAGCTCATACACAAGATGGGACAGAATTTCTTTAATATGCTATAACATGTTACACGTGGAGCACATTGGGTCTGTGCTTGTCACATGAAATGTACTACATAAATAAAGTTGACTTGACTTGTTGATTTCACATGAAGGCCACAGTGGGGGAAATCAGTGATGTCAGTTTTGTTCATTTTGGGGAAAGTGGAAAAACAAATGAGCTTTCTAGGTGACTTGCCAGATGGCATGTGTGCTCCTGCCCTGTTTGAATGGATCCCCTGCTTACACTGTTTCTATATCTCTCTCTTTCTCTTGTTCTCCTCCGTCATTCTCCCTGGTGCCTCCCACATAATCTTCATCCTCATCCTCATCCTCATGTCAGTGTGAGTTCCTGGAGTCTGACACGTCGGTCCCTAGCTCCCCACCGCGACACGATCTGTCTCCGTGCACACTGCGTGTCGCTGCCACAGACCTGCAGCAGCTCATGTCCACGTTTGGCCACATCTACTACGACTTCAAGGGCTACTGCGAGAAGCCTCTGCCGAAACCTCCCCTCAACACGGACACCTTTCAGACAGTGCGCCAGCTTCTACACGTCAGCAACATGGTATAGCTTATTTATTTTCAGTATACATTTACACTCTTTAGATTTACTCTACACATCTACATTTACAAATGCACTATTCATAGTGACCACTCACAAGTAAGGCACTGACCAGGTCATTTAAGAAGTCATTGTTGGTTGATTTTACACAAAAGCCCTTGAGAAGCTTCAACAAAATACAGTAATGTAAGGTTTAAGCCCCAGAACTCTTAAGTGATCCCCAACAATGTCATTCTTCATGTTGATGTTGTTATAGTATGGGCGTGTATATTGTTGTTTTAATGAACTGTTATCATTATCAGTGTGGATGGCCATTTATTGTAAGTTAACATTTAAACTTTCTTTCTTTCTTTCTTTCTTTCTTTCTTTCTCACACGGGCACCCTCAGGAACTTAAGGCATATGAACATTTGACAGACACCTCATCATCCATGAATGATACCTTAACCGATCTGCAGACTGGGAAGCGCTTTCACACCAGTGGAGAAATGCAGAGCCTAAGTGAGTAGACGTTACCAAAAATATATATGTACTATATTATACAAAAAATATACTATATACAGTGCCCTACACATTTATTGGAACCCCAGGTAAGTTGAGTAAAAATTGAGTAAAAAAAAGTCGCCTCCTTGCTCACTGCTTATTTAAAAGGCACACCAGGAAAGAGCCTTTCTTGTCATTTAACTACAAATATTACTGGCTGGAGTTGCAATTGTTACTGGCACATTGGTAGGTTTTGCGTACATGCGTGAGTTTGAGGTCATGGCATCATGAAATCCATGGAAACCTGCATTATAAATCAAGATCTGGATACCTCTGCCAAGACACTAAAAGTGGGTCATGGTGTGATCATCACAACATGGGAGCCTCCGTCTCCGACACTGTTTGTTAGTTTGTAAGGAGGTTCCGTAGACGGCTCGCTGAGGGGGTGCTATGTTCTTTGGTATCTACAGTGCTACGTGCTCCGCTCTAGTCATGCACTGGTGGAGACGGGCTCCCATGCTATTATCACAATTGATCTGCACTCGATTGCTCTTCCCTAGCGACCAGCTGTTTTTGTCTCGGTAGACTGAAATTGAATTTCAGTCTGAAACTGAATTGTGAGAACTGAATGTGAAAGAGGAAACATTTTCGTATATCATATAATTCGTATATCAGAGCTTCAATTTCAAAATATTATATTCAATTTCAAGTTGACTGGGATTCAGCTTCAATCATTCAATTTTTGCATATACCATTTAAATTCGGTTCCTCAATCACAATTGCTCAAATTCGGCCATTCAAATGCAATTCAAATTCGGTTTGAGGTGTCAAGTTTTATTCCATATTTATTTATTCAAACCTGTAGCCACACCAGGCGTGTAAAAATATTTTTTAGAGGTTTTATGATAATGAGATGTAACAGGAGAAGATTGAGCTCTTTTATTGGCAGAGGGAGGCGACTTTAGACTTTAATTTGAATACAGGGGTGCCAATAATTGTGCCATGTTTGTTTTTGTTTGATTGATTTATGAGAACGTCTATCCTCATGATATATTTATCCCTTTGGATAAATTGTCAGCTAAGAGTGTAAATGTAAGTATTTTGTCCAGAATTATTGAATGGAAGAAAACTTGAAGGAATGTTTGTAGCATTTCATTTCAGCTGGGCTGAATTTCTTCAAAAGTGCACAAATTACATCATTGGATGCCGACTGATCGTTTCTATCTTTTACAGCCACCATGTTGGAATCTCTGAAGAATAAATACTCCAGCTTCCTCTCCACCCATCCTAATAAGCAAGAAGAGTAATCTGCTGATCTAATAGAAGCAGTGTGTTTTTTTTGTAAATTATGCAAGTGTCTAATACTTTCATGCCCACTCCACTGTATATATCTTGAATATTGATGTAAAACAATTTGTCTTTTTATGTCAACTAATAAAATGTCTTGTTTGTAGGCCTACAAGCTTTACTTTTGAAAATACTAATAATTAAGCCTAATTAAAGATGGCTTTGCTAGGCCAGCCTAAGAACTCAAGCCACTTAAAAGTAGAAGCTTTTTGTTTCTGTTTTATATATTTGTTTTCTTTTTTGGGGACTTTCAAGTCTAGATTTAGTTCTAATCAGGGCTGTAGTACTCGAGTCCGGTCTTGGACTCGAGTCCGGACTCGAGACCGTTTTTCTATGGTCTCGGACTTGTCTCGGACTCGCTAGTATTTGGACTTGGTCTTGTCTCGGTCTCGGCCACTGGTCTTGCCAAATATGGCTTTTGGTCTCGACCGAGTCCAGGTGTCTTTAGGGCCATCAAAATTAACGTGTTAATCGCCGCGATTCATTTTGAAATACATAATGCGTTACAAAATATTAACTCAATAGTGTTTACCTTTGTGGGGGGCTGATGTCACGTAACGGAAGCCGCAAAACCTAAAACCGCAAGCCTGAGAGTTTATTTTACTGTCTGTGGAGTTAGCTGAAGATAAAGAGGAACCAACATTTAGCCAAATAGTAGCTTTACTGCAAACTGCTTTTCACTCTTGTTAGATAACGTTTACAATGTCAAAATGCACCAACTGCAAGTTACATAAAGATGATACGTTTCGGCTCCTCTCCATTAAGCTCCAACTTGAACGTATGCTACTCCATTTAATTAAGAGCGCGTCTGAACGCACACGAGAAGGAGAGAAAACGATTGGCAGGCTCCAGCTGGCTTGTCGTTGTTGATGATAATTGATATCTCCTTTTTAATATAAGAAACTTATAAAAGGAAGGCAACAAAGACGAGGTTAGAGGAGATTGCGGATTTATCCGATTTCCACTACTGACCAGTTATAAACATGTATGTAGGCTGCACTCACTGTGATTTGAGAAATGGACAAAAATATGAAGAGTTGTCTTTGCCTTTGTGTAATGGAACTGGTGAGTCTTGAAGTCTTCAATAATTTGTTTACATGAAGCACATATTATGCCGATTGAAACACATTCCATTCAGATAGCTAGGTGACTGGCTCAGGCTCATCATTCACTTTTAATTGCAAACAGAAAATGTCTAGCTAGCATCATGTCATTACATGCTTCTATTTCCAAAGGAATGAAAACTGTTTATACCAACTTAATATCATGCTTATCATTGTTAATATTGTACAATACATGTGGTACAAACAATATTAGAGCTTGTGGACTAGCTATAGGCTATATTTCAATGGAGCTGATAAAAAAAAGATCATTATGAGAACGTGGCCACAATGGGCTTAAAGTAACAGTGCACCATTTACAAATGAGTTAAACAGCATCATATGTGTAGTATTTCTTAAGAAATGAATACTTTAA
The DNA here is from genome assembly GCF_018492685.1 of Alosa sapidissima. NCBI lineage: Eukaryota > Metazoa > Chordata > Actinopteri > Clupeiformes > Clupeidae > Alosa > Alosa sapidissima. The sequence goes on from NC_055963.1 coordinate 10,641,091, forward strand.
AACACAATTACTGTGTCAGTATTATCATTTAAATAATATAAAAGTGTTTTACTTTTACCTTTGTGGTTACTCATTAATTTTGTAATTTATGTTGAAGCTTTAGTCTTTAGGAACTTTATAATTGCGGTTAATCGAGATGAATTCATTTCAAAATATATATTTTGAATCGTTTGACAGCCCTATAATAATATTGGAGAAGGAGAATGGCTACACTTACAAATCCTCGGTGTGTTCACACTGTTTTTGCTTTTAGATAATAATAATAATAACCCAAAATGATTGTCTTGATACTGTCATGCACAAGACTTTTTTTCCTATCCTGGACTCGGTCTTGACTCGGACTCGAACCTTTTTGGACTCGGTCTTGTCTTGGACTCGAACCTCTTTGGACTCGGTCTTGACTTGGTCTCGACTAGTCCTGGTCTTGGACTTGTCTTGGACTCGACAAAGGTGGTCTTGACTACAGCCCTGGTTCTAATCTATTTCCTATGAGGGGGAAACCGACTGAATGAATTGATCATACACCACATATTGAATAGGACCTAGTACGTTTTTTAAAATTGACATTTTTCCTCTTGTGTGATGAGTTCGTTGGGCCACTTAAGAAAGATACGAAAAGCGACGAATTGGTGTTTCCTCTTGAAGTCCTACATGCCAATGGTGATGTCTCACCAGAGTGCGGCGTTATCTTTTAACATCTGCTTGGCAGAGACATGGGAGGGACTCAACTTCAATGAGTAGCCTACTTTGTGAATGGAGACATGGTTGGGCAACACGGTCCCTGAGTCGCTATTATAATTTCATGAACGACAGCCTATACAGATTTTGTTGACTTGACGTGTGTCACCGTTGCCGGTCATTTAAAGTGAATAGAAATAGAATTGATTCTGTAGAGTTGACGCGGGTTACAGCACTTTAGTATGGAGCGCGAAGGTCGAGTGCCCAATGGCGAAGATGAGGCTTTGAACAAATTGGAAGAAGAGGAAGTAAGTTTAATCCAAATGTCTTGTTTCATAACATCGTAGAGAAGCGATATATAAACTTGTAAGATATGTCCTGTCCTCTGATGCAGCCACTAAGCAAATTGACAACAGAACCTTTTAGGCTAACTGGGTTAGACAGCCAGGAAGGATGTTACACAGTTTAAAGCTATTGTTCACGTCTTTTTAAAATTATCATTATTTAATTCCAGTCACTAAGAGTGTTGTGTGTTGTCCTTCAGTCATGCAGACTCCACCTTTGACGGCCGTGTAGCCTACCAACGGAATTGACCTTGACTTTTGGTGTTTGTACGGCAACTTTCGCACGGTGTTATTGGAAATTGAATCCAAGTGTAAACCTTTTAGAACTTCTATTGTTTGAAACGCGGGCATGTGCTAGCCTACATTAGTCATTAGTGTCCTATAACACCTGTATCATTTTCTCCTAGCCATGTATAGAAGCCTACTTTGCCGAAACAGATTGACATTTGCATGTAGTGACAAGCTCAGACAGAAACCAGCCAGGTGAACACACCTTTCCCATGGGGCCCCTCCCCATACCCAATTCAAACAAGCATGACAAAAATCTCTCTCACACACACAAAGTGAGTGTCCTATGCCAAAGCAAATAAAGGAGGATTGAGTGAGTGTGAGAAGGTAGTGTCCCACACAGTGGTTTCTGTGGGTTTGAATTAATCTCCCAATTCCTTACTCTAGAGTCTAGGCCTAATAAAAAAAATTACTTGGGCGAAAGGACAATGTGTCACCTTTGTCAAATGATTTCACTTCCTATGAAAAGTGTATTGGACACTTTTTATGTGGTTTTGTGTTACGTTAACATGACAGAGCATGACAAACACATAGGGACAGTTGTATAATACAACACATAATATTATAGAATTGTGTGTGAATAATTTGATAAATTCTGTAAATGATAATAACTTCAATGTGTCATTGACAGTGTTTTTTCCCTAATATTTTTTGGATGAATGAATGAAAAAGCATCTGATATCTTAATGAATGACATATTCTTTTACAAAACAACAAACAGATATCAATTGCCAAGTCGGTTTAGGATGTTTTAATTATTCAAGTTGTAGACCTATTCATTAAAAGCATTCCAGGACGGATAACGTATACGTGATAGAATGTCCCATTATAACATAATAATAATGCATGCAATATTTAACTGAAAGTCGGACAGTTTTGTTGCCGTGGTGAAATACACTCTAACCGCTGTTTGCATGTTGAAGTCTCGTTTCAGGGGCAACATTTGTTGACCAGAAGGTAAAGACCTTCCCCATTTTAGTCTACAGTGAACAACCTTGAGAGTGACGTCTAACTGTTCTCAGTAGCATGAAGGAGTTTAATTTTTACTTCAAAGAAAAAGGACCCATTGATCTTAGCGCTAACATTCTTAGATGTGCTGTTCTGCAGGAACAACCTCACAGCATCATGTCCTGCTCATTCAACCTTCCTTCTTCCACCTCAGATCATTGGCCAAACAGGGCACTTAAATCGGCCAATCGACATGAACCACTACGCCACCAAGAAGAGCGCGGCCCAGAGCATGCTGGATGTCGCCCTGCTGATGGCCAACTCATCGCAGCTGAAGACGGTCCTCTACGTGGGGCCTGCGTACCGCTTCTTCATCCCTCTCATTGTGCTCTTAAGTCTGTCTATCACACTGCAGGTGGTGGTGGGTCTTCTCCTGGTCTTCATCGGTCAGTATACCATAGGTGCTATTGAGGGCCGTAGGGTGGGTTGTGCTGGGGGAGTGTGTGTGTGTGTGTGTGTGTGTTGTGGGGGGCGGCATGCTGAATTGCAGTTATGAGGATATAGTGGCAGAGAGTCTATACCATTGCATCAGAGTCTTACATTGCATGCATCTTGCAATATTTATGTTATTTACTGTTGAAGTATGTCACTGCGCACTGCCCTGCCCAGTTTTAAATCATCTATGTAAATCAGTGCTGATGTACTGTGCTTGTACACATATACTGCACTGTTGGATAGATGGTTCATACAGACATGTGTGCGCTATACATTAGGCTGTTCATATTTATTCATTTATGGGCATGATTTGATGAAGCTATGACATGACAAGCCAGTGCTGACCTTTTTGGGTGTTTATCTGAATGGTAGTATATTATTTAGATTGACTGTGATGAACTGTCAGAGAGTGGCAAATGGTAGAATGATAGTTTTTCTTTTAGGCAGTTTTGTACATCTCTGGAAATTACCACATTCTGCCCTTCTGGGTCATTTATTTTGTCTTGGAAACACAACTGAGGCCCACTACCAGGTCTTGTGAGTCTGTATATCAAAGTAGATCAATATAGGCTGAAATATGAGTACTTTAGACCCTTATTTGCCAAGATATGCTCATGCTTTTTGTAAAATGCCCTATGGAAACTCCCCATAGGACTTTTGGCTACCCAAAATGCATACTGACAATATAAAATGCTTACTGTGTGGCAACCTCTTGGTGTAGAAGCATAATCCTGGTCTCAAATGAAGGGTAACACTTTGAGGTTTCTTGTAGACTACTTGGAATGTATGTCAGGGGTTCCGATATAGAATGACTACACAGAATATGGAATGATTACATAAATGTCTCTATTTTTGCATTTTCTTTGTTGGTTCAATGGGTGTGTATAAGATGGACTATACATCTGCACAACTAATATTGGATAAAACAACATGTTCAATTTCTAGGGATTCCTGTGAATATTTCAATACCCAATATGCTGTACCTACTTATTGCTAAGGGATATACACTGCAGCTAGTAGGGAGGCACCAAAGGTGGAGGGGGGGAGAGGGGGGCATTTTTGATCAAATTTTAATTGAGACATAGTAAGATTAATCTGATAATGTAAAGTACTATACAGATTGTACATGAAAAATGTTGTCATATATGGATTCCCAAGCTTTTAAATGGTGTATAATATTACTATGCTACATAGCAATATGGTGCATACAATTGATTTAGAATGTTGGGGGGAGGTGGGGGGCACTGCAATTGTCCCACCTGCGGGACACCCGAAGTGTAAACTGTGAAGTCATATGGGCTCACGGTACTGGTCTGACCCCATCTCTCTCTCTTTCATCCTTCTAGTCAAGTATGATCTGAACGACGTAAGGAAACAGCGAAAACTCAACACCATGAACAATGTGGCCACAGTGATGGTTTTCTTCACAGTTCTCATCAACATCTTCATTACTGCTCTAGGATTCGAGTCCAGTCGGTGAGCAACGTCTCGGTCTGGATTTCACCCGCATATATGTAGGATGACGCTGCATGACTGTGCCTGTCCCAGTGTTCTAACTGCATGTACATAACTAGCTCTCAGCAGTCATATAGTTTTCATTACCATCATCACTTTTTATTTTGTATGTTTCATGGCACTATTGGTCTGATTTTTTTTTATTATTTGAAAGTAGACATTATTTGACACGTGTTGTGAAATCTATACTGCATGGTATGACATGTATCGTCATTCAACGTATGGATTTCAAAAGTCAGTTGTGTCATCTTGTACTGAACACATACATGTTTTCCAGTATTGCTTGTCTGACCTGAGGTTTCGAGTTAGCATGCAGTAATCTCCGGTTCCCCCGTATTCTTTTTCAGGGTGGGCCTTGACATTGTTCCGGTTCCTCAAATGCTTGGGTCTGACAACCACACAGGTGCGGGGTAGTGCCCTCACTGGGTCAATCGTCTCGGTAGAGAGCTTGGGAGGAGAGGGCTCTGAAGGGACACTATTTACATGCTCACCATTCACCCTGTGCACAAGCACTTTCAGATTATGACTCAAGAGCCATCCCTCTGATTCATAATATACTGTATGTATGCTATAGGCTACAGTATATGCTTTTATTTAAAACAAACAAATGAACAAAACCAGGTTTATCAAGGTGGGTTTTCCAAGAGAGGTCTCGCTGTAAAATGTCATTCATAAACTCAGGTGCTAATAGACAGAAATGGGGAAGGCATTATCATTGGACATTATGTTACAGTAGATAGTGCTGAACTGGTAGGTTTCATTTCTCATATGTCAAACACTAGATCAGTCAATTAAAGTCAGTTTCTTAGGAAATGTTCTCAGGTTTGTAGTGTAGCTTTTGTGTGGTTGTCAACTGTTTCTGCAATACTGTGCAATGTTACAATTTCCTTTTTTTTTTATAAACTGTTCCTTTACTTATTCATCTTGTTTTATTAAGCTATTTGTACAATACTTTATTTTATAGAGGCATTAAAATGGTTTTACTTTCTCTACTTTGTCTATATAAAACATTTCATTTCTATACCTGAAAAAACACAAAGTGTAACCTATCTACCATGCATTCAATTCTTGACACCTGAGCTGTTCATTATACTGCAGACATCCAGGTCTCTGCCCACTGTACATAATGCATTTGGTTTTGGGTGACAAAGATCAGTTGAAGCCTAGGATTTAAATGTGTAGTATTGTTGTAGAACACCATGTGTAGTATGTTGTAGAACAACACAGAAGTAGAACTTACCTCAAATGACACATTTTTTCAGTGAAGAATTACATTAATTGCGTAAAAAGTAAACCAAACTTAATATAAAAACAAACAATAATGCTTAAAACAAACTTTATTGTTGGACAAATGCATTGAAGATGGGTACAAACAAACTGGAAAAAATATTGTTAAAGTTAAAAAGTGGTCCATACAAAATTTGGAAAGGACAGAAAGAAAATGCATCTTCTACATCACGACATTATCTTTGGCAAAACATTTGACAACACTGTAGTCCTTCCTAAGGTAAAAAAAAAAAAAACAACGACATAATAGTATATTGATACAATCAAGATACTTCTGATATAAAAACACTGAGGCGCATTGATTCAAATTAAATATTGTGTTCAAAATCTATTAGACTCAACTCAACCCAAAAGTAGAGCTGTATCAACTTCCATATAAAATGCATTCAATTCAGTGTGGAATTAGAGTGACTGCACAGGATGCAAGCTAGCAAGTACAAAATTTGCAATTTTTTGCACTAAGAGTAATGTCTGTACATTCAGAAATTTAATCAGGTAAAAACATTTAAAAAAATACTTCCTTTTTATGATTTATGGTACTGCAGTCGACTAAAAATGTCTTGGCATTGAACCATAGACAGTTTCTGAAAAAAAAAAAAAAAAAAAAAGGCATTTACATTCTATAATGTTTGAAGAGGTACCATAAACAGGAAATACTCTTGTGAATGTGAAATTGAAGTGTTTTTTTGTAGTGAAACAATTCTTTGTAAATGAAAAGAACCAGAAAATGGTCAACTATGCTTCAATCCCCCTGTTGAATGGGTTTTCCTCCTGGGTCTCCATGATTGAGTATACGTAATACAGAAATACAGCTATGATGACGAACACAAGCAAGCGCAGCCATCCCGGGATTCCACCTGATTTGGGGACTTCTGTGATGGGCTTCTTCTGGCTAGCTTTTAGGGGCGGAGCCATGGAGTAAGACGTGTTCTGATAGGACGCTTTTGACCTGTTAATGATGGGCCTGAGACAAAGTGGGGAAAAAGAGAAAAACAAAGAGCTTTACATGTAGACTACGGTGATAAGACATGCTAATAATGACTTCAAATCCTGATTCTGTTACATTGACACATTTTAGTACAGAGAATGAAATATAACTGTGATTTAGGCAGGACATCAAGACTCACTCTTCAAAGTGGTGATCAACTTCATCGTTGTATTCAAAATTTCTTGGTCTTCGGACGCTGAGGAAAGATGACACAATGACAATGCAAACACTTTTCACATTTTGACAGGCCCAATATCATCATTGCTTTGATTTGCTGTAGATCCACCACCATAACACCACAATATCTGCGTCAACTGTACTCACACATCCCCAAAGCCTTCATTTCTCACCTGAAATTTGGAGAGAACAAGCAGTATTGTTTATGTTATAAATGAAAACCAGTCTGATTTAACAGATATAAACAATGCTACCTTTTAAACTCTGCCTTTGCACACCAATATGAAACAATTGTAAGATTATCATATTGCTAGGCAGAGGATATAGGACCACAAACTGGTAAAAATAATGCCAGTACAATTTGAATATAAACTATTAATTAAACAAAATGCATATGAAATGGTGAAGCTGAGTTAGTCTTTGAAAGGTTGATGTCTATCTGCATTGATGTGCAAATCACCTACCCAATGATTCCTCTTTAGGTAAAAGTCAGCACTGCATCAAACCATGCCATGCCACGCCACTACAATTTCTCAATGCTTGCTATTGTACATTTCCTACTAGTTTTGCATTTCTGCTCCCACAGATGGGACTAAAGACACCATTGCTTTTCAACCACCTGACTGGAGTGACATGTTTTACCAGAATCTGGTCCAATAGTTAATCTGTCTAAGAAAGAGCCATGCATATGCACCTACCGGTGGATGATATTCGATGTACTCGACTTCTTCCTCTGTCAGAACAAAAACAAATCTTCAGTAAATAAACATAACATTTTTATGAGGTAAAAGACACATTTTATTTTAGAATATACAAGCTTTAAGCAGCAAGAAGTAGTTTTGATCAACAGCTACACTTGAAAAATATTTGGGATGAAATGGCATGAATAGCAATTTGAAAAGGATACCAGTACTAGTTCCCTATAAAAGCATGCTTCAAAAAGTGACAAATTGTTGTCTCTTAAAGGTGCTATAAGTGATGTAGGGTAACGTCACTTCTGTTGACGTTCAAACAAAACAGAGAGCCAAATCGCTACTCGCTCCCCCTCCCTTCCATGCTCTCCCAAACACGCATCACGTCAGTGAAGTTGTTTTGTGGCGGTTTTTGGAGCCTAGGCTGTCCACGGAGGCCACTTTTTTTTTTTACAGTCAATTCGGGGCACAGGCAGCTAGCGGATGGTGAGGTGATGTTATAGCTGTATGTGACAAAAAAGTCCCAGTCCCAGGTACGTCAATTAGGCTGGTCACCATGGAGGCACCAGCTCATTATCTAAAGACGTGATGATTCTCACGCTCTCCAATCTGCTGCTGTACTGTATAGAAATCAAGATGATTCTCACGCTCTCCAATCTGCTGCTGTACTGTATAGAAATCAAGATGTTTCTCACTCTCTCCAATCTGCTGTTGTACTGTATGGACCCTTTCAAGAGAGTTCCATTATCAGCATCATAGTTGGCCCCACAAGACTTCCTTTTTAACATTCCATATGTTATCTTAATGCAGAGGAAGTAGATTGGGGCCCAAATAGAATGTTCAAGCATTGTTTTTGTTTACCTTGTTGAAAGGGTCCATAGAAATCAAGATGTTTTTTTTTACAGGTTCTGTGTATGTCGCACAACTTTGGCTTATGGCCTGTTGGTAAAAAGCTAGATTCAAATAAGATCCCAGGTAAACTGGAGGATGAGAGTGCAACAGGTGACTAAACTGTCAACAGCTGAACTGTGTGTGTGTGTGTGTGTGCGCGCGCGTGTTTAAATGTGTGTGTGTGAGTGCGTGTGTGTTTATGTGCGTATACGCGCCTGTGTGTGTGAGTACCTGTGTGTGTGAGTGTGTGTTAGTGCCTGTGTGTGTGCATGTGCGTGCGTGCATGTGTACTGTGTGCGTGTCTTTATGTTTTTGTGTGTGTGTGTGTTCGTGTGTGTGCGTGCGCATGCGTGTGTGTGTGTGTAGCTGATATGCCCCCCCCTGTCAGCCAAAGATGCCTGCAATTACAATGCCTCATTTTTTGCCTTTTCATTTCTCTCTAGGTACCTGAAATGAGTGGATATGGGATGTTATGACATTGGCCCTGGACTGGAGACCAACAAACAAAACTAATTTGGTCATCCTAGGCCCTATGGTTCTCGAGATATTCACTGAAAACTGTGTCTGGCCATCTATAGGCTGATTGGTGTAGTCCCTAAATGTACAAAACACATGTACACCAGGTGGACTTTTTGCTAACAGGCTTGTGTGGGTTCACAGCTCCTCTCCAGCAGAAATCAGAAGAGTACTTTCAAGACGATCATAAAACATAGATGTAGATATGGGTTACAAGCCAATCAATCTTACCCTCTTCTCTGTAGTATGTCTTGTCAGATGACGGTTTCGGGGTACCTTTGGTCATGGCCTCTCTCAGCTTCTTCTCATAGAGGCTTCTGGTGCTGCCTAGCAGTCGGAAGATGATTTATATTTAAGTGAAAATAACAACACACCCAACAATCTGACTTTGTCTTCTGCTGGATATATGCTTTATATAGGATGTATAGTGGATCGTTAAAAACATGAATTAAAGTTAATGAATTAATCAGTTGTCTCCATACATACCAACGACAGGCCCATGCTTGATGCCGTATTCATCCAGGAGATCAGTGATCTCTTGTACTGACTTGGTGCTTAGATCTGCCATCCCTAAGCTAGAGACAACAGTGGGGTGTAGTAATGCCGTTCATTACAGTTTTACATTACGGTTTCTCTATTACCCTGGAGTTAGCTAAGGCAAAATTATACTACCTTCAAATGACAATGCTGAGGTTTGACTATAGTCCAAAGTATGCAAGTATGTAAGTACTAGCGTATGATGCAGTCAGATGTAACCTCTGTCGTGAACTAGCAGCTATTCAACGTTAGTTTCCTTGAAAAAAAAAAAAAGACCAAATGAACTGGCTAGCTAGTAACAAAAGCCAGTGTATCCTTTCGACGTTAATGCTAACCACCAGCTAACTAGCCTTATATGTTACACGCAACCCCAGCTACTCGTTTCACACAAGGTATTCACAAATTTTAACTGACGTCGATGTTTACATACGTTAACATTAGAGAGAAAGAGCGCGCCAAACGAGCAGCTGCGACATTAAATTAAGTTTAGGATACTTACTAGACGACCGAAAAACTTAACCAGCCTTTCTTGTTCGTTACTTTTACTTTCCAAACCTGGAAACTACCGAATTTCGATGAATGGATGAGACTCGACTTACTATAACATTCAAGTAACGTTGACAAGTTTCTATTTCCCAATCAAACCCAGCTGCAGTTTGCTAATAACATTTTGTGAATTTCAACCAGGCCAATATGATATGAAAAATCTCTGGCTACCGAGTTGCATCATAGAAGGCTACTAGTTAGTGTCATAAAAGTACATAATGCAAATTACCTTCCAAGTCACTCCAGGCTCCACTTCTTGGCAAGTTGTCAGTGAAATTCACGACTTGTTTCGCTGTGGGCGTGACCATCATAGACAGGGCGTAACTCGCGACGTGCCGCGCGTCAAAGGGTGAGCGCAAAATGCAAACGCGCAAAAATGATCAAGACAGGAAGATCAATATTGGTGATTTATCGATTAAAATGAGCCTATAAACTACACATTGTGTGTTTATTTACAAAATGTTACTTGGAAGACCACCACCGGGACAAATTGCTGAGTTGATGGTCACAAACAGTGATGTTGCCAAAGGTTTCGGCTACATAGGCATAACATATGACACGGAGAGATGTAGGCTAAATTAAGTTCATCATGCTACCTAAATTAAAGTCCGTGAGAACGAGAATCATAGGCTTTGGCAATAATGTCTGAAGGTAGGCCAACCATGAAAGCAGGGGATTTCTCCAACAAATGCACTGTGCGCCATCTAGTGGATTTAGCTTTGGCCAAAAGTTCACTACCTTATATGGGCAGCACTATATGGAATTTTTTTTCCGGCACTGCAGTCCTATGAGTTTGGAGAATGAGTCAGCCGCATGCCAACTACTGGGCGTTGGCTGGTAGTTCTTCTCGGTGCTTGCGACACACAATGAGCAGCTGCCCTTCCTCTCCAAACTCTGTTTAGCACTTAGGCCTAAATGAAATGACTTACACATTAGGCCTATATAAAATTCTTAGAAGTGCTACCCAGAAACAATATAAATATTGTTCTCTATTACCAGGTCAGTGTACACTGTGTGAGTAAATAAATGCATAGGCCTACAGATGAGAAAGACAATTCGAAAGACACATTCGAGAGATGAATTGACAGAACAATATTTAAGACAATTTTATTGTGTATCAAAATATTGTATCAGACTTACAAACATTGCTGATGTTGCTTTCTTTTTAAAACATTTTTTTTATTTTGCAATACTGATTACACAATAACAAGGTAGCACAAGAAAGAACTTGAAGGCATGGGGAGTGAGAGGGGAAATGTGGCACTTTGAAAAAAGCAATTCATTTTTATTTATTCATTTTAGATATTGCAAAAACACCTCTTTGCATAACCTCGCTCACTTCCACTTTATTAAACATCGGCTTCACTACGTCAACTTCAGTCCAATTTTCTAACTTCCCTTTTAGTCAAAAAAGACCAACTTTGGTGCTTTGGTCCTTCTCTAGGTCAGCCAGTTGTCAGCTGGCATAAGATAAATGCTTATGAACAACATGTGTAGACAACGCTCAGTTTGCAAGTGCAGGATGATGTAAAAATGTTAAGCCTTAAGAGAGAGAAAAAAAGACTCAAAACACAGAGGACACATAGGGCAAACCCCCAAAACAGGCTACTTTTGCACCAGTGTTAGTTTTGGTTAAAGTGGTGTCATAAAGGCACTGAAAGAGTGTGTGGCAGTACTGCTTTAAGTGTGTCAGTTCACCCTAAATAATGACCAAAACATCTTGGTTACTCCAGATGTGTGGTACGTAATCCCCTTCTCTTGCCACAGGCTACAGTTATCATCTACAGTTAAGCTCAGAACAGCAGTGTCCTACAAATCAGGCAAAACTAGCAGCAGCTACGTTAGGGACAGCATCAGTAACACATACACCTATGTAAACCAACACCGGAAAAGGAGCCAGAGCTACACAACTACCTGCATCCACCTCGGACATTTTAAAATGACCTAAAAGTTATTACTGAAATTCAGTCGGCTTACAGTAAACAAAGGTGCTTTTTAAAATGTAAATCACTCTATTAGAGACACATAGTATGGCTGGGAAGGTTATGAATAAAACAGTTGAAATGAAATGGATAGAAGACACAAATAAAATATGGAGGATGGAACAGGGGGGATGTTCAGTGTATGTGTGTAGTTTGGGAACAGGAGTCTTTGGTTGGGCCTCCAGCTCGCAGACTGGGCCTGGATTTTGGGGTCGGTGGTTCTTAGACAGTGAAGTGGTAAGGGCTTCCTGGGATGTGCTCGTCGCCCCACTTGACCACCAGGATGTACTCGCCCTTCTCCTTGAGCTGGTAGGAGACATTGTAGAGGCGGTTTCCCAGGTGTTTCACCAGGATTTCCTCGCATGGTACTTTAGGCCCATCAACTCCAACCAACAGCATGTTCCTCCCTGAGAAGTGGCAAATAAAGTAGGAAATATTGGAAAACCAAATTGCAAATACCCTAGGACATGGAATGGTTTAACATTCATATACAAAAGTACATCCCTGAAATCACGAAAGACACTCCCAGATTATTCAGAAACAATTACCTGCTTTGCTGCAGTCCACACTGAAACTGTTCTTCTGGCCAACGAAGGCTTTGGTGAGACCCAGGCCCTTGGCAACCACCCGACTGGCATCAGACGAGGCCCAGCCTGGCGCCGCTTGCTGACTGGACGTCACGCTACGGGTAACGGGGTCCACCATCACGGATGAGGTCTCGTGATTGCTGTGGCTGCTGACCAGGCGAGAGCCTGTTCAAGAGTGAAAATGTGTCAGACAAATGTCAGTGGCATGTACTAGTATTCACATATTGAATTAAATTCAGAATTAAATTGAAAAAAAAAAAAAACTACTTCGTTCTCACAATCACTGCAGTGCTTGTCTATGATCAACCTACAAAAATGTGCTGTAACTGTACACTGTGCAGGGCTAGCGAATGATCAACTCACCAGTGATTTTAGCTTTGAACGGGCTGCCAACAATGTGATAGGGTCCTCCATATTTGATTGAGATCAAATAGTTCCCAGGAGCCATTGGGGTGTAGGTGACCTTGTAGCCCTCTGGACACTCCTGACAGTCCATCTTCACCTTGGACGGGCCGTCAATCGTCACAGCCAGGGCACCAGGACCAGCCGAACTTGTGTTGACAATAAACTCACATGGGGATCCTGAGAATGAGACAGTCAAATCTCCATTTATTTTAGCAGCTATACTTTATCCAAAACAGATGAGCAGTTCAGCCATGGTATGTATTTAGAATATAGCTGACATATGTAAGTCACTTTGGTCAAGAAGTGTCTGCTAAGTGTAATGTAATGTAATGTAATGTATTTCATCAGTAGATGTGCTTAACAGAATCACCGTCATGGATAAGTTACTGCAAGCTTTCTGTTCTACCAACTGAAATTTAGGAGCCTTGACATTTCCGATACCACAGAGCTATAAGATTTAAACGGCACACATGGAAGGGGAATAAAAGCATTCAGTCCTTGCAAAGGGAAGGAAAACGAGAAATTCTTGGAGGTGAAACCGATGTGGATACCTGTGGTGCCACCCTCTAGTCCAGCGCCGTATGCGGACACCATTCCTGGATCTCCGGCCTGGCCTGTTTCCCCGACCCGGATCTTGAAGGGGCTTCCGGGAATGTGGGAGCCATTGAACTTCACATCAATCAGGTAAAGACCATTTTCCCTCGGAATAAATCGTACAGCATACTTGTCTGTGGAGGGGAGGAGGCAGTAAGGAATGGGGATGATTAGTAATGTTGAATCACACAAGAGAAACTTGGGAACGCTAAGGAATTTCAATAATGACAAACATACGCAAAACCTACAGCAGGGCTGCCTGGCTAAGAGAATCCCCAGGACATCAGACTAAACATGTAGGATGATAAGGCACTGAGAGCTGAATCAAATCTAGTGAGCATCTCCTAGCTGCAAACCATGTTGCTTTCCTTAGCTGAAATACCTGGCTTTCCGATAATGAAGGTTATCTGATCGGTTGAATCTTTTTCAAATATAGGCTTAAACGCCTGAGGCATTTCCCTTGTCTCCACGTTACCTTCATCGATCTCTGTGACGCAGCATTCCTCGAGCGCCCCAGACGGGCTGTGCACCTTGGCATCGATGACACCCTTTGCACCATTCAGGCTTACTGCAAATGAAGCCGGCTGGTTCACCTTTAATCCCGACTCCTGTGTTCAGACAACAACTCAACACTCAACTCAACATCAAGCTCTGTTAGACATTTTGTACATCGCATTACTTGTTGGATCAATAATGAGTACAACTCCTGCTTGACTGCATGACTCATTATCACATCTAGCTGTTTATATTTTTAGTACCATAGAACCTAGTTCATACTTATACAATGAATTTGATGACTGACCAAAAGCTTGACATGGAATCTACCCTGAGTTCTCCATGCTTTTCCCTCTGATTGTTTATGTTCGTATATGGAGTTCTCTCTTTCTTGTCTCATAATCTCTGTCCATTAGACTACCTTACCTTAAGGGTAAAAGGGTTAAAAAGGGTAGCATAAGGCAAAGAGTAAAGAATATAGACCCTTACAGCCCACAGAGAACAGCAACAAAAAAAACAATCACAATTCGCTAATGAACGAATGAGTGATTGTCTATGTGAGCAGATTTTAAATGGGGAAAAAAGGTGAAGTGAAGAAATTGCCTCTGTTGCCCTTTTTAAACCTTTAGCCCCTGGTTTGCATTCCACTGAAGGAGAGGAGAGGAGGGGGGAGAGGGAAGGCTGTTGGAAGCCTTTAGGACGAGGCACGAGAAACACAAACAGTCCTTTAGTGTCCCCGAGTCCTGAACACCCATGATCACAGCAGCAGGCCTCAGAGAGAGCAGCCAACTCTAGCACTGAGCGGGCTTGGATCTAGCCCAGGTGAGCTAAAGGTTATTGCTCTAGGCCGCTACGCCTCGTTCTCCTCTATTTGCTCTGACCTTTTACACCCCAATTTAAATGACATAATTTACCGGGCTGCCTGAAGCAATGACCTGAAATTGCAGGATGTCGTAAAATTCAACTTCATTGCTTAATTGCTGCTTAAGGTCTTATTGAAGCGCAAATTACCCCCTATTATGCCTATGCCTTAATCTACAATAAGAGCACTGTTCATAAACTGGTTAAAATAGTGGAAGTTAATCTAGTTTCACAAAAATATCAATATCTCTATTCTGTTAATATATCCTTTTTCTACAGATAAGTATCTGTAAGATATAATCTGTGTTTAACCAACCTCCCCCTTCCTCATATAAATCACCATTACCCATTAACTGTCTGCATTAGCAGATGTGCCTTGATTCCCTGACTGAGGACGGAGCTGCTGTGTGATGGGTGGTCTTGAACTCTTTCTGGGTGGACAATTGTCTGTTTTCCTCATAGCCTCACCTGAAGACTGGCAACAGTAAGACGGCGGGCATCGTCGGACGGCGAGGCCACTGGCACCACGAAGGGACTGTCGGGGATGTGCTCATCGTTGAAGCGGATGGAAACCTCGTAGTCACCTGGAACCAACACGAATCATTCATGTTGCTTCATGTCATTATAAGGCTATTATATGTAACTTTGTTGATTGTTTTAGTTTTAGCTTTAATACTGTAAATAACCTTGGTAATTGCAGTATATTTTTCTGAAGTCTTTAATACCAACCAAGGCATTGATCATAAAACACAAGTAATATCTATGCATTTTACCTGGCTCTTGGACAATGTAGGAAACGCCGCTGGATCCGTCCTTGCGGTCCTCAAAGGCAATTTCAGCTTTGCTTGGGCCCTCAACAGCAATAGACAGACCACCAGCGCCAGCCTCACGGGTCCAGATACTGAATTCAGCTGCACCACAAAAGGATTGGTCATTTACCGTGAGGCCAACTGGTCCCTTTCTTTGTGCTCCCTCACCCATTCTCATACTTACATAAACACATAGCAGTATTTCCCTTCATCAATACCAACTTCACAATCTAATGTACCCCAGTGATTGCTCATTTTTATTCCCTCTCCACTATGCACACACACACACACACACACACACACACACACACACACACACACACACACACACACACACACACACACACTACAATTTACTGTCTCATAAACACACTTCATCGATATGATCCCCCTTTTCCTAAGAAAAAATAAACCACTCGTATGAGACATAGCAGGCATTTCTACCTGGCACTCCTGCCTCTGCCCGCTCAAGGCCAGGGCCTCCGGCGCGGACCTTGTGGGATCCTCCCTCTCCCAGGGGCCCTACGGTGAACTGGAAGGGACTGCCGGGCACGTGCTGGCCCTGGTACTTGACGCTGACTGTGTGCACGCCCATCTCAGTGGGGACGAAGCGGATACAGTAGGTGTTGTTCTCGCCCTCCATGATCTCAGCCTTGTGGATCTTTCCGGAAGGACTGGTGACCTGGGCGGTCATGTCCGCTATGCTGATCTCTGTGTGGTGAGGAGGTGAATGGAGTAAACAATCTGACCGTTTCTATCTTGAATGATGGGGAGAACAATTTTGAATATGGATATGACTGATCTTCTGGAGAATTACCTGGGATTTTGAGACTCAGGTCACACTGGCTGCCTACGTTAGCCACGGAGGCGGCTCTTCTCTTTCTGGTGATGCTCTCCTTCATTCTGCCCTCTCCAGTGACCTTCACAGTGAAAGCACTCCCTGTGTCACAAGAGAAAGCAGTGGAGAGGGGTTACCAAAGTCCTCTCAGCGTCTCTAGGGTTACCCACACAATATTACACAAGAAGGACTTGTAATACATTTACATTTTACATTAGCAGACGCTTTTATCCAAAGAGAGAATAGAGAAGAGAAGAGAAGAGAAGAGAAGAGAAGAGAAGAGAAGAGAAGTGAAGAGAAGAGTTAAAACAGGAGTTAGAGTCAGTGAAATGAGATACATATATATTCATATGAATATTCATATATTCATAATGGTTTAATGTCAAGACTGGCACCTGGGACGTGCTGGTCAGCAAATTTAATGTTGATGATGTAATTTCCTGGCTCAGTGGGGCAATAGGTGACCTTGCAGGTACCATCCTCCAGGTCTTCTGTGTTGATGTCCACTTTACTAGGACCCTCAATGGACAGACTGAGACCACCATAACCTATAACGGCACACAGGACAGAGTGAGCATCCATAGATAAATGTAGACTAGTATTTTGTAGTATGAACTGGTAGATCAGAATTTTGAGTAGCTTTAGATACAACATCTTTATGTAAAGTAAGTTATTAAGGATTTTAATACAAGGTAAATCTCAAGTAAACCCTTAATCATAGAAAAAACTTGTACCTTGTAAAATAGGGACAAAAAAGGAGTAATATACTGCTTATTTAAATGTCTACGAAGTGTGACCGAAAAGTAGATCTCTCAACGATGGATGCTGAGATCACTGAATGTAAAAAATGAACAGGCCTCTGTATACAGTACATGCTGAGCTCCAGTGTCACCCTACCTGCATCGCGAGTGTCAATGATGAACTCAGCTGGCTCAAATGTGCGAGCCTCGCTCAAGCCCTGTCCAGACACACGCACGCGGCTAGCGTCTCCGATCTCTGATTGGTTGATCATGACTGCGATGGGGCTGTTGGGAATGTGGCGTCCGTTCTTCTTGATGTTCACCAGGTGCTCGCCAATCTCCTTAGGTACAAAGGAGATACCTGTAAAAAAAAAAATACATTTTTGAAATCAAATTAAATTAAATTAAATGTTTCAACTTTAGCTCAAAGCTAAAATAAAATGTCATCTAGTGTCTATAACGGCTTCCTTCTAATGTTCTTCTGAGACCCAGTGTTTCCCATACGTTGACTTATTTGTGGCGGCCCAGCACAATATCAACACTGACCACCACACAATGATTTTCTATGTTGTACTACTTGAATGGGGATGAAATCCTTTCATTGTAGAGCTATGTGCACCTCTGCACAGTCTCTCCTTGTGTCGCTGTCCCTCAACAAACCTGCATGCACGTTTAAAGAAAACATTAAAAATCCTGCAAGGATTGTTGTTGGCATAGAAGACGACTGGCTAAATCGTGATTAAATACATTAGCATCATAACCACATTGCGCATATTTGTTCAAAACTGTGAACTCCCCCCGTCAACTACCACCACAAATTTAATTAAATTCTGTGGGAAATACTGGATACTATTTCCCTGTCATCCGCTGATCCTTATGTACCCCTCTGCCTGGCTCCCTCTACTCACCCACGTGTCCATTGCGGAGCATCTTGAGCAGGCACGGCTCCTCTCGACCAGAGGGAGTGGTCAAAGAGGCGGTCAGCTGGCTCAAATCCAGCTCCCCGATGTCCAGGGGGATGTCTGCAGCGGAGCCCACCTTCAGGTGAGACATGCGCATGGAGTCATCACCTGTGGACAGACAGACGGTGGACAGATTGAGGCACACAGTGATGATATCAGAGATGGTTTAGGAAAAATAGTAAAATAATTTCCTTTGCTGTTCAATCCCCACATTTCTTTAAATGTATTAATTTAGTAAATGCGTTTACCTAAAGCAACTTACAGTAAAATAAGTGTACTGTACAGGGTTAAATACCCTTCACCCCTTCACCAACCTAAACTACCACTAACCTACTTAACCACAAACTCAACCCTCCCAAATGTCTGACGAAGTAAAAGGGCTTGACTGACCTGTGATCTTGGCTACGAAAGGACTGCCGGGGATGTGCTTTTCATTGTATTTGACCAGAATGTTGTAGTCTCCTGGCAGCACTGGTAAGTAGGACACGGTGCAGGTGCCATCTTGGTTGTCAGTGCAGCTGATGTCAGCCTTGGAGGGCCCCTCAATGGCCAGAGACAGACCACCTAACACAACGAACAACAGATATTATTTCTGGTGCCATAAGTCACCATACACCATTAAAAAGGAAATGGAAGTACTTAATTTGTATTAAGAGTATTACTCATACTTTCTTTCTTTATTTCTTTTTTGAACGTGGAGTCTGTAGATAGGTACATGGTGTACATAGATTTATACCATGAAAATGAAATGCCAGGGTACATACACTTACTTGCAAATTGGATTCAATGCAAAAAAAATACAAAAACATTCTAAATCTGCACTGAGCAGAAAAGGAGATGATTGCTGTGCAAATCTCTATTACCTTCTCCAGCGTCCTTGGTGTCGACGGTGAAGACCGCAGGCTTGTTGACCATGCCATGGATAAGCCCAGGGCCATAAGCAGTTACGTGACCACTGTTGACATAGTCCACATAGAACTGAAGTGGACTTCCTGTGTCAACAGATGTTGAGGAGTTAGTGTTTGCACACAGAGAGAAAGATGCAGTGCACACTCAAATGCTTAGTTTGAAAGATAGAAACATGTAGAGATAGTTCCAGTTTCTACAGAACTGTATTATGCTTAATACACATTGTTTCTGGTTTCATTGTTCATGGTTGTTGCTTTTCCAGACCTGGGATGTGGATTCCGTCGTATTTGATGTCCATCTCGTGCAGGCCTGCCTCAGTGGGGGCATATTTCACGGTCACAGTGCCGTCCTTGTTATCTGTGATGTCAGGCTTGGCCACTTTCCCAGATGGCATTCGCACGTCGCCTGAAAGAATGGAGAGGTTGGGGGATTCACACACACACACACACACACACACACACACACACACACACACACACACACACGTCAAATCCCCTGGTGGCATTGTAGACTGAGACCCTGTTTGGATGGGTGACGTGTTGGGAGAAGCTTACTGACCTGTAATTTCTCCCTTCTGGATGGTGAATGGGATGACCAAGTCGAAAGGTCGCAGCCCGGCCACATCCAGACCGTTCATGCCCATGGGCCTGTCGGTTGCCTGCAACAAGAGGGGGAAAAACACTGAGATAAACGCCAACTTCCACCACTGCTATTCACAACAGGAGATGTCCATGAGACGCAGCTGGTACAAAACCTATTCTGAGACTGTTGTGGTCTACAGGACTGCTAATATTTTTGTCTGGATGAAAATACCACTCAGTGTTTTTCTTAGTTCTCATGATAGTGTTCTAGAAAATTGTTTTGTCATGGTGACAGATAAACAGAGAGCTTTGTTAAGCAGAAGTAGAAAAGTAATGTAAAATTCTGGTTAAATGCTGAATTAAATTCAGTTCTATAATGAAACTGGAATGTAAAATACAGTGTACTCTGTAACTTTCACAAATAAGGCTAAACAATGCAAAACAAGACGAGACAAATGAGGGAGCTGGGAAGACAAGATGGCTGAAAAGGATGGAATTTAGTTTTCACACGGGACAAAAATGAAACAAGATGAAGGGGACGGGAAATTGAGATGATGATGATGATGATGATGGCGACCATAGTGATGATCATGATCATGACGATGATGATGATGATGATGGTGATGACGTACAATGATAAAACCACCACTGTGAGGAAGAACGGCATTACAACACAAAGAACACAAGGAGGCAGACTGGCTATGGGTGGTAAGGGGAGTGGGGACGAAGCCAAGCACAAACAGGACGGGAGTGTTGAGAACAGACAAGCAGAAGTGGTCTGATGCCTTCCTTCTGGAAACCAGGAAACAAAAGACCAGCACCCAAACAAAAAGGGAAAAATAGACAAACACAGAGTCTCCAGTTTGGTCTGGAAGCCATTTTGTTAAATGTGGGTTTCAACCCTCCCCCCCCCCCCCCCTTAGCAGGCCACCACCACATTCATATCGACATCAAAATGGCTTCCATTTCACCAATGAGACCTAATCTGGGTTAATTTGAACCAACCCCCAACCGCAAAACGTCTGAGTTGGTTATTAAGGGGAAAGAACTGGACAGTCGAACTCCCACCTGCACCTGCAGAGATTAGAGTTGAACAGTGCAAGAGGGACCCTCGAGATGTAACACAAGAACACAAGACAGGCTGCTGGAGGGGGTAGACACACAGGACACTGAGGAGGTCAGGAGGCGGAGTGAGAGAGAAGAGGGAAGGAGGAGAGGAGAGGGAGAAAGAGAGGAGATGGGGGCAGGTCAGTACCCAGGGTTGGCCCATGTTGGGCGCGTAGGCGTACTGCGGGACCTGGGTCTGCTGCATAAGCTGCTCGGTGGGGGCACCGTCCAACGCCTGGGTCACAGTGAAAGAACAAGGTGACGGTGAAATCCCGCGCATACACACACACACACACACACACACACACACGCACAACTCTCTCACACACACACAACACTATACACACGCACAAAGAACAGCTCTGAATCACAGTGACACAGTGTCTGGGTCATCAGGAAGCAGCCGGGGAAGTCCTTTTTCTCAGATTTCTCAATAAGCAGGATGTGTGAGTAAGCACTGAATTAAAGTAGGAAACTAACAGAGGGCTTCCCACACTCACAAGAGCCTGTACCAAACACACAGCTAGTCCTGTCACAAAGATCAGCCCAGGAAAGTATGTTTGTATAGTAGATGTAAACACATATGATGCACATATCTGATTAGCTTACATCAACCGCGTAAAACAATCAAACTGAGTAAAAAAATCAAATGTGAAGGCATGTGCCCCACAATATTTGTGACCACTGTTTTGGGAGCTGCCTGTCCTGCACTATCTGCAAGCACTGTTTTGAGCACTGTTCCCCGTACAGGATTGTGCTTGAAGAAGTGATTGTGTAATTCATACATACCATGACTTGGAAGGGGCTGTTGGGGATGTGCTCCCCACCGAAGCGCACGCAGATGACGTACTTCCCGGGCTGTGGGGCAGTGTAGAAAATGTCAAAGGTTCCATCTTCGTTCTCCACAACATCGACGTCCACCTCGGCTCCATCGGGGGTGCACACGGTGCAGGTGACCTTGCCTTTCCCAGCAGCCTTTGCATCCACGGTGATGACGGTCTGCTCTCCGATTTGGATGGTGGGCCCAACACCAGCACCTGTGGACAGAACATGTGTGTGTTTTAAACTGTTTACTTAAAATGTTTAATCAAAACACGTGTTTAGTATCCAGCTTTTCAGCATTTACACTCAGTTAAGTGTTGCCAAGTAAGTTCAGCCAAGGAGCATACAAAGAGTGGAGAGCCGAGGAGAGGCAAGTTCATATCACAGCCAAGATTTATCCTTCCCTTCTACCCTCCCCCAAACCAAAATGGAATGTGTGTGTGTGTGTGTGTGTGTGTGTGTTTTATATCGCCGACATTGTCTCTAACATTTCTAATTTTGGATGTGTCGCCTTCTCCTGGACAGCTCTCCCAGTTCTCTGACAGCTTCTCAGGACAGGTCTTGTTACGTCTACCACTGATACTTCTCACATGGCACTAGGATGTCAGTTAAAAGGTCTTCAGTCTTGATTACTGTTTGAACCAATTACCCACGATGCACATTCCACCATACCAGCCTAGCAGAGCAGAAAAGGGTTAGTCATTAGTCTCCCGTCAATAGATCCACATGCGTTTGATTAAAATACCTCCAGCAGGGGAGGCCCAAACACGAAGAGGGATAACATATACCCAATGCTTTGCTCTACTGCTAGAGAGAGAGAGAGGGAGAACTCTACATTGTTAAAAGTGAGTTGCTGGAGCTGAAGTTAATTTATTACAACTGGGAAACTTTGTTGTAAAAAAATATGTTGTTTGGTCATAGAAAAGAGAGAGAATTGGTAGTGTAGGAGAGGACAGGCTCTTCTACGGCATACAAGGGAGTGGGCCATTTTACATGCAAGGAAAAAGGTGAAATGAAAATGAAATAAAAACACCAAAACATAACATCTTTCAAAGCGCTTACCCAAACCGTGACCTCCAATTGAGACTGAGAGACGTGAGCAGCACAGAGAGCGAAAAAGTGAAGAGTACAAATCAGTGTGATAAGGTAAACAAATGTGCTCCAAAAGAACAAAAGAATAACCAAAATCAGACGAGAATGTGATGGCAACGTGAGCAGCACCGCACAACAGTTGGTGTGTCCTTGTGGGGGTTGGATTGGGCGTCACACAGATAGCAGCAGACACAATATATCCGTAGTTTTTACACACAAGCACACATAACACACACAAAGACAGTGTACTCAATCTGTGACATGCAGAATGACGAGTACATGACTGTGCCCTCTCACTTTTAGAAGCGAGTATCTTGCCATATATCTTGCAACAGAGGAGAGAGTACACAGTACTTAGATGATACTCTAATGTCGCAGACCTGTCTCTGCGGTCTCTCTTCTGAAGGGCACTGATACAGCCCTCTGATTGCACTCTGGCTTGTGTAAACAATCTACTGACAAACACCCCTGTTCTACCTAGACTAATCTAGAATGGACCCTCCACATCTAATTATCAGTTGGTACTATTAGCAGTGTATGGATGGTGTATAACTGATCTGGCATCAGTGCAGAGTGCAAAACCTACCTGTGACGGTGCATTTGCTGGCGTCTCCGGTGGGAAGGGCTCGTATGCGGTATGGGGAATATGGGATCTCGTCTCCGCCATACTTAATGAGGATGGTATAGCGGCCGGTCATGTCAGGAACGTACGATACAAGGTAGGTTCCATCCTGGTTGTCCCGGATGTTGGCCTTCTTGGGTTTCCCTTCTGGGTCCTTTAGGTCATATTACAAGAATTTAATATTTAATAAAAAAAATGTCAAAAACAATCAAAAGTTACAGCTGAAATGTTCATGGCCTGATTCCTGTTACGTTTCTGCTTGATGAATTGATTTGAGGTGACTCAATAACACTTCACACATTAAAGATAAATCTCTCTGATACGAGTGACTGTAATAGTTTCTTTTGCCTCGGGACACTCACAGTGATCTGAACGGCAAGCAGGCCCTCTCCTGCATCCTTGGCATCGATGGTGAATTCCACTGGCAAACTGGCAGGTACACCAGTGGTGTTGAGGCCAGGTCCACTGGCACGAACCTTACTGGCATCATGGGTGGGCAGAACCTTCACCTTATAGGGACTAGGACACGTAAAGAGAGAGAAAAAGAGGGAGAGAGAGAGAAAGACAGTGTCCGAGAGAGCGAGAGAGAGAGAGAGAAAGGGGGAGAGAAAGAGAGAACCATAATAAGGAAAAATTGAAAGAGTAAAGTAAAAACAAAAAGTTGCAACTGACTGACTGGTAGTGTGTGTGGATGGGCTGATGATAATGTGTGTGGATAAACTGGTAGTGTGTGTGGATGGGCTGATGATAATGTGTGTGGATGGGCTGGTAGTGTGTGTGGATGGGCTGATGATAATGTGTGTGGATGGGCTGGTAGTGTGTGTGGATAAACTGGTAGTGTGTGTGGATGGGCTGATGATAATGTGTGTGGATAAACTGGTAGTATGTGTGGATGGGCTGATGATAATGTGTGTGGATGGGCTGGTAGTGTGTGTGGATGGGCTGATGATAATGTGTGTGGATGGGCTGGTAGTGTGTGTGGATAAACTGGTAGTGTGTGTGGATGGGCTGATGATAATGTGTGTGGATAAACTGGTAGTATGTGTGGATGGGCTGGTAGTATATGTGGATAAACTGGTAGTGTGTGTGGATGGGCTGATGATAATGTGTGTGGATAAACTGGTAGTGTGTGTGGATGGGCTGATGATAATGTGTGTGGATGGGCTGGTAGTGTGTGTGGATGGGCTGATGATAATGTGTGTGGATGGGCTGGTAGTGTGTGTGGATAAACTGGTAGTGTGTGTGGATGGGCTGATGATAATGTGTGTGGATAAACTGGTAGTATGTGTGGATGGGCTGGTAGTATATGTGGATAAACTGGTAGTGTGTGTGGATGGGCTGATGATAATGTGTGTGGATAAACTGGTAGTGTGTGTGGATGGGCTGATGATAATGTGTGTGGATGGGCTGGTAGTGTGTGTGGATAAACTGGTAGTGTGTGTGGATGGGCTGATGATAATGTGTGTGGATAAACTGGTAGTGTGTGTGGATGGGCTGATGATAATGTGTGTGGATGGGCTGGTAGTGTGTGTGGATAAACTGGTAGTGTGTGTGGATGGGCTGATGATAATGTGTGTGGATAAACTGGTAGTATGTGTGGATGGGCTGGTAGTGTATGTGGATAAACTGGTAGTGTGTGTGGATGGGCTGGTAGTGTGTGTGGATGGGCTGGTAGTGTGTGTGGATGGGCTGATGATAATGTGTGTGGATAAACTGGTAGTGTGTGTGGATGGGCTGGTAGTGTGTGTGGATGGGCTGGTAGTGTGTGTGGATGGGCTGATGATAATGTGTGTGGATGGGCTGGTAGTGTGTGGATAAACTGGTAGTGTGTGTGGATGGGCTGATAATGTGTGTGGATAAACTGGTAGTGTGTGTGGATGGGCTGATGATAATGTGTGTGGATAAACTGGTAGTGTGTGTGGATGGGCTAATGATAATGTCTGTGGATAAACTGGTAGTGTGTGTGGATGGGCTGATGATAATGTGTGTGGATAAACTGGTAGTATGTGTGGATGGGCTGGTAGTATATGTGGATAAACTGGTAGTGTGTGTGGATGGGCTGATGATAATGTGTGTGGATAAACTGGTAGTGTGTGTGGATGGGCTGATGATAATGTGTGTGGATGGGCTGGTAGTGTGTGTGGATAAACTGGTAGTGTGTGTGGATGGGCTGATGATAATGTGTGTGGATAAACTGGTAGTATGTGTGGATGGGCTGGTAGTATATGTGGATAAACTGGTAGTGTGTGTGGATGGGCTGATGATAATGTGTGTGGATAAACTGGTAGTGTGTGTGGATGGGCTGATGATAATGTGTGTGGATGGGCTGGTAGTGTGTGTGGATAAACTGGTAGTGTGTGTGGATGGGCTGATGATAATGTGTGTGGATAAACTGGTAGTGTGTGTGGATGGGCTGATGATAATGTGTGTGGATGGGCTGGTAGTGTGTGTGGATAAACTGGTAGTGTGTGTGGATGGGCTGATGATAATGTGTGTGGATGGGCTGATGATAATGTGTGTGGATAAACTGGTAGTGTGTGTGGATGGGCTGGTAGTGTGTGTGGATGGGCTGGTAGTGTGTGTGGATGGGCTGGTAGTGTGTGTGGATGGGCTGATGATAATGTGTGTGGATAAACTGGTAGTGTGTGTGGATGGGCTGGTAGTGTGTGTGGATGGGCTGGTAGTGTGTGTGTATGGGCTGATGATAATGTGTGTGGATGGGCTGGTAGTGTGTGTGTATGGGCTGATGATAATGTGTGTGGATGGGCTGGTAGTGTGTGGATAAACTGGTAGTGTGTGTGGATGGGCTGATAATGTGTGTGGATAAACTGGTAGTGTGTGTGGATGGGCTGATGATAATGTGTGTGGATAAACTGGTAGTGTGTGTGGATGGGCTAATGATAATGTCTGTGGATAAACTGGTAGTGTGTGTGGATGGGCTGATGATAATGTGTGTGGATAAACTGGTAGTGTGTGTGGATGGGCTGGTAGTGTGTGTGGATGGGCTGGTAGTGTGTGTGGATGGGCTGATGATAATGTGTGTGGATAAACTGGTAGTGTGTGTGGATGGGCTGGTAGTGTGTGTGTATGGGCTGGTAGTGTGTGTGTATGGGCTGATGATAATGTGTGTGGATGGGCTGGTAGTGTGTGGATAAACTGGTAGTGTGTGTGGATGGGCTGATAATGTGTGTGGATAAACTGGTAGTGTGTGTGGATGGGCTGATGATAATGTGTGTGGATAAACTGGTAGTGTGTGTGGATGGGCTAATGATAATGTCTGTGGATAAACTGGTAGTGTGTGTGGATGGGCTGATGATAATGTGTGTGGATAAACTGGTAGTGTGTGTGGATGGGCTGATGATAATGTGTGTGGATAAACTGGTAGTGTGTGTGGATGGGCTGGTAGTGTGTGTGGATGGGCTGGTAGTGTGTGTGGATGGGCTGATGATAATGTGTGTGGATAAACTGGTAGTGTGTGTGGATGGGCTGGTAGTGTGTGTGTATGGGCTGATGATAATGTGTGTGGATGGGCTGGTAGTGTGTGGATAAACTGGTAGTGTGTGTGGATGGGCTGATAATGTGTGTGGATAAACTGGTAGTGTGTGTGGATGGGCTGATGATAATGTGTGTGGATAAACTGGTAGTGTGTGTGGATGGGCTAATGATAATGTCTGTGGATAAACTGGTAGTGTGTGTGGATGGGCTGATGATAATGTGTGTGGATGGGCTGGTAGTGTGTGTGGATGGGCTGGTAGTGTGTGTGGATGGGCTGATGATAATGTGTGAATGCACCCTCACCTGCGTGGGACCTCTTCGTCCCCATAGAGCACATTGATGGAGTATGGGCCCTCTCTGGTTGGCACATAGTTCACAGAGTGGGTCTGATCGCCGTTATCAACCACCTCCACTGGCTCAACCACGCCTGGAGGCACACAAGCCAATCAGATATCGCTCTTCATATAATGCATGACAATCCAAATATCCAAACAAAAGATTCCCATGTGTATGGAACAGGTAACGATGGAGGACACATTTCTTTTCCAAACAACTGCCAATTGCAGCATCCATTATGACACAGTTTGTATGGATAACTAACATATCAGTATAACATATTTAAGTGTAATACACTAAATGTAACACCTTAATAATGTAATGATAATAATCATCATCATCATCATCATCATCATCATAACGTACTAACCTTTGGGGCCCTGGACTCGGACCTGGACAGGAGCAACACCAGCCTTGCTGGCATCAACAGTGAAGACTTGTGGGATGTTGGCACGCACATTGTTTCCAATTCCCTGACCTTGGCATTTGACCTTAGTGGCGTCAACGGTGTCATGGACAGGTACAGAGAAGGGACTTCCTGCAGGAGCAAACACAGACAGAGAAGGTGCATGGCATGTTAATAGTCAGCCATTGTCAATGGACAAGAGTCATCAACTGTGCACTAATTGTAAATCTGTTAAGCAGCAAAGACTGACAGTGGGTATCTCTACATTATATAGTCACTGACATAGACGTCTGACATGGGGCAACATCAGCTGAAGTTCTGATTTACCATGTGATGCAGATACCGACCTGTGATTGGCTGGCCTCCATATGTGATGTTCAAGTTGTAGGTGCCTGGCTCATAAGGAACGTATTCCACGGAGCAGCTGCCATCTTTGTTATCCACGCAGGACATCTTAGCCTCGGAGGGTCCCTCCACTGCCAGGCCCAAACCTCCTGTGCCAGCACCACTATGAAGACATCACACACATCAGTCAGTCTACTGCTCAATCTACTAAACTATATTATTGGGTCATTTAAGGGGTAAGTATATTTACATATTAAAATAATTCAAATACTTTAAAGTAAATAATTTAAGGGGAAACCCTATGCCAAAGACAATAAACAATACCATAAACAATCAAGTACTGTATCTGAAGAGAGGAATACACATACATAACCATCACACATCAAGTTGGACAAGTCCACTTACCGGGTCTCCACGGTGAACTTGTTGGGCTTGTTGGTGATACCACTCTTCAACCCAGGTCCATGAACGCGCACGCGGGCAGGGTCGCAACCCTCCGTGACGGGCACACGGAATGGACTCTTGGGCACCGGGGCATCATCATAGGAAACCTCCACACTGTGTGGGCCTAGGGGACAGATGAACAAGACAAGGTCAACCCGTTTACTTTGACAGCAAAAAAGATGGACTTCCAATCTGGACACAATGTGGTAATGGCCCTTCAGGTTTTTTTATCTTTATATATTTAAGTTTTTTCTTATATTTATATACTTATATTACTTTTTCTGTTGTAAGTGCATGTTGTGTGTGATGTCTGTATGCTACTGAGACCTTGAATTTCCCCTTGGGGATCAATAAAGTATCTATCTATCTATCTATCTATCTATCTATCTATCTATCCACAGCTAGGAAGGAATAGCTCTAACCCTAGGTCCATACACATCTTGATGATGTACTGTGCACCATCCTGACCAAGTTGTAGGTTTTGTATGTACATGCAATGTCTGATAATGTCTTAAAAAGATGAACAGACACTCAAGGCCATCTATTGATAGACCCCTATTTACCATTCACCTGTAGAGAAGGGGGTTGCGAGACTTGACTCATGTTTTTTGAGGGGGTCTCCAGACAAAAAGTTTAAGAACCACTGCTGTATAGCACTATTACAAACAACTATAATAAAGTTACAACCAAGGGACGTTACAGTGCGTAGTCTCACCTTCTTCATAAGGAGTGTACTCTACTTGGTAGGTGCCGTCACCCAGGTCCCGGATCAGAGCATCAGTCTGCTGGCCAGAGGGGTTGTTGATGCAGGTCTTGATGTGATTGCCACCAGACTTAGTCAGAGCACGGGCATCCACAGTGAAGTCCGTAGTGGCCTCGCGGAACACACCTTTGGGGCAAGAAGCAGCACAATGGTTACTACATCTGACGATTACAGAGATCCTTTGTCAGAATCTAGTAGCAGAAGAATCCATTCTTTGATTGACATCACAGGAAAAACTTAAGCAGTGTCTGTTTAAAAAGTAACATGCGTTCTGAGTATCTCTCGGGACATTTCAGTCAAACCCAGGTTATGGTTTACAATACCTTTGCCTTCCACACCAGGGCCAAACACCTTGACACCACTGGAATCCACGGCTGGCTCCACATTGAGCTTGGCAGGGAAGTTTGGCACATCCTGGCCACCGTAGCGGATGGTGAGGGTGTAGGCTCCAGGGTACAGAGGAATGTAGGTGATGGTATAGGTGCCGTCGCCATTGTCCTGGATGTGCACCTCAGCCTCAGTGCCGTTATCAGAGATGATCTCGATGGTCAGCTCAGCCGGGCCAGCGTTGGTGCAGTCCACCACGAACTGGCCGGTCTCGCCAACCTTGGCTCTCTCCAGGCCGGGACCGGAGCAACGGACCTGAGGGACAGATGATAGTCAGCCAAGAGTGTGTCGCTCAGTCTCACAAAATAAATATATTATATTCAAGCAGATATATTATATTCAAGCAATATGGCACATGAAAGTGGGGTTGGTAAGGGTATACTGTACCCACAGCTGTGGTTCAGCCATACAGTAGATAACCAGCAGTAAAGAGACCAAGTGGGGACACCCTGGGATAGCCCCCACTCTGGATTGCCTCACATCCATTCAGATGTATAAATAGTTCAACCAGACCTAACTGTTGCATAAGACATACTGTAGATATAGACACTGCTCATAGCGCATATACTGCTGCCTGTATATCCTGACAGGACGGGATAATCCCCTCTCACCTTTGATGCATCTGTGGGTGGCACGGCCTCCACTGCGAAGGGGCTGCCGGGGATGGGAGCTCCGTCGTAGGTGAGCTCCACCTCATAGGGACCCTTGTCTCTGGGGATGAAGCGCACCTGGCTGGTCTCGGGACTCAGGCCCGGCTCCACCTTGCATGGAACAGCCTTGCCGGAGGGACCGGTCACTTTGGCCGCCACCTTACCCTGGCCGCCAGCACCCTTCGACTTGACAGTGATGTCTTGGTCTTTCCCGACGGGCATCTCTGCAAGAGAGAGAGACAAACAAAAATAAAAAAAAAGCCAAACACAAAAGTCAAACACAACACACGTTTAAACCTTTAGGATAATAGTTAAAAGGAGCATACAAAATGACAGTTCATTCAGACAAAAGATGATGAAAAAGATGATGATCAGAGATGAATAAAATAAACGTACTGTCTCCCAGGCCAGACACCTTGATCTTGCTAAGGTCCAGAGAGGGAGCGACAGCAACAGAGAAGGGACTCTTGGGAATAGAGTCTCCTCCATAGGTGACATTCACTCCCATTTGGCCCTAGAAAAGAACAGTCATTAATTCACTGCAGCACAGACTCAAGAGTGTCAAACAAACAACACATCCCATATGTCCAAAATGAACATCTCTGATGCAGAAGCATTCAGTTTTAAAGCAGATACATTTCTTTCTGCAAGCATATTTTAATTTCTGTATGTTGTGCCTACCTCTACATCAGTGGTACCCAAAGTTTTCTGGCTCACGGCACCCCTAAACATATCTCTACATCCACCCCTATGTTTTTACTTTTTATCCTCAACCTTGTGATATGTTGGATAGGCCATAACTGCTTTTATTATAAGCATTGCTATGAGAAGGTGAGGTTTATATAATTTTTGCTTTATTCAAATTAACCACTTTCTTTAATTCAACTCATTTAATAGTGAAAAAATAGTGAACAGAATATGGACAGAAATATCAGGAATAGGCCTTCAACTAAAGTGCATAAAATGTCTGTCCCTCTTATCACAACTGTATTTTTGATATTATGGCTAATTTCTTTTAAAAAAATGTCACTAAATGATCAAGCCTTGGACCATTCCATGGCACCCTTGAGCATGCGTCATGGCAACCCTGCTCTACATGGTATTAGGTAACTGATTGAAAGTCCGCACCTGTTGTATGGGGGTGTATTTGACAGTGTGGGTGTTATCATGGTTGTTGATGATCTCAAAGTCACGCACGGCCTCTCCCTTGCTGGGACCGGTGAACTGAGCGTTCAGCTTGGCTTTGCCTGCTGCCTTGGTGTTCACAGTGAAGTGCGTGGGCTTATTCAGTTCAACACCTGTGGAAATAAAGAACAACCATGAGTGGCTTTAAGGTGATGAGCGCAATCTTCTACAACAGAAAAGTAACACCAAACCTGTTAAAAGATAAGCAAAGAGCCGCAGTATTATCTAAATAAGATGTTTGTAAACCCCCTTACTCATCTTCCTGGGAACATTACTACAACCACTACAAAAAAATCCTGACTTATCTTAAAACTGTACAACAAAATGAGAAGGATTTTAGACATGATAGGAGGTTGCATCGCAAACTCCTTACCACTACGGCTAAGTCCTGGTCCTTCGGCCTTGACCTTGCTGGCGTCATGGGCAGGATCCACCTTAATTCTGATGGGGGTCATTGGAATGGCCTAAACACAAACAAACAAACAAACAAACAAACAAACAAACAATTAAACAATAAGAACTGCACTGCACTAAAATGCATGTAACATACATAAAAATACACACTCCTATATACAGTACATACACATCACAAGTAAAAGCATTTTTACACTAAGCATTCTTCTAAAACATACACACACACACAGACAGAGTTACAGCCATGTTCCCTATCCCCAGGCTCACCTGATCAGCAAACAGCACCATGATGGTGTAGCTGCCGGCGCCAGGCGGTGTGTATTTAACAGTGAACGTGTCGTTGTCATTACGGATGATGTCAAACTCAATATCGGCCTCCGCCGGCCCGACCACGCCTGGGGCACACTTGATACCAATGCTGATGTCACCTGTAGACAGAGCCCATTGCTTATGATTAACAGAGTAGCTACTGATGCCTGTAGAGCAAAATATACATGGTGAGAGTGCAACAGATAGATAGATGGATAGATAGATAGATAGACAGATAGACAGATAGATAGATAGATAGACAGATAGATAGATACTTTATTGATCCCCAGGGGAAATTCAAGGTCTCAGTAGCATACAGACAACACACACACATTCACTAACAGCAGAAAAAGTAATTAAAAGTATATAATATAAAAACACACTAAGCAATAAGGACAGTAGAAGATAAAGAATATACTAAATATACTAAAATACAAATTATACTAACTAACACTTAATCTAAATCAATTCTAAAAACAGTATCCACAGATGTGCTCAGAGGTGTTTATCAGTAGGCGCCCACCTTGGCCAGCTTCAGCACAGTCCACGGTGAAGTAGGTCGGCTCGAACGCTTTCAGACCAGTCTTTGCAATGCCAGGGCCGGACACCTTGACTTTGTTGGGGTGGCATCCAGCTCCAATGTTCATCTGCAGCACATCAAAAATGTACATTTACATTTATTAATCTTAAAGCTCAGGGACAACATGTAATAGTAAGTTAGGAGAGAATAAATGTATTGTATTTACATAACACAAACATATTATAACAACACTCCTGGGCTATGTCATATTATGCCTTGCTATTATTTTTATCTTTGCCATTGTTGCTGTCATCAGCATTATCCACATCATTATAAATCTGTCATCAGTGAGTGGTAGTACTAAGCCACAACTGCAAACAGACAGCCAGGTGCTCTGTGTGTGTGTGTGTGTGTGTGTGTGTGTGTGTGTGTGTGTGTGTGTGTGTGTGTGTGTACTAACCCTGAATGGGCTCTCGGGAATGTTGACACCTCCCCAGGACACCATGACGGTGTGTTTGATTGGCTTGCGGGGTGTGTAGGTGCAGGTGTAGGTGCCGTTGCCATTGTCCTTGACTTGCACGTCCACTGGATTTCCATCCCGATCCTGAACAAGGAGGATCCCATTAATGCACAGTGCCAGCATATAAATGTCACAGCAGAAATGTTCTAGTTTTACCATCCTATTCCACATAACATAATGTCAGATAAAGGAATAATTGTGATTCCGTGAAACAATGCTGGTGTCTACTAAATGTTATTGCAATATGGATTGAAAGACTAAGAAATCATTTTTATGACTGAATAAGGTGCCTCAAAGAATGGCTATGAACTTTGCTGCCAAACACACACAGACACACACAGACACACACACACGCACACACACACACACACCTGGGCCTGGATCTTCAGTGGAGCTTTGCCAGCTTGCTTGGCATCCACGGTGAACTCTGCCGGCTTGCCCACAGCCAACCCACTGGCTTGAAGACCAGGGCCGTAGGCTTTCACCTAAAAAGTTGTGAAAGAGGAGAGACACATCAAATCATCTTGGTTCCTAAACCATTAATCATAAATGTGTCTGAGCAAATCATGGGCAGAATTTATGATGTTGCAATGCTGTAAACAGGTACAAACTTGGTAGCAGTACACAAAAAATGTTCCCCTGAGGATCAATAAAGTATCTATCTATCTATCTATCTATCTATCTATCTATCGATCTATCTATCTATCTATCTATCTATCTATCTATCTATCTATCTATCTATCTATCTATCTATCTAATCATATCAGTTAAGTAACATATCTCATCTCTTCTCATATTTGCACAATTGTAGTGATTTACAAGTTTAAAACAGCAAAACTTCAAAATAAGGGCCTTACTTTTCTGTTTTATGCTGATCTTCAACAAGTACTTTAATAGCTTAGGCATTCTATTTCACAGCAGAGCTATGTATGTGTGTGTATACTATAACATAGGCCTACACATGACTGAGGTAAGAGCACATACAATAATTTCAAATAAGTAGCTGGTATGAATTCAGAACTACTTCAGAATGGTAACTAAGCAGCCATTTTGTTGCAATAACATCAATACGGCCACTGACATTCTTTAGTGTGCTTGTGTCTGCATGTCCGTATGAGAAAGCTGCTCTGGCTTGTACCTTGTCTGGGAAGAAGTCCTTTCCAGGAGCCGGTATGATCTCAGCCATGAACGGGCTGTGCTGAATGTCCTCGCTCTGGCAGAGAACGTGCACGGCGTACTCGCCAGGTTCTGTGGGCCAGTAGCGCACATCGCAAGAGCCGTCACCTTTATCGTCGCACTCGATCTTGGCAGGAGATGGGCCCTCCACAGAGAAGCCTGTGAGGCAGATGGAGGTCATAGCTTAGTTACAAGTTTCAAAAAGTTGGGATACTCACCCAAAGAACGAATCCAATATGATGATACAGTAGCAACTGATACTAGTGACCACTGGAAGGCACTGTGAATGTTTTGAAAAGCAAAATACTGTATTCAATTTGCAACCAAAAAGGATGGAAATGGATTCGCTCACCAAGTGTGCCAACATCGTCTCCAACTGCCTCCACTACAAAGTCCGCAGATTTGCCCACAACGCCGGCTTCCAGTCCAGGACCCCAGGCGCGTACCATCTGTGGTCCAGCCTCCATGCCCACTTTTACCTCGAACGGGCTGTGGACAGAAGCAAATGAGAACCCCA
Organism: Alosa sapidissima; assembly: GCF_018492685.1. Taxonomy (NCBI): domain Eukaryota; kingdom Metazoa; phylum Chordata; class Actinopteri; order Clupeiformes; family Clupeidae; genus Alosa; species Alosa sapidissima. The sequence goes on from NC_055963.1 coordinate 10,675,866, forward strand.
AACAATCCCCCAATATAGTACACACACATACACATCACAATCCTCCAAGCCAGTGACAGTTTTAGAGACATGACTCTGCATGCTAAAAGCACTGGTGGTTTGTGAAATGTTTAGCCTGCAATATTTAGATCTCAAGCGATTTCAACAATTATGGTCTTTAGAGTAGACTGAATTAAGTGATTTCAACATTGTTAGTCCTCTGGGCTGAATATCATTCAAATCGCTTTTTTCCCCATGCTGGCAGCCTTAAGCCTGGAGACACGCCCTGACCTGCGTGGGATGTGTTGGCCTCCCCAGGTGATGGTGATGCTGTAGGTGCCAGGGGTGGTGGGGTAATAATCAAAGCTGTACACTCCATCTCCCAAGTCCTTCTTCTTGCAGGGCTCCTCCAGACCCTCTGGAAGGGGCAAACACGGACACAGACAAAGCCAATGAGCCACCACAGTCTCATATGACTCAGTTGCAAGTACAGGCGATGGTGAATAAATACACATGGCATTGTGGTGTGTTGACTTTAGTGGCTTTGGGTGTGTTTAAGGGCTTAGAGCTGCAGCCACTCACTGGGTCCTTTGATGGTGACTTTGAGGTCTCCAGTGCCAGCTCCCTTGGTGTAGACCTTAAACTCAGCAGTCTCCTTAATCCTCAGGCCCTTCGGCTGCAGGCCGCGGCCCTTAGCCCTCACTAGAGTTGGGTTGCAAGCTGAGAAAGAGAGAGAGGTGGAGAGAGAGAGAGAGAGAGGAGAGAGAGAGTAGAAGCAAAAAAACAGGAGAGAGTGAAAGAGGTATAGAAAGGAAGTGAGAGATGGATATAATTAGTGACAGAAAGTAACAGATGAAAAAGGAAAGAAAGTGGATGGAATAACACTTGCGGCAACTCAGTTAATCCTTCATTTTAATAGACATACTGCTCGCAAATGCTTCTTCTTAGGTTTGGGCTTTAACTAAACACACACACCCAGGCTCCGCCATTACAATTGAACCTTTTTCATCATGGAGAGAGGAAAACATGCTGCCGTAGGTGAGACCTGAGTCTCTGAAGGCAAGCATGCCAATTACCCAATTACCCACAAGCCCAAAGAACAACCCCACAGCCATTACCAGAGGAGATTTGAGTTGTCTCCAACTGCTTTTGGGAAGAGTGACAGAGAGTGTGTCAGCAGGGGAAATGGAGGAGCCTATGCGAACGTCTGATAAAAGGGAGAAGCCCTATAAATAAAGAGCCATGAGTCACTGGGGCATGGAAAACGTCCCAACCTCCCGGGTGCCTCGAGGAGACAGGACAGATAGTACGTCTTCATGGGTAGAATAGCAGGGGGGAAACCTGGAGCCAAATACTTGGCATAGATAGTGTGCATGCTATTGGTGAAGCTACTACCCAAATGCCTTTTAGCGATAATTACAAAGCACACGTCTATAACACAGTGGTTTTATTTAATGATTTGGAATGGAAATACTTTCCCATAGACATGGATGGCACTAAGCAGTAGTTTGAGGAGGTCAAACTTTGGGGGCGGGGAATTGGAAACCACACAAAACCAAAGCGACAAGGAAAACTAGGGCAAAGCAACGAGTGGAGTACCCAACACAGATCCAAGGAAGCAGGAAAGAAGAGCATCAGCAGCAGAGTGTCTGCTCCAGAGAGACAGGAAGAGATATCAGCGGACACAGATGACACCTGTCTATCAGGAGGAGAAAGAGAACCGAGAAGATAAAACAGAGCATGAACAGGGCAAGAGAAACAATACATAACAGTACCCAAGAACACAGGGCAGAGAAAGATAGTCAAGGAAACCTCAGAGTTTGAAAGGTCTACAAAAACACAATAACAGGAGGAGAGTAAGGGTGGGGGGCTGTTCAGATGTTCTCTTACCCTCTCCCACGTTGACTATGTATGGGCTCTTGGAGATCTGGCCACCGGCAAAGGTGACATAGATGGTGTGCTGCCCCTCCTGAGTGGGTTTGTAGTTGCAGCGGTAGCTGCTGTTGCCCTTGTCCTCGATCTGGCACTCCACAGTGTCCTTCTTCCCACTTGGGTTCATGATGACCACTTCCACCTCACCAACACCGGCACCTTAGGGAACCCCAGCAAGACAAAAAGAGTGTAATGGTGCATTTCACACATAATGGCTCTGGTAACTGAAGCTTTCCATGTTTTCATCTAGAATCTGGTTGTGTATTAAGCTATAGATAGATACAATGTATCTAACAAATGGATATAACTAGAGCTATCCATATTCTTGTCTAGATCTTCGCTGTGTCCTGGTAATAGACCAGATAGAATATGCAAAACTTACTTTTTTTCTAAAATGTAGTTGACACTAATATGATATAGGGTGGAGATACTAAACCATCAGTATGTGTGTTCTCTCGGGGAATCAAAAGCATTGCCTTGGTCTTCCCTGCTCTACCACTGAGCTTAGAGGAACACATGCATGCCAATGGGTGCCGCCTGGTACCTGCTGTGTAGACGTCAAAGTAGGTGGTCTTGTTGGCAATGTTCCCAGAGGGCTCCAGGCCTGGGCCCTGGGCTGTGACCTTGCTGGAATCTCCCTGAGCCATGCCCACGTCCACCTCAAAGGGGCTCTTGGATATGTGCTGGCCGGCAAACAGCACCGTCACCTGGGAAACCACACAAACATGGGAGGTCAATGGAGGTCAAAGCCATAAAGTGTGCATGACCACCAAGGTCAAGACACAAACCTCTGAAACGCCCAAGAATACTACTGTGGCCAACTTAGGACAAAGATCATTCTCAAATCTGGCTAGAAAATGCATATTCTGTGGGCGTTTCCCATACACAAAACTATTGTGGGAGTTGATAATTGAGAGAGAGAGAGAGATTACCTTGTGCATTCCAGTCACTTTTGGGATATAGAATACTGAGTAGGTACGGTTCTTGTCATTGTTGGCAGTGACTTTGGCCTGAAAGAAAAGGGGAAAATGTTAGTGACCACTCCTACACTTCCTGAAAGAGATTTTAACTTCCACCTCCAAAGTCATACAAATGCCACATACTGAATTGCAATTTTAAACACTGAATTGTTTAGGATGAATGGGACACAATAGGCATTTCACATAATATGTGCTCCTTGCTCAACTGCGATGAGAACACACCGTCCTGTGAGCTTCTCAGTGTAAGGCCTCACCCCGAGTAACTCATCGACAGCGAATGTAAATGCCTCGCTCACCTCCTCGCGATGGCCAGCAGGGTCCTCTACGTAGACCAGCACCTCTCCCATTCCAGCGCTGATGGTTTCCACGGTGAACACGCCTTTCTTCATCACCACATTACCGGTGGGCTCGATACCTAACAGGTTCACAGTTATGGCATGGTGTTATTGTAACGGGACACTTTAGTGTTGCACACATAGTATTTACTGTATTTTCCGGACTATAAGTCGCACTTTTTTTCATAGTTTGGCTGGTTCTGCGACTCAGGTGCAACATATATATATTTATATATATATATATTTATATATATATATATATATATATATATATATATATATATATATATATATATATGTTTTTTTCCTCTTAATGACACATTTTTTGACTGGTGCGACTTGTAGTCCGGTGCGATTTATAGTCCGGAAAATACGGTAGTATATTACTTCATTGTAATTACTTAATCTTAGAGAAATATCACTTTTTTGATGATTACTTTGGCAAACTAATTTGTTTGCGTGAATCATCTGACTGCTGTGCGGTTTGGTTACCTGGTCCGTAAGCACGGGCCTTCTTTGGGTTGAGTTTCGGGCGAAGAGGGGCGCCAGGCTTCAGCTTGGACTTGGGGAACTGGGACAGGTAGGTCATGACGGAATGCTCGTCCACTTTGGGGTCGACAATTTCCTCTGGGGTCATCAGCTGGAGGGGGAAATCATTAGCAATGTGAGGTACAGCTCAGACACCAACACCTTTTATTCCTTTCACTTGACTACTGCCATTGCATGCAGTTTTGGACACTGAAAGGCAAAATATTTTGTTGAACTGAAGGTAAAGCTTATTAGCCCGGTCCTACCAGACTCTCATACATTTCATAATGTACAGAGAGTCTGGTCACTTTCCATTGCCAAGCGTTAACGTCCTTGAAGGCGAGTACTCTGTTGAAGTTTAACTAAACTATTGGATCTGCCCAGAGCCACTCTGGATCTTCCATAACCAATCGCTAACGTTTGGTCGTGACGTGTCATGCTCATACTACTGTTTTATTGCTACTTTACTACCGTTTTACTGCTACACTGTTTTTCATGCTATATTAGCACACATGATCAATGGCTGCAGTCAGGCTTCTGCTACAATACTGAATGGCTTTAACCCTATTACCTCAACCTGTTCTTGCACTGACATAGTTTTTTATATCACCTTGTCTACATTATACTTTACTCTCCTATTTGTCCATATTATTTATGCTGGTCTCTAGACCTTATTCTTGCACTGTTGCACTGTTGGACTAATGTTGGACCACTGTTTTGCACCTTCACCATGACACTCACTCTCTTGAGCACCTTACCAGTCCCGGCCCTGTCACTACAAGCGTCTTATGCTTGATCACCCTCAAGCACATTGGGCTTTTAAAATTTAATTTATATAGTATATTTAGTATTTAGTTTTGTTAGTTTTCTTATCTTCTACTGTCTTTATTGTACAGTGGAGTTTAGTTATATGTTTATACTTATACTCATATTTACCATTTCTGCTGTAAGTGCATGTTGTGTGTGATGTCTGTATGCTACTGAGACCCTTGAATTTCCCCTTGGGGATCAATAAAGTATCTATCTATCTATCTATCTATCTATCTATCTATCTATCTATCTATCTATCTATCTATCTATCAAACTAGCGCACGACCTCAACGTCATCGTTCTCAGCCACCCACTCTGCTGATTGGACAGGTCAAATTTGGCCTGAGAAAACCCGCGAATATACCGAAAACCCATCTCCATAATCTTAACGGGAAGGTTTATTTTCATACTGAGAGGTTTGAGTATTGAGCAGAGTAGGTAGGTGTTTTTAAGGCATCATATTTCTCCAAGCTAACCAACTGGACTGCTTGTTCCTCTGCCAAGTAATTTCAAGGAATTGTTGGAAAGCCATTTCATGAATTGTTCGGTCCACACACATACAGCACAGACCATAAACTTCATGCAACACTTTGGAAATGTGCTTATGGCGCAGCTGCCAATCATACCACATGGCAGCAAGGGCTGAGTGACAAGCCACACGCAACTTCCAAAAAAATGAAACTTTCACAACAGAACAGCCGTGGGGGCGGAAAGGCGACAGACCACAGGCGCACAACTGACAGAACACATGATAAGATCGCTGGTGGCGTGTGGTTTTACCAACTGTCACGAAAGCCTGGCACTGAGAACTGGTGACCTAAAAAGATCTCTCTCTGTGAGGTAAATCCGGAAACAAAGTGGTGCAATCTCAACAAAATCTCAGAAATTGAATCTAATGCGCAGAAATCCATCCAAAGAATGTTCCCCAAATCATACCCACATCATACTTTTAGGGTATTAGACAGGTATTCAAAGTGATGGGGCTGTGATAACAGTTTTTTACAACAGCAGCAAACCAGGAAGTGCAAGCGACTTTGTTTTCTTTTACAGTCATGATGAAACTCATGTAACCACAGAGAAACTTACAGAGAATGATTGGTAAAGGTTTCCTGAGGACCTGATTAAATGGTATGCAACATTTGCTTAGCTGGAATAGATCACCAAATTACTACTAAACCACGTATCAATCTCAGAGATTATACTAAGGCACGATCTATCCTATCTGATAACTATTCTTCTGGTTGTGGAGATTTGATGCACTCACTCAGAGATATTGACATACACTGATGACAAAACAGTCCACCTTTTATCAGTCACTAGAGGGACTCACTCTGCTCAACCGGTCATGATTACAATAATGACTAATGATAAGATTAATCCATGATTAATGATAAGCTGCTAAACAATATGATATATTCAGAGTAAGGGCTCAGCATGGAACAGTGCTCAACAGAATCGATAGTTGGTTAAGTTAGCAGGATCACAGAATCAATGGCAAGCTAGATTAGCCTCCCTCAGGTGACTGTGGAAAAGAAGCGATCGTTAGCCAGCCTGATAAGAGAGCTCACCTGAGGCACACCCAGCCAGTCATCAGCCTGCTGCATGGCCTCCCTGGCGTTGTCCACTGGCTTGGTCTGGTCCCAGGAGTCCCAGTCTGGACACAGACCTGGACAGTTCAAAGAGAGAAGGAGAGAGAGAGAGCCAGAGGGCAGAGAGAGAAAGAGAGGTATAGAGAGATTGTTATAGTATATATCTATAGTATACTTATTTATTGCTAACAGGGATTTGCTGGAAACATCATTGTTGATGAAATATGCATCCTATCTGCTCAACCCTTTTGGACAAATACGAAATGTATGCTGAACAAGAAAATGTATTCAATTGTTGAGCTCCTTGGAGTATTTCTTTACCACCTGAGGACAACCTCTACCAGTTACGCTACAAAAGATCAAATCCTGGCAGGTCCTTTCACTGGATGCACACTTACATAACTCCACCACAAAGATCTGATTCATTAAAGAGAGGGATAGAGAGAGAGACTTTTTTTTAGTAACCATCAATCTTTCATCTCCCATCTGCATTCCCTCCTGCTTACATAACCACTCAATCATCTCTCCCTCTCTCTCTTACACACACACACACATTCTCACTCCTTCCTCTCCTTGCCTTATTGATTTCTCTTTCCAGGTACCTTTCTTATGGCTTTCTCATTTACTCCCCACAGATCTCAAATATCTCAAAAATGTAAACATCCCATCCTTCCATGTCCTCCCCTTTCTCTCCACCCTTTCAGGACTCTTTCACCATCGGCTCGGTTTATTGCACAGCCTGAGGCCACTGCCGCACCACCAAAACACCCTCCAGATTCCCTAACCCACCCCACCCCCCACCCCCACCCAGCTCCTCCACCCTCCTCCTGCCCCTCACCTGGGGCGCAGCTGTCCACCAGAGCCCCGAGGGCGCGTCCGGACTGCCAGTCGCTGTGGAAGTTGGTGATGGGCAGCTCGGGCAGCTTGTTCTGGATCCAGCCCAGCAGCCTCTGCTTGGGAGTCTTCTGCCTGCCATCGTCCGCTGTCTCCTCGTCCTCGTCCCACATGGGCATGGAGATGGAGTAGTGCAGAATGAGCGTCCATATCAGGCCCAGGATCAGCTTTAGGTTACCGTCCACTATGGCTTTACTGTCTGTGGAGGGAGAGGGAGAGAGACAGAGAGAGACAGAGAGATAGAGAGAAATCAAAGAAAGAGACAAGGGGGATTAGTGGAGAATGTCAAGAAACAGCAGGATGGCAGGACTAGAAAGAATCTAACCTGAGAATACTTACTGACTGTAAGGAAGGCCTTAAAATAGCCTAAGGGTCTTGGAGCATCTTATTTTTTAATGTCTTCGTAAAATTGCCCTACATGTTTTTAAATGAAGAGTACCAAGGAGTTTTCGCAAGAATCTCTGACATGGTATCAAAACAATCAGTTTTTTCAACTACATCCATTTGCAGAAATAAAACTTCCTACTGAGCTTATCCTTACGAAGTGCAGACTGTGAGCTGCCCGGGCCCTGTTTTTGTTGATTTGAGACATCATTCAAATGGGCAGATAGCTGGTAATCATGGGCTAAAGCTCCTGGCTTGAAATATGTGTTGTCTGGGTGTGGTCCACTGCAACATGTCCCAGCCTCACTCTCTCTTAGTCAGAGAAAGCACTTTGTGTTGTGCAACACACACTTTTTGAGGAGCTACAATGCTGTGATCAGATGACCCCTTGGGTATAAGGTTATGACAGAAATGGGGAAGTGGGCTTCTCTCTCCATCTCCACCCAGCCACAGGCCTGCCACACCCTGCTTCGGCTGTGATCACACTTGAGCTCACACACACACACACACACACACACACACACAACCTAGCTCCCCCTCGGATATGCGCTATTACACCTACAGAAACAAGCGCAAACACGTAGACTCAAAAGTAAATGATAAATCTAAACAGCCATCTGTCCTAAAGACTTTTCTTTTAAGGGATTTTTCGTTGTACAAGACTACAAGCAACAAGTGACAAGACAAGATGGCATTGTGTGAAGCATGCCTTCCTGTGAGTTACTTGTGAGTTTATTGTCAGTTAATAAAAGATACAACAGTTCAAGTGTGGAGCCCTGTGTCCAATGGGCATCTCTCCAACACAAAAACAGCCAATGAGAGCAGCTTTTCCTTTTTTGGGATGAAGGATCTTTAAACTGCGAGGACACATATGTGCATGTCCACACAAATTCATACCTATCCAGTCCTCACAGCTTAAAAAATAAATTCGAGCCAACGTAGCAACCCTTAGCAAACGCATCACTGGTTAATACCAGAGTTGCTCATCACACACACACACACAGACAGGAAGTACACAAACCCTCAAACATGTAAGAAATTGTCTGGGACTCTCTGTGGTGGTGATAAGAGATAGGGGTAGATAAACAAGACTGCTAGCTGCCTGCTTCTCTAAAACGAGTGCCTTTCTCAAACAGGGAGGGCGTGGTGGGTCAAGCCTCTTCCTGTTCCAGGCAGAAGCATGCTCAATTAAAGATGGAGTTTCAGATACTTTGATGTCCAAGGGAGCAAAGGGGTTTAGAGATTGTTCAGACTATTCCCACTGATATTTATACTGCTGTAGGATACACTATTTCAACAGAATTTGAACAAGGAGGAATGTTTTCTCAGTTGAGATCTTAGTTTATTCCAATGGTTCCATGATGACTTACTCTTTACTGGCAGAAGATGTAGAAAATCTAAACTGGATCTATATAATGAAAACTATTTTTTAAAGCAATTTTGTTACGAAACTGACATTTTGCCCGTTCCCCTCTTTCCAGTTCTCCAACATTTTCTCTTTTGACCATGTAAAATAATACGTTCGAGTCTCTCTGTGTTCTTTGTTTTTACAAAGAGTGGTTTATAAACCTCAAATCCCCAAGTCTGCTGGTATTCGCCCTGGCTGCTGGCCGGGTGGCCATGCTAACCACGTCTGATTCTCCCACTCTGAGGCCAATCCAGAGCGCTAGGACTCTGGGCACACATCTGGCCCTGATCTGGCCTGGGTTTGGCCCAGGTTCAGCCTCAGACCCAGCATCCGCTGCCATTTCGAAATGCACTGGAGATGTATTCAGTACATGTGGACTCATCTAGAAATGAGTAGAAATTTGAACAAAAAACTCCAGGAAGTTGAATACGAGTAATGAGTGTTCCTATGAATCAGGGACCAGCCCAGACAAAGCTAAATGTATACTTCTGGTTTAACTTTTCCAATCCAGTTCCCCAAAAGAAGCGGAATACCCCAGCTTTATTTACAGTATGTATCTAAAAAGGTAGCGCTCGGCAACGAGGTAGGGAAGTTTGCACGCGTGCCACCAAACAGTGCGGTCACCACAGTAGACAGAATTGTGATGCTGTCACTGTGGCAACGGGGTGGCAACCACCGCCTGACTCACTTTCAGCATGCAAACGATACACAGCTTGCTACCCACTCTGATGGAAAAGCACACAAGTGAAAGGAGCATAGCGTGCCTATAGGCATCAGGTTAACCTATACACTCTCAAGTCCTCAACATGTCATACAGACACGTCATTCATGTAATTCATACATACAACTCTTGCAACACCTGGAGATATGACTGACCAGATGACAAATGCATGGATGTGCTGTGTTGCCATACTGTTGTGCAATGAACAGGTCAGAGCTTGCTTGAAGAATTATGAACACTTAAGAGGAGCAGAGTGGAGCAAAACTTTTAAGGCGTGGTTGGCACCCATGAGTCAAATGTGAATCAACAGGTGAGTTGCACTGCTGAGAGAGAGAAAGAGAGAGGGAGAGAGAGGGAGAGAGAGAAAGAGAGAAATACTGCTTATCAGCCACTCACCATCCTTTGAGTCAAGAACACGGTGTCCCTAAATCATGCCAGAGCCAGAGCGTGGTTTCTCCAGTCCAGACGTGTGGCATTAAGTGACTACATCTTTGTGGTAAAAGGAGCTGCTGATTTATCATGGAGCTTCAAGAACATCCATAAACATGTCTAGTTTATAGACGTCATATATCAAAGTAAGAATGAAAGCTTAATCTTTCATTCCAATAAGCTACAGATGTTGATAGTGAAAAAACACACACAACAGCAATGTAAGTAAGTAGTCTACAAGTATATGCATACATGAGTCCAACTCATGAGTACTAGAGACCATCTGACCATCTGGGCTGGATCTAGACCAGCCCTGATTTTGACCTGGATCAGATCTGGGTCGAATGAAGATTTAGATCCATGTCATCCAGCAGGTGGATACATGGGTCTTTATATGTATGTATGTAATGTATTGGTATACACCGAGTTGGGTATGTATGCATACACTGTGTACATGAAGGGAGGGGTGGGGTGATGAGGTAATGGCGGGCGGGGGGGGGGGGGGGGGGGATTTATGGGTATGTATGTATATATACTGAGTGCATACGGTGGTGGTTGGGATGAGGTGATGGGGGGGGGGGGGGGGGGGGGGGGGGGAGCGGTGGGTTGTGACGCACGTCTCACTCTAGCAAACACACGAAACATGACAGGAATCCAAAGCAGCATTCCCACCACACTACCACCAAGCCCACGGAGTCTGACTCTGGCCTTTTTTGGACATGGACACTGACACAGCCTTTCCACCAGCAGTTTAAAAAGTCAAATTCCCAAAACATGATTGTCATCAGATCAGTAGCTGTGGTGTGTTTGTCTGTGTGAGAGAGAGAGGGAGTGAGTGAGAGAGACAGACAGACAGAAAGAGAGAAAAAGAAAGAGAGAGAGACAGAGAGAGAGAGAGAGGAAAGGGTAGGGTGGGGTGGGGAGAAGGGGGGTGGGTGAGAGTTGGGTTTGGGCTGTTCTGGAACAACAGGGGATGGATGAGCCATTTCTATGGCTTGAGTCATCACCAGCGAGTGAAATAGGCGATCCCCCCCCAGGACAGATTCCCATAGCTCTCTCTCTCTCTCTCTCTCTCTCAACCAGTGACCTCTTTCACATCAGCAAGAACATCAACTCAAGGGACTGTGACACTGCAAAGGCAGAGGCTCAAACATGATGAGGATACTCAGTTCAACCCATGTTCCCTGAGAACAAAAAAAATCACCATTTCCAACTTTGTTACAGCTTCTTCTCCTCCTCCTCCTCCTCCTCCGTGTCAGGGGCTGGCCACCACCATGAAGATTACGATATGATTCAAATTAGGACTAATTAGCCAATGGTATGCCAAAGGGGTGAGCAAAATCATGCCATTGGTTTCAGAATTAGCACGTCAGCAGAAGTTGGAGCTGCACCTCGGCAGAGGAAGACACAGAGGAAATTGCACACATTCCAATAAGGACTTATCACCAAGTCCAGGGTTTGTGGTCTGGACTCCCCCCCCCCCCCCCCCCTCTCTCTCTCGCCCAACCACCCCCACGCGCGGTCATACACAGACACACCAACACCCACTAAACCATTAACCCACGTTCTGCCGTTCTGCACCCCAACAGTACACACACACACACACACACACACACACACACGGACCTCTGAGTGAGTTAGAGAAAGAGGACCATGTCTACGCTATCTGAATGAGAGGTAGCCAGAGCATTACATCATTTTTTTTTGCCGTATTCAACCCAGCTGCTGCCATTGGATTCTCTTCCACAGGCACAGCCCTCGAAACACATTGCATCTGCGACGCTCCTAACATGCATGGTGCCGATCCAAAAGTGAGAGAACACAAAAAAACCCCAGAATGAACGAGAGAGGAAGGAGGGGATCGGTGGGGGTGGATTTCTAATAGAAGATTCCAGGAGCATGAACTTCTCTAGCAAACTTCCTTGCTCTTTCCTTTTCACTACTTCCAATTGTCCCTCCTCTTTTTTTATTTCCCTCCCTCCCTCCTCTCTTCTCCTTCTCTCTCTCCCTCCCTCCCTCTTCCCTTCTCTCTACCTCCCTCACTCACTTGCTCACTCTCTCGCTCACAAGCTGGAAATGTTCCCCTTGGTTTTTTAGCCTTAAAAGGGCAGAAGCAAACTTGATCCTGGCAGGCCACCCATTCCCCCGCTTGGAGGTTTCTGATTACAGCATAGAGAAGGAGGGAGGCAGGCTATGTGGGAGGGGAGAGGGGGGGAACAAAGGGGGGCTGAGAGAGAGAGAGAGAGAGAGAGAGAGAGGAGTGAAACACTGAAAACTGCTGTGCTGGGACTTTTGTAAAAGCCCATATTGACAGGGTCGGATTGTCATTTGGCTGCCTTAGTCCTGTTACTGGACCCAGACCAGACACATCAGGCTACCACAAGAAAGTGCAGCCACATCTACACACATAAAAAAAAAAACATCTTTTCTGCACACATCAGAAAATCTAAAACTTTTCGGAGTAACAGCACAACCATTCACCAGGCACTAACAGCCAGTGAATTAGCAGATACTTTGTACACTCTGAAACTCCTCAGTACACTCTTAAATTCCTCTACAGCTCCACCCTTTGGCTGAATGAAAGGACAGCATAATGAGCCCAAGCAGAGAGAGGTCAAGAAAGAGAGAAATGAAGAGATGAACTGCAGAGAAAAGACATCAATAGAGAGAGAGGGAGAGAGAGAGAGAGAGACAGAGAGTGAGTGTGTGTGTGTGTGTTAATTATAGTTCTATATCATTCTGTGTCTTTAAGTTAATGATACAATGCAATGCAACAGCTTTCTAAAGGCCTGCAGGCTAGTCACCACCACAACATATTGAACGAAGTTACAACAAGATTTAATCAACAATATTTACGGTGTGGCAAGAGCTTGGGGCCAAAAGCCCTCATCACAGATTCCTCATCATTCTATACGTTCCTCAGAAGACAGTGGCCACTGAGCATCTTACACAATAAAAGTCACTCACACACACACAGGCACGCACAATTCTCTGCCGGTCTCAACATCCTTACACCACGGGTAAAGCTATGAAGACACACTTATTACCTTGGTGTCTAGACTTGCTCAAACTTTCACTGTTACTCCATCTCACCCCACCCCACCCAGCCCCCTGCCCTGCTGTCTTGCCTTGTTCACCAAGCGACCTACACAGAGGACACTTACAACAAGGCTTCATGCGGCCACACATCAACCATGCTGAAACAAACCTAACAAGTTCTATCAACTGCAATTCCCTTTTCATCAGTGCCAAGGCTGTGGGATAAGTTAATTACGTGGAGGCACAACACAGTCAGGAAGAGCCATTTCCTGGCCTTGCCATCTGTTCATCCTGTCCCCTATCTCTCTCTCTCTCTCTCTCTCTCCTCTCTGTCCTTCCAAGCCCTCGGCTATCTCTGTCTGTGCGTCTGTCCATCTGTCTGTCTGTCTGTCTATTCACACATCTGTCAAGTTAGGGAAAGTTAAGAACCTGTTCCGAGTGCAAGAGGGCACTTATCTTGGTGAAAGAAAAATCAAAGGCCGCTGTGGTTTAAGCAGCTGTCGTCTTAATGGGCTACCGTGGCTGCTGGCTTAATAGGTTAACAACAAGAGATTTGAAACGACTAAATAGGTCATGTTATGTAAAATGTTAAATGACTGGGAACTCTTCTGAAATGGGAGGGGAAGGACCACCTTTTCACATAAGAAAGCATATCTTGGTGCTTTCCCCAATATCTTCACATGCACGCATACCTCCCACACTAATGACATAACAGGATAAAACACTGCTGTTACTAAGGGTCTTTTCAATGCATCTCACACTTGTTATTAGACCGCTTTTCCACAGAGACCATTCCTTACACACAACTTGGTAGTTTAGAGGAAATCCTGGCATCTCTAACAAAGGCACTTGGGCAGGAACCTCCTAGGCGTACAAGAATGTGGCCATATAGCTCATGTAACCTACCATAAAGGGTGTTTGAGAGCAAAGAGTATGTTTTCTCTGTACACTAGCAGAGTTTGATAGAACATGAAGTACATCTACGATTACGTTACGGTCAAGATGTCCCTCTTTAAAAAATCCTTGCAAAAAATCCTATCAGAGGTATGCAGAAAAACAAGAGAAAGTTTGAAGGGCACTCAGAGAGCACAGACCTCAAGCAAGGACAAATACCTTGCAGTGATTACAAAGGGAAAATACTTTGTGGATCTGCCCCATGATTCAGATCTGCTTCAAAATGTAATGGGTTCTTCCATGGCACATGCCACACCCTGCAACTAAGTTTCATAAAAATTGACCTGGTCATTTTTGCTGACAAACAGACAGACAAATGATGGCACCAAAAACATAATCTCCTTGGTGGAGGTATAGAAATAACTTCCACTGGGAAATATCTGCAATTAGTATTTCTCAAATTAACTTTTGGCACGGCTGTCTGAGCTACTGACAGCACAGGGATAAGATTAAAAACGTTGCATAGATAGGGTTTGATCCCTTGCTGAAAGGACTCGGCTCATTAAGGAGCTACAAGGAGTGTGGAGCAAAGTTGACGAGCACCAGGTCCTTTCAACAACGTCACTGCCTGACTAAAACAACTTCAAGGATGTTAATTCCAACTCTTGAGTTGAGCAACATATAGCACAGCCACAGTTCTCTTGCGAGGCTCCCTTGTCAAGAATCGGAAGGCAACTTGGCTCTTTCTCAATCCCTTCCTCCGGGAAGGTGGGGGTGGGGGTGGGGTTGACGCATTCTACAAACCTTCATTATAGAGATATAAAACACTAGTTGCTGTGATGGAACGTGTCTCCGAGTAAGTTCTGTCCTGATTGGTGAGCCCACGAAGAGAGGGTGTGTGGAGAGATGAGGTGAGGAGGGAGTTGTGTTGGGGGGACTACTTTCTTTTTTGCTTAAAACCTCCTATGGGACAGAAGTGCCATTTGTTCTTCCATTCAAACACATAACCACACACACACACATATACTACTACTTTTAAAGGTCTAGAAAAGAAATTCCACATCTCTGCACTGACTGACTAACTCCTTCCAGGTGAACTCCTCTGTTCCACAACTCTATTTCAAGGCATCAAACACTGGGAAACATGTGGAGGAATGCAACAACACAAACCGCCTTGGATTTATCCAGGTTTTCTTCTAGTCCATTTCCGTGCACTGTAAATTCAGTTGGCCATTATACACAAACACACAGCCTAGGATGGCTTATAAAGTCCCAAGCTGCAGTCTTGCTGCTTGTGTAAAATAACATATTAATGGTAGATGCTGACTTTCCAGTGGCAGGAACGGGACAGACAGTGCCCTGGGAGCAAACCAGCTCCATGACTTTTTCATTGACTCATTTTTGGGGTATTCACATTTACATGTTATTTTTTAAGTATCTTTCTCTTCTCTCCAGTGATTGATATTCTGCATATAGATGCCTTTCTCTTAAAGGTATGTCTATATGTGACCATAATGTAGACATGAGCACTACAAAGGCAGGTGAGTAGCCCTAACTCTGAGTTTATCTTTGCACAGGCACTTTTGGTCTTTTACTACCCCCAGAGACAGTAGCAGTAAAAAGGAAAGAATAAACACTAATGAAGATTACTTTAAAACTGATGAGTGACTGACTACCAGCGCATGCCTGGCTAGGATTATCTACAACATCCTTTGACTGTTGCTGGGTGTTGGGCCGTACATGTTTGGACCAACATGCCCTGGTGAGTCTGTCTCAGCTTGAACGCCTCCCCAGAGGCATCGCTTTAAGAATGTGCGATCGCCCTTAGACAACAGTAATGCTTAATTTTTTCCATTGTGAGGATGAACAATGATTGTATGCTGTTGCTTTGCAGAATAAGGCGTTCACTTTGTTCCAGCTACTGTGGTGATCTGTGCTGACGAACTCTCCCTCCACATAGCCATAACATAATGTTCCATAGACGACCTAGCCGAACAACTTTAATCTTTCAGAAATCCGTCAGAAAGGTTTTACATGGATATCACATATGTAACATTACAACAGCCTGCCTGTGTCCTCCAGCATTGCAAAATAGCTAACAAAGAAACGTTCCATTTCCCCACCCTTAATTAAGAAACTTCACAAGTTCACAAAAGCCCTGAGGCAATAGTTCTAAAAAGTTGCGCTTCGAGATGTAACTGATCAACCCGATGACAACTGTTTGAGCTTGAGAAACAAACGCTTCTATTGACAAGTTATGTTTCCCTACTTCCCTCCCTGCCAGGCCGACAAAAGTTAAATCTCTGCAAGTAATAAGCGCCTGGACCAGAAGTTACACATGGTCCTTTCTCATTCGTTGTTGCATAGAAATACAACGCCCGGGGCTCAAGAAACGCTGAAGTAACAGGCCCCTGCGTCCGCTTTACGACATTGGAGCAGCTAGAATACGGTGTACGTTAAAATCCTGCAAGACGTAAGATAAACCCATACGTTCGACCCATTTTGTCCACCAGGACGCATTCCACTTTACCGTATTATACTTTTTTGTAAAAATTGGGAAACTGTTGAATAATTCTGTCCAAAACGCATGTCCAATCTGCCTTTGATATAGCCTATTATTCAGCAACTCAGCCTACTGAGTGGTTTTACAATAGCCTAACTTTGCATCCATAACTTTTCCCCTCATACCACGGCCTGGGACCCTGCTGTGCAGAACACACGGATCAATGACAATTGGGCATGCTCCAGGTGCAGCTCAGCGACATTAATCAGCATCCTTGTTAAAAACAGATTATGGATCTTAAACTCAAAAAGGAGGTCCGAATAGAGAATACGAGATTTCGGATGCAACATATAGCGCTGAGATAATTCGTCTAAGTGACGTGTGAGCTACAAAAGAAAGGGAAAATCAGCAAAGAATGAGTCAGACGGACACCCACCTATGGAAACAAGTTTGATATTCTCCCTGTCCAGGAATTCTAACGCCACCGAGACGTTCTCCAACTGCATCTGCCTGAACGTCGGGCGCTGGTTGTACTTGCGGAACATCTTCTTCTGGCTGAGCACCTCAAGGAGCCCTATCAGCCGGAGCCCATCACTCAGATCCGTCTGCAAGTTCGCGATTCTCTTATTCACACATTTAAGATGTTCGTTGCACCATCGCGTAAAGGTGTTTTGCTGAATCTTCTTCCATGGTGCGTCCTCGGCTAGATCCTTCTCCGTGGCTGGCATGTCGGCGTCCTTCTCTTGTGCTGAGTTGGATACGGGAGCGGCGGCCGCGCTCGACTGGTGGAGGCGTGGGTGTTGACTACTCATTTTTATTGACTCTGGTCTCCCTCACTAGTTCGCTGTCTAGCTTTTAAGGGTGGAGTCTTGCGGGATTTTACAATTCCTTGGTTCTTCTTTGTAGCGTTTTTGTTTGACTGGAGAGAAAAGAGACATATCTAAATGTTAGTATTAGACAGTGTCAATATGTGAGATTGACTGTGTAAAGACGAACTTCGTTATGTTATCCCTTGGTCACCTTTACATGTCGATCCCCAAAAAATATTATAAGCATAACTGACAGCATACTTTCAACAACTTTAGACTGTGCCCAACAGTGGCTCACCTTTTGGGACTACAGATAGGTGATTATTAGCCGATTTACATTTAAGTATCACAGACCTACTTTGTTCATAAAAAATACCACTGACATCTTTTTTATATAGATAATTTGAATTAGAGAAGATTTTAAAGGATTATTATATAGGCTATTAATATGCTAAGTGGCATTTGCACAAACAGTCATCGGAGGAGCTGCTTCGCCCAGAATGTTACACAACTCCAACACTGGAAAATTTAGGTTGACTGATTGCCAAGGTGTCCGAGTAAATATTTGTGAATTCTCCTCATAAACAAATCGTCAGCTGGAAATCTATACTCTTGGGGAAAACACCAAGTCCAGAACATTACAGCTGAAGTTTTACCACAAAATTCTCAGATCTGTGAGCGGTGATAACTGCTATTTATAAATAGTTATTCTATTTTGTAACTTGTCAAAGTGTTTTCCTGAGGACGTGTCAATATCTGTGACTCTCTCACTTCTATTTCTTGTCATGTTGCCTACTATCCCCAAAGGAATCCTGCCCCTTCTCATCACAGCGTTTGCAAAAAACATGTGCTTGTTTAAAGCTCTGCATTTAAACCCACTCCTAAGTGTCTCCATGGACCATTCCTGTACTGTCAGAGCTGCTCAGTTCAGCTAATTGTCCAAAGGGAATGCAAGTTTAGTCAGGCGTGTCTATGTGTCTAGACAGCCCCCTCCTCTTTGTTTGGTTGGAAAAATATGGGGGGGGGGGCAATAGAAATGCTTATAATCAAATGTCTTGGTACCTATGGTGGATGTCATAAAGATTCTTGGCAAGATAACTGGAGTGGTGTTTCACCCTTAAAGTGGGAGAAACTTAATAGAAGGAAGCAATTTAACAAATTTAATAGGAATGAGGAGAAACATTAAATACTAGCTTTACTAAATAAGGCCACTCTGTCAAAAGCTTGTGTGAGGACGCAGTCCATAAAGAATGTTTTTCTTTTGGCCTTTTTTCAGCTCCCGAGTCTGTATGAGAATCTAAGGAATGCCTACTTCTGACCACTAAATGATGACCCCCAACCTCTAAATATGAGGGTCAGGCACACCCCTACCCCCCAGACACGCACAGACATACCACACCTCTCTCTCTCTCACTCTCACTCTCACTCTCACTCTCACTCTCACTCTCACTCTCACTCTCACTCACACTCACACTCACACTCACACTCACACTCACACTCATACACAGCCAATCATTCTAGAACACTGACATTTTCATTCATTCAACCATTCATTCATTCATTCATTCACTAATTTTACCTACTATCTAAAATATCTCCTTGTCAACAGTTGTACCAAAAATGAGAAAGCTATATAACAACGTCTGTTGGTGCACAGTTTTTACAAAGAATGTCTGGCATGTGCGATAAAGTCGTTCGGCCTGGAATTAAACCAGTGAAACTTAAGTCATGGCACAACAGGGGATGCTGGACCCGTATTCATTATTCGATGACGTGCTGCGTAACTATTGCGCACAGCTTGGACTTTGGCGCTCCCTGGAGGATGTTTTTATACAACATGGGAGGATGGCCAAGGTTTTTGGACATGTCTCCTCCCCCACCCCAAAAATGTAATCGCCTTTAGTATGGACCGAGTCAAATAAATTCTCTTGTGCATACCTCGGCATGATGTTTCAAATTACACTCTAACACAATGTCTGACCTAACTTTCAAAAAATTCACACCACTGTCCACATATAATCCAGCTTTGAAAAAAGGGTCATAGTCCTCTGAAAACCCCTACCACTGTAAAACAATGTGATGGATCCCACTGGCAAACTACCCAGCCCGCAATTATGCGCATTATCTTTAATATTTGCCACAGATGTTGCTATATTAACAAAGGTGTAAACCAATGCCGCATTGGAGCTTCATACATTTCGCGACTGAAGACCAGGCAGGGTTGCAGACATGTTGCTGATGATGCCATGCACAGAACAATAACCGACACCCTTACAGCGAAGAGCGGAAAAGATTGAGGCACTTTGGTTAACCGACCTCGTTGGCAGCGCTCAACCACAGGACATGTTCTTCTCACTGGCAGTGAAAAACATTGATTAGGCTCCGCAACATTTTTATTAAGCCAGATGTTTTCTCGCTGCACTTTCCAGCCTACATTTTCTTCCAATTTGAAGAACAAATATTGTATACGACAATGATTTACACAAGTAATTCAGCTCCAAGTCAGCTCAAAGCCTAGTAAACTTTAGAATCACCAAAACTAACCTCCTAAAACCGCTGTTGTTAGCAAGCTCATATAGGCTACGTATAGGTTACATTTAGTTTAAAACTAAAATTATTTAGTTAAATAATTTAGTAAATTATTTACGAAGTGTGTCAGAAATGTCTAACGGGAAATCGAGGTAGAGGACTATACTAGACTAGGTTACAACCCATTCTGGTGCAGCATCTCCATTGATCGTGGGGGGGCGCGCGCAACTATCCCATCCCCGTTCAGACAGGGAGAGGACTTTTCCATATTTTGCCTTATTTGGTGTGGACTCCTTGATTAGATTATACGATTGATGCGTTTAAAATCCCACAGAGCATCGGGTGGTTCATGCAGACAGTCACAATGTACAGTGGAAATAGTGTCAGTGGAATTATACTCTAAATGACCCATAGGCTGTACTACACCAATAATTTGGTCAATGCCATGCTGTTCAAGCACTTGGCCAATACGCATTAAAACTCAGATCAGTTAAGTATAAACACTTAAATGTATTACGATTCATGTATTCAGTTAAAACGCTCAAATGTATAACAGAAGGTTACCCACTCGTAGACTTGGTCTACACCCAGAGCATAATCTCAAAGATTAACATTTTTATGACAACGCCAAGCTAAGCAAGACTTTGATTCACTGTAAACATCAACAGACCCCAACAAGGGCTGTAGATCTGCATATCCATTCCTTAAAACAGTTACAAAAACTGCACAATGCCATATGACAGCTTTGGGCATCTCTTTGCAAGCTACCATCCAAAGAATTAGACAACAGGTTAGGTCTCTAACTTTAGGGTTAAAACTACAACGATAGGTCGACTAAATCAGCGTCTCTCACATTATCAATAATATTATTACGCTCACGTATTGAATCAATAGGCTACAGGTAGTCCGCAGCACTGTACAACTTTACATGCAAGCAAACCTCAGATCCACACAACGCAATGACACAGCTCATAAAACCCCAACTAAGCTTGAAAAGGAAAAAAAAAGTTGCGAAACTCACCGTTTCAGTTCGCTACGACTTACTGGCACTGTGGATAGCTTTCAACAGTCGCTTCTACTCCTCTCTGACTGCGCGTGAAGCTCCGGCAAAATGTAAGCAGCTATCACTGTACCTCCCTCCCGGGCGAGCCTCCCTCGGGGAAAATGTTTGTTCTGTTGAACTCAAGAAAGAACAAGAGTGACACCACTTGGTCTTTTCTATCTCTCCCCCTCTCTCTCTCGTGTGTGTCCCTGTTGCAAGAGCCTTAATTGGTAAAGTATAAAGGGGGGTTGAAAGGGGGGGGGGGGGGGGGGGGGGTGCTTTCTTCTCTGTTTGGTGAGTGTGTTTCAGAAAAGGCTGACGTTATACCGGCGACCGCGCCTCAGATTTTAAAGGTATGATGTCAGCGTGCTCACTGCGCCTGTAGGCTAATCTGTCCGTGCGGGATGTTTGAGTAGTTTTTGAGTAGTCCACACAAGTCAAGCTCTGTGTTGCAACCCTGTTAAGTCAAGTCAACATTTGACCTCTTGTGTTATGGCACTTTCGTGCATTGCTGCGAGTGCCGAATGTAAACGCTAGGAGCAACAACACAACAACAACAACAAACTGTAAAGCGTGACTATAATTAGGGACAGAGTAAGGAATCTCTGCGGTTACAATAATTATTCAATTAGTCAGTGAAATAGATTACTGAATCTGCTTTTGATGATGATAAAGATGATGATGAAGATGATGATTATCTATCTATCTATCTATCTATCTATAATTAATTTAAATAGCCTTAAAGCGTAAGAATAATTCTTAAAGTGAACCCATCAATTCAAAATGAAAATGAAATGAAATGAAAAATCATTCGAAATACTCTGATGGATCCTGTCAAAATGTATTAAGGCCTTTTCAGTGCTTTAAAGAAGGCCCTGATGCAGTAGTAGAGTCAATGCAGAGTCACCTGTGAGATATCAAATTCTCTAACCTTTTATTCTTGACCCCTAAATCATGATGCAAGGCCAATTATTCATTCATAAATCATACTGTTAAGTATTATTTACTTTACAAGCTAGTCAAATACAGCCAAGAGTAGGCTACTTGCTTATCTAATCCAAGTATAAACACGTTGGGGGTGCTATGACAAAAAGAGAATGGAAGATAGCCTAGTGAGGTTTTCCATTGGATACTTGGTGGAGAGTCCTGGTATGGGTTGGGCTAATTTGCACTCATAAAAGCAGATACCTTTTTAACACCATGGTTCGGTGTCTTAATATTCATTGCAGATCATATTCCTTTGTGTTCTGTTGGTTTGGTAAAGACAGGACCAATTCAACCAAACCTGGGCAAACAGATTCACTCTGAGGTTTGAGTGTGTCTGTGAAATTAAGAGAGACAGAGAGAGGGGACAAATCAGAATAACTTCTTAATAGTTGACCTGCTGGACAGGGTGATAGCAAGACATCAATGAAAGTGCTGTGCGTCAGGCACGGCACCTAGTTAAAGTAAACTTAAAGCTTAAAGATGAACAGGGACAGAGACTTATGAAGAAAAAGGCAGTTTCTCACTCAATAGAATCAGAGCTTTTCAGTGCCTTAAAAGTGTCAAGATTGAGTACCAAGCCTTGCTTCTTACCCTGAGAGAACTGACCCAGGTTTGTCACTAAACCATGCTATTCCCCTCTGACTATGAGCATCAGTTTTGTTGTTGTTGGGGTTTTTTGTTTGTAAAGTTCTCAAACATGTTTATACAGGGCACAACACACCGGAACTCATCATTTGTTAGCTACGTCATCAGAGTTGTGTTTATAAGGGGCAGCCTTAATTGCAATTCC
Organism: Alosa sapidissima; assembly: GCF_018492685.1. Classification (NCBI taxonomy): domain Eukaryota; kingdom Metazoa; phylum Chordata; class Actinopteri; order Clupeiformes; family Clupeidae; genus Alosa; species Alosa sapidissima. The sequence goes on from NC_055963.1 coordinate 10,698,448, forward strand.
TTAGAATGTAACAGAAATGCCGAACAATAACAAATGCTCTGTGCTTTGGCCTTTTGTTTCTGCTCAAGACACACTGGTATGTGAACACATGTACAATGGAAAATTATGTCAAAGGCAAGCAATAGTCTACTTCACAGAATGTGAAAAATAGGAAAATGCCGTCATTTGGATTCCAGATTTAAGCTAGTAAAATATTGAGTTGTGTTTTTATGACCATTAAAGTCAAAATTAGCTCAGTCACAAACTGAGATAAAAGTAAAGCAGGGGGAGCATGAGAGAGAGGGAGAGAGACAGAGAGACAGAGAGAGGAGGGTATAGAGGACCAGTTCCTCAAAGTTATAATGTTACTCCACTTTATTCAGAAAGTCTCTCTTCAAAGTCAAAGTCTGTTTTATTGTCAATTTCTTCACATGCCAAGACATACAAAGAGATCGAAATTACGTTTCTCACTATCCCACGGTGGAGACAAGACATCCACAGACAAACATGACATTCAAGTAAACAATAAAAAGAAAATAAGAAGGCACATACAGTGAAGAAATAAGAGCAGCAAAATTGGGTTGAAATTGTGCAATTGTGCATAGACAGTCAATATAATAGTGCAAAAGTCAGGCCAATAAATGGCTGAGGTAGTTCTGTTTGACCTAAGTAAGCTCTTTACCTTGTCCCTATGTGAGTTTCGTTATTGTTAGAGCATAGTGATGGTCAGAGATTCTGATTTTTTACATCCTCTCAATCCATTGATACTGGCTTGGTTCATTCCTGCATGCCTTTAAAATGAGTTTCTCCGACCTTTTTTGTACAGTAGGTTTCTCACTTGTAAGATTTTGTATAATCACAGAGAAGACACGACTGGATCAGGATTCAATGCAAATTAAACGTCATTGTAGAAGTAAAAGTTGTAGATTGATTGATTGATTGATTGATTTATAGTAAAATGAGGAGATTGCATATTTATATAATAAAACATATTTAAAATATGATTATAATTTTAAGGTATTCTCTTATTCTCACACATGGAATGTTATATTCAGGTGGTTCCCTAGAGTCATGAAATGTTCCAAAGCCAGTGTAACATCCTGAGGGAAGTCCAGAGTGGGTAGTGTCATGGAGAATTGTGCCAAACCAGAGTGATCTGCTTTTGTTCAGCCTGTTATGTGGACAGGAAGTCCAAGTGACAGATATAGTCCTGTTTCCATGGAATTAAACATGGCCACACACAGAGCTAAGGAACGAAACAGTCAAAACAGCTTGAAGGAGGCATGGATTCATTACGTCCATATTCATATTTCAGTTCATAATCCTATCCTTGTGACAAAGCCTTGTCTTGTCAGGTAAATACATTTTTGATTCTCAAATCACTCAGTCAGTTAACACACACAAACACACATGTATGACCGATAAAGAAGTAAGAATAGTTCTAATGCTGTGCTCATTGTTACTTAAAAACCAGGACTGTCTGAGAACGTTATGAAGATACTGTACATCATAAATAATGACCAAACAATACAAATAGTTGCATTCTTTATTTTTTATACAATCAGAACTCAATGCAACAAAAGTCAATATCCCTTTATTTATTTATTTTTAAGTATATTATTTGGGACATTTTTGCCTTTATTGTGATAGGACAGTTTAGAGATTGACAGAAAGCGGGTGATAGAGAGATGAGGTGGGATCGGGGAATGACCCGGGACGGACTCTAACCAAGATCCCCGTTTGTGGAGAGATGTCCTGCCATTCTTCAGAGATTTATTTTCATCTGCTCTTTGCTTTGCTATTTTATTAGATTCAAGTTTGGTGACATACATGGCCAAGTATTTTTTTCTTTAGAAACTGTAAGGGTCCTAATTCCCAGGCTGATGATAATTCTTTCAATCATCAGCTAGCTGCTTTGTGGAAGTGTGTGCCTATTGTGTGCCTACTGTCACATGCTTGTCACATGTCCACGGGAGAAGTTAACTAGGTCCAGGGAATGTAATCAAATGTATACATTATCATGTCTTAATTGATTCACTCTAATGGTCTCACTACAACAATGGTCTTAGTCTCATCCACAACTCATCATGTGATTCCTATATAGTGAGTGGTTCTTACAAAACTCTTGCATGATTTTGCCAGTGTGTTTTGGATTGTTATCATGCTGAAATATTCTTATTGTGCCAAGCATCTGAAGACTGGGAGACATCTTATCAGCCAGTATTTTGGCATCCACATGCATTTGTGATCATGCCATCTATAAAAGTCATATCCCAAACACATTTGGCACTTATGGCTTTTGAGCATACAAAAATGTGAGCACCTCTCATAATACATTAATGTTTGTCTGCCTCTATAGTATAGCTGTCCTGTAACCCATGGTCTATGTTTGATAGATAGATGGATAGATGGTTCCCCTAAGGGTTGTATGGCTGTATGGTTATATGTCTTATGTTTTAAATGTTTTAATGGAGCCAGTCCTATGGCATTATGTTTTATTGCTGTATATCAATTACTATGTGATTTAATATGTTTTTTTAGCCACCATGTGCCTAGTATAACATATTGTCAATGGACTACAGTTGAAAATTAGCCTGCTGGCTAACACTGGCACATTTACAGAAATGTTGATTAATGTGCACTGTCCTTTAAATAAATAAATGAAAATGAAATGAAATGCAGCCCCAAATGACACCCTCCCATCTCCATATAGCTCTCTCAACATTATGCTTTCACTGTGGTAGTCCTGGCCAGGTTCACACCAACTAGATCCCAATCGGACCGCAAGATTAAACTTTGCTAAAGAACGTGTAAGATGGCCTGGACCCGATGAATTTCGGGAGCACATTCTTTGGTCAGATAGACCAAGATAAATGTGTTTGACTCAGATAAGGTCCAGCATGTCTGGCACGAACCTGGCCAAGGCTGCCACAGATGCTACACAGTCTCGACAGTGAGGCACGCCTGCAATACCTGTGAAGCACATAACACCTGACTTACAGTATTCACTTACAGACACACTTACCCACACACTCACACCTGCAGACACTCAGACAGATAAGTCTGAGCACCTGAAGGCGAAGGGGAGCAGAGGACTCTGTACCATCTGTTGGTGTTTGGGAGGAAACCATTGAGCTGTGACTCATGGTCTAGTCACAGGGCCTAGGACTGTGTAATGGCCCCGCTGGCTGCTCCACTCTGCGCAAGCACAGCCTTTGTTCTCCCGTGGGTCATGCTCAGAGAAACAGCCCCAAATCACTGTGAAGTCATCACAGATGGGGAGGGCTCCCGTTACTCTGAGTCAGACTCTGTGTGTGTGTGTGCCTGTGAGCATTTGTGTGAGAGTGTAGGAATGTGTGTGTATGTGTGTGTGTGTGTGTGCCGTGTGAGCATGTGTGTGTGCGTGTGTATGTGAGTGTAGTGTATGTGTGTGTGTGCATGTGTATGTGTAGGTGTGTGTGTGTGTGTGTGTGTGTCAGTAGACACTCTCCAGCCATGCCCCAGATCAAACATGGAGCCTGAGACGTCTGACGTCAGCGTCACCCCTCCAGGTGGGAAAAGAGCCAGCAGAACAGATCAAGGGTTTTGGCATCTGAGGAATGTTGGTTTCAGGTGTGCTGGAACCACTTTTATGGAAACAGTCTTATTTGGCTTTGGGATTAAGTATATCTGGGGATGTAATGTTTTTGTTTTTAATGTCAGCGTAAACAACACTCCTTGGTGTGTATATATGTGGTGCTGTTGTTCTTAATGAAATGCTCATGTGAATTCTTGTTTTGTTCACACATAATCATATTTTGTCTGGAGGATTGAATTACTGTAATTTGAGGCTGAGCAGAAGTGAATTTAAAATAAATTAGCTAGACACTTTTTGCTGCTATATCATTGTGTGGTGAGCAGGAAAATCAGATGTTTTCAAGGTGATAACTTCGCATTTGTTCTGGATTATTATATTATTTGAATCTGGCATCCAACAGACTGAGATGATTCAAAAGGTTTTCTATGCAAAAAGATTGAGCACTCTCTCTGTAGATGATGTACATTTCTACATTTCACTCTTAAAACAAATGTGTTGTCCTTATCTGAACACAGATATGTGTTAAAAAACAATGCAAGTTGTGTTATTTTCAAGACATATTGTGTAACAAATAAAAAAGGGAAACAACACAAACTGTGTTGTCCCTATCTGGACATAGTGATGTGTTAAAACCAATGCAAGTTGTGTTGTTTTCTACACTCATTTTAAGAGTATACTTACATTTGAAATTTTTTGTCACTGACAAACTAACAATCAGACCAAACTAAGACAATTGAATCAGCTTACAAATGATCTTAAACAATACTAGACAGTACGAACCCAAAGGGACTGTCAAATAAAGACATGAAGTGTGTGAAAGAAAGAAAGAGAAATAATGAAAGTGGAAACAAAGACAGAGAGAGAGGACTGAGTGTGTGTGTCCTGGAGTGATTCCCAGATCTCCAGTAATGTTGCTATGTTCCTGTTGAGTAGTGGGAAAGGTGGTGGAGGGTGAGTGAGTGTGTGTGTGTGTGTGTGTGTGTGTGTGTGTGATAGAGAGTGAGTGAGTAAGTGAGTGAGTGAGTGAGTGAGTGTTTGGATGCAATAATCACATGGTGGAGGGTGAGTGTGTGTGTGTGTGTGTGTGTGTGTGTGTGTGTGTGTGTGTGTGTGTGTTTGTATGTGTGTGTGTGTGTGTGTGTGTGTGTGTGTGTGTGTGTGTGTGTGTGTGTGTGTGTGTGTGTGTGTGTGTGTGATAGAGAGTGAGTGAGTGAGTGAGTAAGTGAGTGAGTGAGTGAGTGAGTGAGTGTTTGGATGCAATAATCACATGGAATTAAATAGGTTAAAGATATATAGCTGAAGAGTTGGTGGGTATAAGAGATACTTGTCAGAAGTATACTTACACTATAGGCAAGACAAATTGATTCATTGATAGCTGAGGTGTGTGTGTGTGTGTGTGTGTGTGTGTGTGTGTGTGTGTGTGTGTGTGTGTGTGTGTGTGTGTGTGTGTGTGTGTGTGTGTGTGTGTGGGTGTAGGTGGGTGGGTATGTGTGTGTGTGTGTGTGTGTGTGTGTGTGTGTGTGTGTGTGTGTGGGTGTGTGTGTGTCCAGACTGATTCATGATGCCTTTAAAAGGTAACCTCCACAGTAGTATGAATCAGAGCCCAAAAATCTCTCAGCAACTACTGGTCATCTCCGGCGTTGCTAACATCCAGACACCCTCTGCCTCATTCACTCATACACACTGACACACACTCACAAACTGTGGGGACTCCGATCTCCTCTAACTCATTGAATGTGTCATGTCGACCAAACAGTTATCTGTTTGCAGAGAATCTCTCTTTAAGTCACCAGAAGAAGCACTCAGCTGGGGAGACCTTGAAGAAACACAGACACATGGGCATCCAGAGATACACACACAATCACTCATATTCGTGTGAAGAAACATGGCACACACACACACACACAGGCATAGATGCATGCATACATACACACACTCACACTCAAACACACACTTGCTTGCCCTTTTCCTTGTCTCTACAAACACCGCCATGTATGGTAAGCCCTCTCTCTCTCTATTTCTCGCTCTCTCTCTCTCATACACACACTTTTATCTCTATCTCTCTTTCTCTCTCTGTCTCTGTCTCTTTCTCTCTCGTTCTCTCTCTAAACTGAGCACGCAGGCAAGCCAAAAGTCCAAACTGAAAAAAAAAAAATCTAATGTTAGATATCCCAGGTGGCCCTTGTAACTTTCTCCCCCTTGAGACCTCTTCAACAGATACCCCATTTGGGGGTCAGTCAGTGAAGCGAGGGTTACGTCACCAGCCCAGGGAAAAAACTGAAGAACGGTGTTTCTGTGATTATCCCTAATCTCACACAAACACACGTTCCTCTCAAGTCAAGCTCAGATTGTCCTATAGATAAACTTCGGATCGAGGAGGCTGGCTTCCTCCTTCCCTCACTCCCTCCCTCCCTCCCTCCCTCACTCGCTCGCTCGCTCCTTCGCTCACGGTGCCTTTTGAGTGTCGCAACACTGGGGCGGTGTGAGGTGTCATCGTGATCATTCACGCTCTCGGAAATGACAAGTGACGAGACTGGGAGTCGGCGTGCCAGAGGCAAAAGCAAAGAAGCAACTGACATGAAGAATGAGCCATAAAAAAAGCTACCATCGTTTCCTGGAATGTCGGCACATAAAATGCAAGGTTTAATGTTGTTAAGGTTAATTTACACACAGACAGAGACTGTAACTGTAAGGTTGGAACAGAGCGATGTTTGATGTCTCCCTTGTGGAACTGGCAAACAAGCAGCAGTATTGTTCTGAGCTGAGGTCTGGGATGTTGTGTGTTATGAAAAGTTAACATGCCGCTTTATGCCGTTGTACATAACCAGTTTTGTTTCTATCTAGGTCTGAGGAGCAGGATCAGCAAACTAATTTCATTTAGGGAAAAAGCAATGTTGAACTATGGGGCCTTATGAGAAAAAACACCAATTGTAATAACCACAGCAATAATAATCCTTCTAGGGCTGTTGCACTTCTGGTGCTCGGGCCCTAACTATACAGCCTAGGCATG